>NC_044979.1:30274815-30593085 GCF_008728515.1 Papio anubis
AAATGGTTAAAAAAAATTCGATAGGAGACAGAGATTATAATAAAAAGCAGCCCTTCCCACCCCTAGTGTGCTTCCTACAGGCAACCACTTTTAATCATGTTTTTGATCTGATGGTTACTATCTTAGTGCTAAATAATAAGCTAGTTCTTGTTTTATCAACTTCAGACATTACCCATTGTCTTCCTGCTATGATAGATGAGGACTCAGCTCACTTACCCCCCCACCACTCCGAATATAGTTCTGGCACTATTTTTGGAAGCTGTATTTTAATGAGCACCCCAGGTGATTCAAATGTAGTTGGCCTGCCAGCCACACTTAGTGCCTAGTGAGACCTGGTGGAGACACCAAAGTGCCCATGGCCCACTTTGAAGCCCCTGGTTCTGCTTGACTTCTGGACTTGCTGGTTGGCCCTTTCCCTACCTGTGGAAGCTCAGAAAGGCTGGGCACAGGAGTCACACGGACAAGCACACTGTTCTGGGATTGTTGGGGACAGAACTGCCTTGCCCTGTCATCTTGCTTCCCCTTCTCATCTTGTGTCACCTTCTGCCCCTGGTTGCATAATTAATGTGAGCAGATTTCTCCTTTAGGGCCTGACACAGTCCTAGCAGACAGCTCAGTGTCTGACTTCTTTCTAATAATCAAGGAGTGGTGTATTCAAACGATGGACCACACAAAATGCACAAACTAAAACGAACCTAACCACGCAGATGAATCTCACAGGTGTGCTGGGTGGAAGACATCAGGCACATAAGAATACATATGGTTTGAGTCCCCTTATGTAAAATGTAAAGCTACACAAACCAAGAAAAACAAATCAACATAAAAACATAACAAACAAAATAGGCCAAAATCATCTACTGGGATAGAAGAGGGGTTACTTTTGGGGGTGAGAGCGGCTGTGGAGGGGCGCACGAGGGGCTGCTGATGCTCTTTTTTGGTGTGTGTGCTGTTTGTGTGGGTAATGTTCACTTTGTATTTGAGTGGTACCCTTTTCATTTGTGCGCCTTTTCAAATGTGTCTATTTCCTTATAAATGTTATTTCCCTTAAAGGAATGAAGAAAAACCAAGCAGCTCTCCTTCCTCCCTCCTAAACTCCCCCTTAAACAAGCCCTTCCCAGGATGGAACCAGGCAGGTTGAGGAGGCCAGAAACATGCCTGTGTGGTAGAGTGGGGCTGGGGAGGTGGGTTTGGAGCTGGAGCCCAGAGACCTGATCTTGCCAGTCTTGATGTATTCCAGAGTTCCAGCCTGGTGCCCCACAGTGCAAAGCTGCCTGCTGGGTCAAGGAAGTGGCTGGAAATGAGGCCCAAGCATGTTCCCTGGGAAGGATGACAAGATACTTGCCAGCTAGGACCCATGTGCCTTCTTCCCCACCTGCTCGCAGCCAAGCTGTCCAGGGAGAGGGTGGTGTATGGGCCCCCAGCCCGCCTCCTCAGGCTGCTGGCCAACCTAGTGTAAATATTATTACACGCCTACGCATCTGAAGGACGTTAATTATTAAAACACATGCCACCCAGGGTAGTGCACTGTAATTAGGTTCAAATTAAATTAGCATCCTCTTGTAATTAGGACATCAATAACCACTCTTGAGGCACCAGCTTTCTAGCCCATCCCCATTGCTTCCCAACATGGGCTAATGCAAAAAAAGGGGTCCATTGACTCTCTCCCCAGGACACAGAAATAATCAAATCAATAAATAAAATGGAGGCAGTCACGGGAGCCTTTCCCTCCACTGCCTGCCTTCCCTACTGATCCCGTACACTAGTAAGAGGAGGGAGATGAGGTCGCTGCGGAGGAGTCTCAGGCACCAATACTTCCCTGGTGGCTTTCCCAAGCCCTGGGCTCTGCTGCATCCACCCTCAGAGACCAGGAGAGTCCTCAACCTGCCCAGAGATAAGCGATGCCTTCCCGCCATCTGCTAGCCCCAGTTCTTTTCCTTTCCTCTGGGAAACTTCCCAGCCACCTGGGTCAGGGCCTCTGTCCCTTAAAGTTCCAGGGCACCACCCACTGTTGTGGCTTGTTATAGATAGCATGGCATCTGCTGCCTCCTCGAGAGTCCAGAGAGATGACCTTGGCACTCACTGGACCCAACACTGTGCTTGGCACTATCTGGGTCTTATTCCCTGTTTGGAGGAAGCCTAAATGGATGGGTAACAGGTGCTCAAGACACTTCACTATTCAACAGGAAAGGTGGACGGAGAAGCAGAACCCATGATCCTGAGGCCAAGGTGCAAGTTTTCTAACTCAGGAGGAGTGGGAGGAACCTGTGGAGAGCTTTTTCTGGCTACTGGTGCAAGGGCTGGTGCTGAGTGGACAGCTACAGATGAAAATAGAACGTGACGATGTGTGCGCACTCTGCGAGTGCCTCCTTCAAATCTGCGCCCTTGGCACGTGGCTTGCCTCACCCTGGTCCCAGCCCTATCCAGGTCACACCTCAGGAACTTGGCAGATGTGATACAGAGAGAAACATCAAGTTGGGGTCAAAACCAGACAAGCTGTGGTAGCGCCTTCCTGCCTGGTGACTGATCTGACCTTTGTCTCAACCAGCCTTGGAAGAGAAAAAAATCAGAAGTGGGAAGGCTCAGGCATAATTTCAATTGGAAAACTAAGGAGAGTTTATCCTTGGGTGCAGATGTAACCAAGGCAACTGTGAAGACCGTGAGATGATTTCAGACCCTTTCACAAAAGAGCGGGCTGGCATCTTGCCTTCTGCCGATTGTGTTCACTGTGAATACACATTGCACCCTACCAGAAGTACCTTGGAGGTCAAGAAATAGGTGAAATGGGCATTCTCTTCTTGATGGATAAAAATAAAACCAGAGACCATGGTGAGAGTGTGCTTCTCTGCTGGGGGCAGGACAGGAGTGGGGATGATGGAGAGATTCACACCAAGTAATCATCCACACCCCTCCTGACTTCCTGGGCCCCCTAAGGGGCTGCACGTAGTCAAGGGAAGCACAGTTTACTGGACCATAAAGGGTCTGATTCAGACAGTATAAGAACTTGTTCTGGCTAAGCCGGAGGCACTGCAAGTAGAAACTGTGAGTCCCCAAGAGGACCAAGGGAAACTAGTGTTTCTGGAGTTGAACTGACTCAACATTTCTCCCCACGGCCCCTCCCTGGTTCTTCCCACCCTCACCTCTCTTAACTATAATGCACCTTGAGTATAAGCAGCACACATGAGAACCCCGTAAGAGCCCTGGCCAGAACAAGTGTGTGTTACGGCAGGACCTCCAGCTAAGGAATGAGATCTGGCCAGCCAGGCCCTACCACCTCCACTGACTCTCCCTGTATCCCCCAAGATCAAAGGGTCACTTTTATATGGCAGCTTGGAGTATCACCCCAGATCAAAATGTTGGTGGGATGTGGGGCTGTCAGAAAGACGTGCCGCCAAGTTTCACCGAAGTAATGTGCCAGGGAGGGGAAGGAGCACACAGGTAATGCCGTCAGTGGAGGAATAATGAGGCGCTGGACACTGTGGGCGTGGGGAGTGGTGACTCTCACACTTGACTTTCTCTCCCCGGGACTCCTGGCCTCACACCACTGTGGCTCTTCCCTCATGGGCTACAGGCAGCCTGAGGATTCCAAGCTCCAGGGCCAGTTCTACCTGAGGACTTTTGGGGAGAGCTTATCAAGTCAGACATGAGCAACGGCTAACCTGGAGCAGACAGGCCTCTCACCTGGGACCTGGGTCCCTCTTGGAGAAGCCGGTCCTCCTAGCTCTGTTCTCCAGGGAAAAACCAGGGGGCCTGCGTTCTAAACCACTCTATCCCAGCCACAGCAGGAATTAGGGAAATCACCTCATTTCTCTCAGCTGATTTCCTTTTGAATCCTTTCTTGGGGATCTGGCAGGGTCTGCCTAAGGCTAGGTCCAGCAATTCACAGTGGTTAAATTGTTCTGGGTGCTGCTGGCTAAGCTGCTCTCTCTAAGGTCCTTGAAAACAGCCATGTGCAATAAGTCAAAAAAGACCTGTAGCCTCCTGCATGAGGGCCATGGTGCCAAGCGGTGCCTACTGGGGCCAGGAGTTGCTTGCTTAGACTCTGAAGATCTGCCTTGCTTTCCCCAGCTGGCTCTATTTTTAGGGAGAATGTCCAGGCATTTGGATGACTATCTTGGGGGTCATTCAAGTGTCCAGGTCTCCTCCTGGCTGAAGCCGCCAAGACTCCATGCTCTGGACCACACTGTGACCAATAAGGGCTGCAGACAGCACGTACTATTTTATTGGGCTTCAAAAGCTTTAAATACAGAATGGGCTGGCCAGGACAAAGATGTGAACACACTGGCATTTTAGAATGGATGTATCAGAAAAATCACATAATCAACAGTTGGACAGAGAGCTGGGAGGAGGGCAGTCTAGGATAGAGGCAGGTGCCAGCTGGCAGTCGGCCTGGGTGTTAGGATTACTCCCTCCACTAGGACATAGTCTTTGATGTTCCTTCCTGATTTGAGGACTCTTTTTAAAAAACCACAAACCTCTAAATAAAACCAACTGGGAGAGACTGTGGATAGCAGTGCCCATCATCACAGAGGACAAGGGTCTGCCCCCGAAAGCCTTGGGGTCCACCCCCCCAGCAGCCCCAATGCCACCCTACAAGACATTTCCACACACTGAAGCAAAGCTGGACCCAATCTACAACCCCTGTCTGGGGTTTGGAGTTGAAAACGCCCTCCTGGCAGAGGAAGAGGGAATGGCATGAGCGGTGCTGGGGGCCAAACCCGATCCCCTCCTTAGCGGCTGTAGCCAAATTCGTCTGCATCATCAGCTCGAAAGTCTCCATAGCGCCACAGATTCAGCTGTAATAAAGAACAGAAAATAGCTCTTCACGGACATGGGACCCACTGGAACTCAGAGGGCCAAACCCCTCAACTCAGTGCCCTCTCGGGGCTCCCAAGGCAAGAACTCACCCTGGCGCTCTTGGCTGACTCCTGGGCATTCAGGTATTCTGTGATCTGGAGGGACGAGAGAGGAAAGGGAGTGGTCAGGGGTGCCCTCAAATGATCAGCCAGCAGGACCCTGCAGAATGCTCAGGCCAGGGCCACAGCTGTCCCTTGCTCAAGCCCGTCCAATGGAGCCTAGTTCCCTCAGAGTAAAACGCAAAACACAATCAATTAGTCTCCTGGCTTATTCCCTTAACTCTTTGCACTAGCTCTTCTGTCTGCCTGGAACGCTCCTCTGGTCACGTGCTCCTGGCTACCTCTCCCACCCGCTTCAGGTCTGTGGTAAAGTATCTCCTTCTTAATGAGGTCTCGGGCAATCCCATTTAAAATTACAACCTAGGCCAGGTGTGGTGGCTCTCGCCTATAATTGCAGCACTTCGGGAGGCCAAGGCAGGAGGATCACTTGAGCCCAGGAGTTCAAGACCAGGCTGACCCCATCTCTATAAAAAAAATGAAAAAATTTAGCCAGGCATGGTGGCCCATGCATGCCTGCTAGTAGTCTCAGTTACTTGGCAGGCTGAGGTGGGAGGATCACTTGAGCCAGGGAGTTGAAGGCTGCAGTGAGCCATGATTCCGGCACTGCACCACTGTACTCCAGACCCGGTCTCAAAAGAAAGCAAACCAAACAAGAACAATACAAATACAACCTTCCCCTCCCATTCCTGACTCCCTGGATTCCACTTCTATTTTTTCACTGCAGTTATCATCTTCTAATATCCTATTTAATTTACTTATTATGTTCATTGTAATTGTTGTCTCCTCATGCTTGAATGTAAGCTCCTCAGGGCAGGGGTGCTGTCTCTTGCTCACTGATATACCACAGGCCCTCAATAAATGTCTGCTGATAGAATGAATAAATAAATGAACCCATGTTTTGTGTTTATCTCAGGGACTGCAGCAGAAGGAATTTTCTACATAGCAGAGGCATTATGGGCAGTTTCATATGCGGTACATTAAGATCTCCAATTCTATAGGGAGGCTGAAGCTGACCTCCTAGGAGCCATTTCCTAAGGAAAGTGGGGGTCTATCCAGAGGGGCCTAGGGGTTGGGCTTCTCTTGAGACACAGTGGCAATCCACAGGGGTGTCTTGTTCCAGTGTGTCATCAGCCTGCACAGCCACCAACACATTATGTGGGCCTGCGGTGCTTGAGGAAGAGAGGAAAGGCCAGGAGGGCTGGGAGAAGGGAGAGCAGTGGGCAAATGGAAGTGAGATGAAGAGGAGGAGTGTCTGGTTTTCATGCCACGCCTTTCTTGCCCCTGTCTCTGAGGGAACATAGGGAGACGCTGGCCACATCCTGCTGCCCTCTCATCACTTTCTGCCAGGAGACAGCAGCTCTGTGGGGGGCCGAGCTTCCCCCAGTCTGGCCCTCTTAGATGGGTCGCTGATTCAGCCCAGCTGGGAAGCAGGGCTGGTCTGCAATAGGGCCTCAGTGGCTGCTTGGTGAGAGGGCAGAGAGGGACTCAGAAATGTATAATGTTGGGTGGAAGGGGCTGCCTTGTATCCAGAGCCCAAAGCTAAACACCAATGGCTGCGCAGTGCAAGCTATTTCTCAGGTATGAGTGCACTGATTGTCATGATCAGCCTTGAGAAGTGGCAAGGCAGCTAGTGCTCCCCTCACTTCATGAGCAGGGAGCTGGGGCTCAGGAGGCTGGCTTCTCCTCTCAGAACGGCGGAGGCAGGACTCCAGGTTCACAGGGCTTTCCAAACAGCCGGAGGGCTGTGTAGCAGAGTCCTTCTGGGCCCTTCGGTGCTGCCTCCTCGACAGCTCTGGCTCGGGGTGGCACTGGGTATTAGGAATTGGTTATTGCCTTGGAAACTGTCTGTTGGAGAGTACGACTGGGAGAGCGGGAAAGACAGGCCTTGACCCTCTGCACATCGCCCCTGGCAAAGCTTTCTCGCCTGTCACCTGGGGGTACATGGGGAGGGAAGCTTTCCGCTCTAGTTTGCAGCTGCATTCTCAGCCAAACCCGCAGCCAATTAATTTGGGATGTAATTAACTTTAAAACAAAACAAAAAAACCCCAACAAACCCAAATCCATTATCTCTCCCCAGCAGGAACAGCAGGATGGTGGATTCCCTGCTCCCTTCCTGGCTTGTGGAACAGTCCCCTTCTCTGTGAGGGCGGTGGCGCAATGCTGGGGCCACCTCTCCATATCACGTACCACTTTCTGGAACTGTTTCTCCTTGCGCACCTCCACCATGACCAGCCCCTCCTTCACCAAGCCCAGCCCCACATCACCCTTGGAATCTGCAAACTGCAGGGTGACATGGGGGCAGCCGGAGCTCAGGTGTTCCACGTTGAGCAGGCACTGAGTGTTCTGGATATCCCGAACCACGCTGTCCACGGCGTCCGTGCGGGCATCATCCTGGAGCAGAGACACACTCAGGTCAGAGCAAGCCAGAGAACAACCACTTGGGCCCCAGCTCCTGTCCATGGACTCCCAAGAAAGTCTGGCTAGCAGGGGCCTGTAATTCACTCCCCAGAGAACCCTAGTGAGGCTGGCCAGGCACAGCGGCTCATGCCTGTAATCCCAGCACTTTGGGAGGCTGAGGTGGGTGGACCCCTTGAGGCCGAGAGTTGGCAACCGCCTGGCCAACACAGTGAAACCCCATCTCTACCAAAAACACAAAAATTAGCGGGGCGTGGTGGCGCATGCCTGTAATCCCAGCTACTCAGGAAACTGAGGCATGAGAATCGCTTGAACTTAGAAGGCGGAGGCTGCAGTGAGCCGAGATTGCACCATTGCACTCCAGCCTGGGTGACAGAGTGAGACTCGGCCTCAAAACAAAACAAAACAAAACAAAAACAGAAAGAACCCTAGTGAGGCAGAAACAGGCTCTGGATAGGAAGTCTTCCCCTTTTCTTTTCTTTTCCTTGCCCTCAGCCAGAGACTATTTGCAAGTGACCCCTTTCTTTCCTACCCTGTGCTCCCACCTGCCTGCCCTGTGTCTCCGAGGAAAAGTGACTTCTTCCCACTCAAAGCTCACCTACACTTGGTGTCCTCTCACTTCCTACCTCCTGCAGGACCTTGCTCCAGTGCACTAAGTCCATGACATCCTCTGTCTCCGTCTTTTTTTTTTTTTTTTTTTAAGAGACAGGGACTAGGCCAGGTGTGATGGCTCACGCTGTAATCCCAGCACTTTGGGAGGCCAAGGTGGGTGGATCACCTGAGGTCAGGAGTTCAAGACCAGCCTGGCCAACATGGTGAAACCCCGTCTCTACTGAAAATACAAAAATTAGCTGGGTGTGGTGGCAGGCACCTGTAATCCCAGCTACTCGGAAGGCTGAGGTGGGAGAATCGCTTGAACTTGGGAGGCAGAGGTTGCAGTGAGCCGAGATTGTGCCACTGCACTCCAGCCTGGGCAACAAAGCAAGACTTCATCTCAAAAAAAAATAAAAAAAAAAAAAGGAGATAGGGACTGGCCAGAGTGCAGTGGTGCCATCATCTCACTGCAACCTTCAACTTGTGGGCTCTAGGGATCCTCTCACTGCGGTGTCCTGAATAGCTGGGACTACAGGCGTGTGCCACCACACCAAGTTAGTTTTTTTTTTTTTTTTTTTTTTTTTTAAGAGACAGGGTCTTACTATGTTGCCCAGGCTGGTTTTGAACTCCTGGCCTCAAGCAATCTTCCCTGCTTGGCCTCCTATGCTGGAATTACAGGCGTGAGCCACTGCACCTGACTCCACATGTCTGTCTTCACCGACCTGTTTTGTGATACTTGCCTTCAGCATTTTCTGTTGCTTCTCTCCTGCCCTTCAGCAACTTTGTGAAAAGGTGGAGAGTAAATGTGCTTATTCTTCATTTGCACCTTTTATCTGGTGACAGTGCCAACCATGGTGTTCATGCAGCTCTCACTCCAGGTACCAGGCACCTTTGCAAAGCTAAAGCCAAAGGCAGCCCCTGGGAAGCCTCAACCTGCCTGAGCTCCCGGGGGATCTGGACATTGCAGACTGGCTTTCTGTTTCTGGGGATAGAGGGGATCCACGACCCACAGCATGGGTTCTCTCCTCTCTGGCTGCACATGCTGCCTCTGGGCTCCTGTTCTCAGATGGCAGGACCCCAACACTTCCTAATACTCTCTCCCCTCCCCATCACACCTTCCACATATTCAATCTGGGCAATCTTGTACACCACCACGGTTTTAACTACACAGACCCATACATTCCAGGTCTCATCTCACTCTCCAACTGAAAACTGTAAGTCTGCCTGGAGGTCCCACTGCCCAAATTTGCTCCTTCTCATTCTCCTTGGCCAACAGCAACATATCCACACATAAGAAACCCAGTGCCACCTTCGTCTCTAGCCTGGACTGTTATAATTGTCTCCCAACCATTCCTTCTAGTCCCTCTGTTCACTGTGCCATCAGAACTAACTTTCAGAAACGTTTTGGACCATGTCACACTTCTCCTAGAAATGGTGCCACATTCTTCCTGCCTATACAGCACAAAGAATAAACTCCTTGCCAGGGTAGACAAGTCCACGACATCAAGGCCTTTCCCATCTCACCTCCTGCCACTGCCCGATCATCTCCTGCCACTTTCCAAAAGCCCCCTGGGATCCAGCTGTGGTGGTCTAGTCTTTGTCCAAACGCACCCTGGCCTACCTGCTTCTATGAACTAGCTGGAATGCTCTAATACTATCTCCTCGGTAGCATCTTCCTCAACTTCCCATCTCTTGAGTCCTATTACTAAGAGACCGTCATAGTTTCCATCTTCTCCTGTCAGCCCATGAGGGCTGCAGCAGCGGCTGAGTGTCAGTGGACAGTATCCTTTGGAAGGAGGAAGACTCCAGACTTACATCTTGGGGCACCTGGATGAAGGCGAAGGCATACTCTGTGGCTTGAGCTGGCAGCACCCGAGTGCTAAAGGCAGGTGGTAGGGTTCCCAGGCGGGTGGATGGCAGGACCTCTCTCTGCAGAGAAAGCAGCAGGCCAACATGTCACATACTCGCTGCCCCCTTGCTCTCTCACAGGACAGCTCTCTGTGGCCAGGCCTCTGGGAATGCTAACTCTGGGCCACACTGTTCGTCCCATGACTTGGTTCCACTTTGCCACATACAAAGGCTCCCCAGTGGGTGAAGGCTGGGGAGAACGTGCCCTGCGGGTCCAGCAGTAGATGGGCAGCTGTGGCTCATACCCTCACTCTGGGCCTGGTGCTGGTACACCTAGTGGTTCCCATGAAAACAATCACAGTATAACTGGACTCTAATCGCTTTTCCATTTCCTCCCAATGCCCTTCTGTCTGTGACATGGGTTCCCTGACTACGTTCCCACAGGCCAGGGGGTGCTCCAGCTGCTGGCTAGGGGAGCACACCAAGACAAGTATCCCCGTGGTCACTGGGCCTGCCTGTGGTTCTGGCCCAGGCATCTGGGTTCGCCCTCGTCTGGCAGGACCTCTTCCTTTGTGTATTCCCAGGAGATAGGTTGGGAGCATGGCCCAGCTCTGGGATCTCTATTAACAGAACTTCAGTCTTAGCCCTTGAGGAAGGTATGGGAGGAATGCAGACAAGCAGAGTCATGACTCAGGAGCATCACCCTCCTGACCCTCCTGAACGACAGCTTTCTCACCGGCTCGCTGCTGTTCCTAAAGAGACTCTCCCAGGAGTTGTCAGTAGACTCCCAGGTCCAGCTGGAGAGATTTTCTCCCAAGGGTGCCAGTCACTGTCACCTTGTGACTGTCCCTTCCCAGCAAGCCTGAGTTTGGGGATGTGCTGGGGATTAGCGCATGGAACAAACACCCAGTTTGGCTTGAATACCAGGAACTGTGGGTGTAAAGGCCCTCCAAGTGCTACAGAGGCCCTGCCCCCATTCTGCAGAGACTTCAGGCAGAAGAGGAACTGTGGGTGTGGCTGGACACTCATCTGTGGGGTCTGGACGTGGGACCTATCAGTGCTTGCAGCCACTGGTCATAGACCCCAGTTTTGCTAGGTCACTCAGGGGGCCTGGCGTGTTACACGCACAGCAGAGATGCCCCAGTGCTCATTGTTCTATTGGTAAGCTCAGAAGGACCTTGGAGAGATCAGACGGATTTGACCCGGGGGCTGCTGTTTGATAGCCCCCCCAACACCCTGGTCCCCAACACTCACATTGCCGTAGTCAATGTAGAAGACATGTACTTTGGCAGGAGACTCGACTTTCTCTACTCGGGCACGGTACCTGCAATGGCATCATGGGCAGAGCTCAAGAGACAGCCCCGAGGAGTCTTGGGCTCCCAGAGCCTCAGCAATGGCGGGGCAGGGGCACAGCATTTTCCTGCCTGGGTTCAATGGGTGTCACAGGGGACAGTTACTGCACTCCAACTAGGCCCAGCCTTGGGCACTGTGGCCACCACCTAATGGAATCAGAGCATAGCTGGGAGCAGAAGAGGGAGAAAGGAGCATGTGGAGCAGATTAATGTGTCCTTGGGGCATAAAGCAACAAGACTAATGACTAGATTGATGTCTGCTGTTTAAACCCAGAGCACTAAACAGCAGCTGTAATTAGCCAGCAGATCTGTCTGGGAGGCCGCAGCAGGGAACACATCCAAGTCACTTCGTCACCCTGGGAAGGCCGTGGGCCCTCCCTTGGTAGATTACACATCAGCGACCTTCTTCTGGCCTGTGAGCACTGCTGCTCATGTCCTAGACAGCCGGGGAGGAGGGTCAGGCAGCTGGTATGGGCTTACCGTGGCCCAGCCTCTACCTCAGCCCCGTGTAACATCATTCTTCCCGGGTGAGGTGAGGGGTGTGCTGGACAGCCCGGCCAGCCAGCCAGCCAGCCAGGGCTCCCACTCTGGAATCCCCCAGGAGAGAAGGAAGGAGCCACTTCTGTCTGGCAGGGGGTGCACAGGCCAGAGCGAGGCCCCAAATGGGCTGTGGGCAATGAAGAGGGACACTCAGGAGAGTTGCTGGGGGCCACCATTAACCAGCTGGGGAAACCAGACTGCTAAGGCAACGCCCAGGGCCTGAGGACAGCCTTGCTATCGTTCCTGCTCAAGACTCTGCCTTGCTGTTCCAAGTGGCTTACCATTCTCCATCTACAAATTTGGCAATGCAGAACTCTCCCCTGCGGGGGGCATAGGAGCCCTCTACAGGGGGGTGGCTGGCAATGTCATTGCGCATGTTCTCCATCAGCTTCTCCAACTGGGTGCCTGCCAGGGAGGAAGAGTGCAGTGAGACCTGGGTGCTGGGTTCCTCGAAGCCGCTGGAGGGTTTTTCTGGGAGGGGTTGGGGAGGGAGCTCAATGTGAAATTCTGGGGGGCACTGCAGCACTGGCTCTGTCCCCAACCCCATGTGGGGAAGCCCTCTTGGTCCTCACTCCAGAGGTTTCATGCCATCTGCCTTCAGAAGTGGCACTGGTGACTTGCTGACACATTGGGCCTTAAAGGCACACACAGCCTTGCCATCTCAGCTCTCCAGTCTGCTGGCCCAGGATGTGGGAGCCCTTGGGATGTGCCTGAGCTTTGATTAAGGAGGTGGAGAAAGCAAGAAGACAGGGAGCAAGGACAATGCCAAACAGCCTCCTCCAGGGTGAGGGCTGGCCAGCCTGTACTGCATTTCTACAAGGCCAGCTCCTGGCCTGGGTCACAGAGGTGGTAACTGACAGAAGCCACTGTCCACTGCCTCCCGGGGGCAAAAGTAGGGATGAAGGATGGGCCCCACACCACTGTGGAAAAGGCCCCAGAATTGAAGCCATGGAAGATGGGGGAGGAATTCTTGAATCAGGACCTAGAGCCTCAGTATTATTCAAACTTGGCCACTCTGACCCTTGTCACCCTGCAAGATACATGCTGAACAGGACTTCCAGTGCTGCTGGGCTGGGGCTCTACTGTCCCACCCCGCTACTCAGGGCCCCTGATCCACTGGAGGAGGGATTCCCTACCTTGTCTTTCCCTAAGCACTCTGACTTTGGGTCAGCAGTCCTGCTGCTTTTGCCTGTTTTGGCAACACCTAGGGCCTACTCAGTTTCTCTCCCTGGCTCCTTAAAGAATCCTCCCACCCTGACTCTGGGAGGCATCAGTCCCCTGTGGCTTCCCTTTTTATGTCCCCTCTGGCCCTGATTCTAGCTCAGTCTCAGACTCTTTTTGCCCCTTTCCTCTCAGAAGCAAGGAGGGTGACTGTGGATGTGTAGTCTAAGTGTGGGAGTCCTCTCTTTATCTTCAGGGCCCAAGGCAGTGCTGTAAGGAGGGCGCAACATATGTCTGTTGTTACACTTGCCACAGTCAGCCTTACAAGTTACCTGCTACTTCACTGTGAGCTCCTTCAGGGCATAGACCATAGCTCACTTCTTTCTGTTTACTCACGCAAGGCCTGGTAGAATCCCCAATGCATGCAGGGTGCTTAATAATTCAGCTGCATTGAAAATAAACTCTGCATAAGCATGCAGGGATGTGTGTCCACTCTTAGGCTGCTGCAGAGGCCACTGGTCGTGCATCCACAGGACAGGGGCCTGAAGGTAGCAGCTGCCCCTCCCCCTCCCCAGTGGCCAGCCCTCTATAATTGTCTTTAGACAGTGTTCCTACCACAGACAGTGAAATTCCAGGGATTAAGAAGCCTTGACAGACAGCTTCCTCCCTAACTTGGTCTACTTTCATTTTTTTGCTCCAAGGCAACAGAAGCAGGACTTTGCCTCCTGCCAACAGGCAAAGCCCTCTGGGAGGTCCTTACAGAGACTCACTGGTCATTTGCAGCTAATGGCAATGTTTTTGTCAGATCCTTCTCGAAGACAGACTTTAATTGAAAGAAGGGAGACGGGGCGAGAGGATGCCCCCCGAGAGGGGATGAAAGGTTTCAGCAGAGGGGGGCTGTGGATTCTGAGGTTTATCTCCATGGATACCACGGAGCCACCAGAGGGCAGGGGCCTTCCTCTCTGGAGACCACCACAAATCCCCAGGTGACCCGCCAGGAAGGGCCTCACTCCCTTCTCTTCCAGCATTCCAAGGACACATGGTTTTCTCTTTTTTCTTGTTTTCTGCTTCAGATTTCTGCTCCCTAAGACTTCAGGGGCTTGTTCTGAGTCAAGGCGGGTCCTCCCCAGCAGGGTCCAGCGGCTGAGTGGAGCCTGCCTGGGAGTGATCGCCTCCTTTTGCTCAAGTTCTCTGGGGGACTGGTGGGGATTTAGGGGTGGTGAATTCTAGTTGGTTCCTCTGCCCAGGAACAGCTCTTGTTCCTACCTAGACCACCACTACAAGACTCCTTCCCTGTCACATGACCCAGCCCTAGAGGCTGGCCACCGCCCGATTTCATTCCCAAGGCAACTGCTGGAGCAGCTTTCGGCAGGACTGTGGCTGACCTCAAGAGAACCTAATCCCAAAGGCTCATCGGCTCCATCTCTACCCCTCCCCTTCGCGTTTTTCCTTTTTAAGCACAGCCAGCCCAGGGCCAGGAATGGTCAAGTTTTTCCTGGTGAAATGACACTCACAAAGGCAGCTGCCTGGGAAATAGCATTAGAGGGAAGTGGCTGAGACAGGGCTGGAGTTGGCCTGGGGTGGGCTGAGGAGGCTGGGCAGAGCTATGTCCTGCCATCTGGGGGACTGCCTGAGTGTCACTGACACTTCCAGCTCCCTCTGCCCACCTCTGCCTACCATGATTTGTTTCCTGGGATCCAGAGGCAGCTCTAAGAGCTTTTCCTTCTGCTCCAAACTCAACTGTTTCCCTGCACAGGGTGGCCATGAGAAGAGGGAGATCAGGATGGAAAGTATAAGCGGGTGGAGGTGGAGTCGAGCCAGCGGCTGCTAGAGCTTTCTCCTGCCCTTTGGCCTCCAGAAACCCCAGGTTTCTGCCCAGGGGACCCTGGCAACAGTGTACACCACTCAGGATGGAAGGAGGAGAAGGTCCTTCAGAGACTGCCCGGGGATGTCTTCCCCTAGAGCGCTGCCTGTTTCCATGGAAACTGGCTATCACTCAGGGCTATGTTAACCTCTACAGAAGGAGAAACCCCAGCAGAGACAAACCCAGCACCACTCCTTGCTCCCCCAGAGGGAAAGGGGCTGAGCGATGCCTGGCTGATGCCTGACACACTCTGGGGGCTACAAATCCTCCTGCCCAGCATAGTCAGGAGTGTGTGGGAACAAACAATCACCTAAGAGGCTCAGAGCTCCACCCAGATAAACCTAGTTATCTCACCTGCTCTCAGAGGACCTGCCCGGCAGCACCTCCATGCCTGAGCCCACGCCAGGGCTCATGTGAAGGTTCCTGAAATAACCCCAAGCCCAGAGGAGCAGTGGGACAAGGCAGGGGGATAGGGGCGGCAACGTGAGCTCTTCAGGGGAGGCTCCTGGACTGCCTAGGCAGCGTTCCTCCCACCCACTGGGCAGAGGCCTCCTACCCCCAGGCAGCACTAGCTGGACCAAGCAAGGAACCACGAGCCAGCGGCCTGAGCACTTACCGGTCTCCACATCCTGCACGTAGAAGTGCAGGTCGTCAGTGATCTCGGTCACAAACACAGGCTTGTAGCTGGCGGATCGCTCCTTCTCCTCCAGCACTGGCATCACCTCCTCCACAGGCTGCTCCTCATAGTGGGCCCAGACCTGCATGTTCAGTCGGCAGAAGTGAGAAGAGGGTGAGGAAATGAAGTCATAAAAGACACGGGGAGGCCAGGCGTGGTGGCTCATGCCTGTAATCCCAGCACTTTGGGAGGCTGAGGCGGGTGGATCACGAGGTCAGGAGTTCGAGATCAGCCTGGCCAATATGGTGAAACCCCATCTCTACTAAAAATACAAAAAATTAGCTGGGTGCGGTGGTGGGTGCCTGTAGTCCCAGCTACTTGGAAGGCTGGGGCAGAAGAATTGCTTGAACCTGGGAGGCACAGGTTGCAGTGAGCCGAGATCATGCCACTGCACTCCAGCCTGGGTGACAGTGCAAGACTCTGTCTCAAAAAAGAAGAAGAAGGAAAAAAAAGACACTGGGAAAGAGGTTTTGGGCAAATGGGATCGGCCCTGGGTGAGTGACTGTGGGGCACTGGATTCACACCCGGCTGAGCCCCTGAAGCCCTCTATCTCGGAGGCGAAAGGTGGGCTCTCTAAAGTTCTCATCTAGCAGTTCTCAAATTCGGGCAGGCATCAGAACCAACAAGGGAGTTTATTAAAAATGCAGGCCCCGGATCCTACCCCAGGCCCAACAAATTACAATCTGTTCTGAGCATCCCAGAGAGAGTAAAAAAGAGCAAAACCAGACTCCCAGGCCATCTCATGCACGTCCAAGTGTGAGAGCCCTGCTTTCACGAACTCTTTGGCTCTGGGCTCCTCACACCCGCACCTCTCTTGCTCCGGTTCCCCATCTCCCTTCCCCGTGGCCCTCTGCAGGGCGCCTCTGAATTCTGCAGGACCTCCTGCTGTCACAGGGCCTCTGGTGCTCCTGAGGCAGTCCAAGCCGCAACCCTAGGCTGGGGAAGAGCTCACCAAGAATGCTTCTGCTCAGCATTTTCTCCATCCTCCTCACCTCCAGCAGGTTGCTCTGACCTCAGCCCAGAAGCTGGGCCATGCGCTCTCCACCCTTCCCTCTCTCCCTTCCTTCCCCAGGCCCTGTGCTGTCAGGGCTGCAGTGGCTCAGAAGCTGATTTGACGTGACAGTGTGTCAAGTCCAATCCTGCAGCCAGAAGATTATCCAAATGGTGAGGTCTGTCAGAGCAGGGGAGGGAGGTGGTTTCCAGCTGAGCAGCCGGAAGGGCGGGTGGGAGAGTCCAGAGACTGGATCATGCTTGGGGTCCCAAAGACACACACAGGAATAAGGATGATTAAAAGTATTTGCCCAAAACTTATGTGCTTATTAGGTGGCAGGTACCATTCTAAACATTCTCCAAATATTAATTCATGTAGTCCTTACATCAGCCCTTTGAGTAGGTCTTGATATTATCCCTGTTTTACAAATGGGAAAACTGAGGTACACAGGCTTGCAGCTAGAAGTAGTGAAATCAGGATTCAAACACAGGCAGCCTGGCTCTAGAGCTCTTCCAGGGGCATTTGGCATTAACTAGGTATCCCCGAGAAAATACCATCAACCAGGAGGAAAAAGCTGTTTGTTAGTGGGGGGTGGAGAGGGAGATGAGGCCTCATGTCCCTGTTGTTTTTGAACTTGCCGTTTGACTTTGGTCAAACTTTTCTGGGTCCCCTTTTCTTCTCTCTCAGCTGAAATGCAGATTCCTCAGGAGCTTCAGGACACAGCAGAAGGGCAGGAATGCTGGAATTCTGGAACAACCTTGGCTCAACCCAGACCCCACACTTCTGCCTTTAATGCGGCGTGAGTGTGAGTGTGGGTTCTTCCACTAGAAGGAGCGGCTATGGTGGAATGACTGAGACATCTCCCAGGCCCAAGCTTTCTACCATCCTACACCAAGCAGTGGCTTCTATGGTTGGGCTTGTGGGCCCCTGGTCTGGTGCTCTGGGCTCCTATCCAAATAGCTCCTGACCCCTTCTCATCTTCCAGGCTCCCGATACCTTAACACCTGTTCCCATCACCACAGATCTCTGTACACGCTGCTGCTTCTAGTCCCCTAAGCCCTGGCTGGCCAGAGGGGAGGAGGCAGGCAGCAGGACTTTAACCCACAGCTTTGCCTCTAGTCAGGACAGAGGCCCTAATCCCTCAAGGGCCTCCCTGCCCATGTGGGGAAGTGGGTCTCTAGCTTGTGGGCTTCCCTGTGAAAGGGCTGGGGGTGGGAGTGAGGGGCAGTGGGGAGAGGGAGATAGCCATAAATGCTTCCGATGCCAAGCCTATATCCTGATAAGCCTGAGGCTTTCCCCCTGGGCCTCCGAAGCTGGAAGTTCACTGTTATCTACCTAGCCAGCCACTCCTATTGACACCTGGGCTCCCAGCCCTTCTGGGACCCTTGCAGCTCTGAGGATCAATGGGACTCGCTCGGTCTCAGAGATGAGACTGTCAGCACAACCTTAAGTAAGCTGGGGTGGAGCCCTCCTGTCCCAGGAGTCTGCCCCCTCATCCCCACCAGCAGGCACCCCTGCAGTCCCGAATCCCTCAGCATGCCCTCTGCATCCCACGCAGGGGCCCTTCCCTCTTCCTGCCAGCTCCCTCCTTTCCCAGCACTGAGCTTAACAGAGACTGGCACTCTGTGCTGGTTCCTGAGTGGACCATGGGCCCTGAGCCTGCGAGCTGTTGAGGGCTCCCATCCCAGCCCCACCCTGCTCCTTTGGCTGTGAGGAAAGGCGGCCGCTCAGCAGTGTTGTTGAATTAGGAACACACTGACAGGGTGAAAGCAGAAAATGCTAAAGACTCCTCAAGTAAAAGTGCCTTGGGCAACAGCATCAGGTCTCCTCCTTGGGGAGACTGGGGTGGAGCTTCTTTCCCAGCAGGCTCAGGTGGGCAACAGGTGTGAGGTTATGGAAGATGCAAACCAAAGCCTTGGGGATGGCCCTCAGCCCCCAGCACTAGGGCCAGTCCTGTGACAAGGTGCCACAGCTCACTTCGTGGTGGGTGGGGCGGTGCAAACTGCCACC
Organism: Papio anubis; assembly: GCF_008728515.1. Lineage (NCBI taxonomy): Eukaryota > Metazoa > Chordata > Mammalia > Primates > Cercopithecidae > Papio > Papio anubis. The sequence continues at coordinate 30,293,180 of NC_044979.1, forward strand.
TGAATTGAGAAGACAGCAGAAGCAAGGTGTCTCCATACACAAAGTGCTTGGCACCCGAGGTTGCCAAGAAGCATCTAGAGGGTAGGAGAGAGACAGCTGCCTCCTCAGATAAAGGAACTCTGTTTCTAGGAGAGGCTGACCTTTGGCCCTTCAGGCAGTGCAGCCATGACGGTTTCCTCTTTCCCTGTGGGGATGGAGGTGATCAGCTGTTCCTTGGGACTTGCAGCCACATGGGCAAGCTGGTACATGCAGACTGGCCAGGTGGCCCCTTGGTGGGAAGGAGTCAGTCGGCTGGGAAAGGCGTGGCTGCCCTTGTCCCCATCCTTAGAACAAGGGCGCATTTGCTCATGTTGACTCAGGCCGCCCTTCTGCACAGCTGGGGTGCACGGAGGACACACACTCACTGGCAAGACACCTGCCAGACCTAGCCACTTTCCACAGCCATCCTCAGCCCCTCACAGCTCAGATTTCCCACAAGAAGCTGGTTTCTGGGAATCCCCATTGTAGCTGCTCCTCTTCCTGGACCTCTGGGGAGATGACGAGGAAAACTCAAAGATCCTTTCCAGAAGGAATAGTAATTATACACCCAGACACAGAGAATTAGTGCTGTATGGCGCTACCCCAGACTCTTGAAAGATGGAGGAGCTGGGGAAGAGCCTCTATGGCCAAAGAGCTGGGCAGAGGTCCTGAGCTTGACCTAAGCAGCAGGGCCCAGGAATGCTGGGAGAGCCAACCATAGGACAGTCTGCCCTTGCTCATGGACTACCTCTGAGCACGTGGAGAGGCAGTTACTAAGCATAATGTTGTGGAGAGAGTGTCCCAGCTGACTGATGGCAGGGTTTGCGGTCAGGTGGGGGAAGTGTCTCTCCAGGCCAAGGCCAGGGTGGAGCTCTGCCGATGGCGGGCACTGCTGGTACCCCCAATGGCCCTGGCTACAGAGCAAGACTGGGAAGGGTGGATGGAGGCCCCTCCTGCCTGTTCATCTGCTCCAGGCTGCTCTGCCATGCAAGTTCCTGCCTTGCTTGGGTCCCCTCTATACTCCGGGGCTTCTTATGTTCTGTTGCTCCGGCCACCCTGAGGGAAAGAGCCCATCAAGCCAGGCACAGACCAGGCAGGTCAGGAATGGAGGCTGTCTCTCCTGTCCTCTCCCCGCCCTGGCCCTCTCTCTTCCCTGCACTTCACCCTCAGGGATGCCCAGGTCCTTCTCTTGGCAGGTGATGGGGACTGTGGACTGAGGATCCATTGGCTGGAGTCTTTCCTTTCTAAATCCTGTTTAACATTGCTGCTTGCAAGGCTCCAGGGGTGGGGCTGGCGAGGGGCCAAGGTGGCAGAGGCCTTTGGGCCTGCAGCAGGGAAGCCAAGCTCAATAAAAGCCAATCGATGGCCTATCCAGCCCTGTGCAGGGCCCTGCTGGGCACACGTGGGGGGTAGGGTTAAGGAGTGGGGACAGGCATCTGCCATCTGTGGTTCCCTCCTTGGTCCTCAGGTCTATCCAGGGCTGTTGAGGAGGAGGTGGGGGTTACCTCCTGCCAGGGAAGTGGAGGGCCCTATCACCTTCTTCACTGAGGAGGCATCCACAGGGCACAGGGAGCAAATACACTCAGCAGGCAGGCAGTTAAGCCCTCATAGCTGGGAAACCAGCATTGTCAGGTTCCCCAAGACAGACACACTCATGAATGCATGCACACATAATCACACTCCCAAAGCCTTCTGCACTTCCTGGTCTCACAGAATCCCTCAGCATTACCTTTCCTTGGTTAGCTACAGGAACAAACATTCATGCATCCTGATGCTAACAGCATCTCATAACCACTGTCTCTTGACAGGTAAGGCAGCCCTTGTGGGGTCAAGTGGGACAAGGCTGGGTACACCCCGGATACTCAGGTTACTGTCCCGTAGCTGGCCACCAGATGCTCTTATCGGGGTCCAGCCAACTCTGAGAGCTGTTACAAAGCTCTGCTAGTGCTGCTCCTGGGAAACAGCTCCTCCAGGAGGAAAGCCAGCCTCGGTTCCTCAGGATCCTTGATGAGCAGACCGGGATTTGCAGGAGAGGGACCCAGGAGGCGGCAGGCCCTAGCACTGAGAGTTGTGCACTGCATTTTAATTGGACTAGAATAAAAACACACAGGCCATGTAAGTAATTAATCACTGGTAATTACTCCTCAGCATCATCAAGTGGCACCAGCAAAATGGTGACTTGGGCTCTTTCAGACAAACACACTGTGCAGTAAATAATGATGCTGAGTTCAGCACAGCCTCTGGCAGGGAACCCACCCTTCCATCTCAGGCCAGAGTCCCCTCCCTGTGCTCCTCTGGGTTCCTCTAGGGTCTCTACTCTCAGAGGGTAGAGGATTGCCCAGCTCTGAAAAGGTGGCTTCCGCGCTCACTGCTGAAAAGCCAGTAAGCAGGGCCAGGATGAAGACGCTTTTGGCCTCTGGGCCTTAGACTCTGGGGCTTGCCGCTCTACCCCCAGCTGCTAACTCTTCTGTGAAAGTGCCAACCTTTAAACAGGAGGCCCCAGTGCTGCCTCTCCCCCTTCTCCCTGCAGCAGGCAGAGGACATGGGGGTGGCAGTCTTAAGTTCAGCTGTCACAAGCAGGAAATCCAGGAAGAAGCCATGTGACTCCTTTCCTGTAGGAGCTGAGGCTGCCTGCTTTCCCCTCATTCTGGGAGGAGGACGCTTGATGTGAGCAGGAGGTGGGAATCTCCTCTGAGGTCTCATGGTGGCTGCCTCCTCCAGGGCACCGACCGTCCCTTTCATCTGTGCTAGCTTTGTGGTCCACCTTTCCATGGAGTCTTTCTACCTCCATTCTCCTCTACCACCAAGGGGTTGGTTGCCTGCCCCAATCCCCAGGGGATGGGAAGAACGGATACAGAGAGACCCAGGAGGACAGTCCTGAGGGGCGAAGAGAAGCCCTGAATGAGGAGGCAGCTGCTTGGGGCTGGTGAAGAATGTGGTGCTTCTGGGGCCTCAATACCCCTGACTCTTTTTGGCAGGTGTCTGGGCCTTGGCTCTGGGAAGTGAGTTTTGAGCCAGATGGCTGCCCCATGGGAAAGGAAGCATTTATTCCTGGAACAAATTTATGGCTCAGCACGGCTGTCCCACGAATTCTCCTCAAGCTCACAGGAGCCCTGACAAATTGGTGGCCGGCTGATTTATCCCCATTATCAGGGCCGGGCTATAAGTCAAAAGCAACAGGCTGAGTGAGCCTGGCTCCCACCTCCAAACTACTGGGTTCCTCAACTGTCGATTGGTTTCCAAAAGCCGCTTTCCACCCCATCCCCCTTGTCTCTTCAGTGTGGTGCCCACAGAGACTGATGGGTTGTAAATCTCTTGTCCTAACGGCTGAGGCTTCTCCTGGGGTTGTTTCCCCACGGGGCAATGTGAAGGAAATTCAGATGTGGGCTTGAGCTGCACAGTCCCTCTGAGGGCACTGACAGAGAAGGGTCAGGGCTGGGGAGGGAGGGATGCCCCAGGCATTTTGTCCCATGGCTCCATGGTCACCTAGACAGCTTTCTGTTTCAGGCCCACCTGAGCAGGCCTGGGATCACTGATGACGTTCTGGGCTGGCAGCCCAGGCCCACTTCAGGTCTGCAACAGGCTGTGGCCGAGGACACCTCAGCTGGCAGCCTCTCCTCGCCTGTGTGTGGCCCTGGTGTGGGGTCTGAGACCAACACCTTCCTGGGCTACTCAGTGTGGGGATGACAGAACGACTTCCTCCTGGAAGCAGCAGTTCTCTGGAGGCAGCAGCATTAGTGTGTGAGGACGGGAGGGCAGGGAGAGCATGGCTGGGCTGCCACACGTACCTTCTCTTTCTTCTGCTTGGCGGCCTCCTCGGCAGACAGCAGGGACTTGTAGTAGGAGCTGCGTTCGGCGGTGAAGTGGACCTTGGAGAGCGCGTGCTCCACCAGGAGGACAGACAGGTTGGCGCCGTCGATGTGCAGCCAGCCGATGAAGTTGCCGGCCTTGTCCATGCTCTCCACCTCCACCTCCACCTGGGACAGAGAGACAGGCATAAGCCTGCGGGGGCCAGGCCTGAGCGTGCAGGGGCTGTGCCTGTGGGGAGGACAGCAGCGCCGAAGCCTTGGGTTCACAGGCCTTGGCAGCCGCTGCCATATTCACTCCATGTGGCAGTAGCAGCTGGAATGGGGAAGAAGAGTGGGAGCCTGGTGCAGTGCCTGCACTGGGAACTCCTAGAACCCTTCAATTTCAGCCTCTCACAGGAACAGACACACCCCAAAACTCGCCTCTCTTCTCAGAGCCCCTTCCCCTCCTTGTGGCAGAAAGCTACCAGGGCAAATGGGACTCTCCTTAACCTGAGACAGACAGAGAGATAGAGAGAGAGAACGCGCAGTTGAAGGTCAGGAGCAAGTGAAGAAGCAGAAAGAGGTCTTGGTGCCTCCCACTCTTCAGCACCCACCCCAGCTCTGTGCTAGAAGACAGACAGGCCCTTAGGGAGCGAGGCAACCCCTGGGGAGAGAGAGGCTGCTTTTCCTGGTACAGCTGAATGAATTCATGTCTAATGAAGGTAATTGAAGTGGCTGCATGAAAAGTAGGAGAGGAGAGGAGAGAGGACAGGAGAGGTAGAAAGACGTAGGCAGGAAATGCATCAGCGCAAGGGCAGTGAGTGACAATCCCGCAGGAGTGGCCAGAAGTGTATGGGCTGTGGTTGAACCACAGGCCTCAAGGCCTCCTCCACTGACTGTCTCATTCCGAGGACCCAGGACCCCAGACCTAGCACTGACTGCTTTTCTAAAAGGGCAGCCTCAGGATCATGGCCCTCGTGGTAGCTGATCTGCTCCTACGTTGTGAAGGCCACAGCCCAGGATAAATTCCTTCTTTGATTCTCTCCTGACCTCTTTCTTTCCCTGCTAAAGGGGCCTATAAATGTCTTTGCTGCCAAATGTAAAAACTTGTATTAATTTAAAGCCTTCAAGCTCGATTAGGCAATAAAATGAATGTCTAAATACCTGGGAATTCTCGAAGTCTGAGCTGGAGCTAGTGATAGAAGGTTAGAAGGGATGAGGGATACTGGGTGACATGCCTCCCCAGAAGGACACGGTGGTCTGGGTGTGCAGAGAGAAGGTATCGGGGAGGAAAACAGGAGGGCCAGGCAGGCAGGACCTTCACTTCCTCCCATTCTTAAACACCCTCTCCGTCCTTGAGGCCCACATTTAATCCTTCAAGAGGAAATGCAGGTTCAACGATGACTGAAGTTGGAGTGTGGTATAGAAGGGGATGTGTGGAGTCTATTAGGGTTAGAAAAAGAGATAATGGAGAACATATAGGTTCAGTCCATGTGGATTCTGTAGGTGGCATTGGAGGAGTGTAGCTATTAAGGTAGAGCTGAGAGCAGAATCCAGGTTTCCCCAATGCCTTCTGTACACTGCCTCCTGACAGAAAAGACCCTCCCCGTCCCTAACACCCGCTTTCCACAGCCTTCTGTTTCAGGAGCAGCCCTTCTTTCCACTGCCATACCTCTGCTCCTCCACCATCCAGGACCCTGCAGCTCACTGGTGCGGCCTGGGCAAAAGTGCTGGCCCCAGTGCTTGGCTGGGCTGACCCAGTGCCTGCACTACACGATAGAGTCCAGTGCCTGTGGGTGTTAAAATTGGTTTCTCCTGTCTCTAATTTTGGCAACTAACTTACTGAAAGGACTTACTCTTGTAGGGGAGAAGGGCAGGTGGGCAAAATCTGAGGTTGCTCAGGTTTCAACACCTTGGATCTACCTTGCAAATGCCCAGGGCGCTGGAACACAGGAGAAGCCTGGCCACTGGAAGACCGAGCACCTCCTCCAGGGGGACGCCAGGATTCGGGAACAGGCTGTCATGCCTGCAGGGGTTGGGGCAGGTGGTGGGGATAGTGCGGTAGGCGTGGACAAGACCTGTGACGGGCAAAATGATACACGAGAAGACTATCTCTTGTTCATCCTAACTTGCCAAGCTTTATCAAACATGCTAAGGTCAAGAAGCATCCTAGAGGAATTCTGGGGAAGCTGAAGGAAGAACAGAGAGGTTGCTTGCCTTGTGTGTAGGGGCTCCTGGACACATGCTGGCCAAAAGCAAATGAAGCTGGTACAGTTCCCAGCGAACACTGAGCCCAGGCCCACATCGGTTTCCGCATTCCCTGACCTCTTGTCTTCCACAATTTTAGTAGCCAAGTGTCCTTTCCCTAAAACCAAGGATGTCTTTCCTGCTTGGACACAAGGCCTCTCTCCAGGCCTGGCAGGCCCCCAGACAGCTTGTGGTGGGCCAGTGTGTCTCTTGGCACTGGGTTGCTGGGGTTGATGCAAGAACGTCGGAGATAGGCACAGAGGCAACCAGGCATGCACAGTTGCTGTCTATCCTGTGAGGTGCCCATGCTCAGACCCCAACCCACATGGCAAACCCCACATTCACACCTCGCTCTCTGAGGCTGCAATCCACATGCTCACCCTTCTCCAGGGCTTATGTGAGAAGGAACCCAGCAACGAGCAGCCACACCTGGGGCCAACACTGCAGGGTGCAGCCAGGCTCTCCTGGGCAGGTGAGCACCAACTTCACACTTAACCAGCCTGTCGCCTGCAATCGATATGCTAACTTGGGCTTGACAAGTCCCTGGGCCCAGGCAGCTGCAGAGGAAAGAAATCTCTGGCCTTGGGCACAGTGCTGCCACCGAATCCATCTTGGGTTGTAGATGGAGATAAAACTGTCGGCCATCGGGCTTTGTTCCCTTTTATTGCAGCTGCCACAGCCACAGTAATTTCTCAAACAAAGGCACTTGGGGAAGGTGGGCTGGCTCCTCTCTAGCCAAACCCCATGCAGTGTCTATCCTTCTCCATAAACCTCAGCCTGGACGAGGCTGTGGAATTCGGTGTGACTCTTCTCTAACTCTGGGAGAATTACAGAGGTTGCAAGCAGAGGTTTAAGCAGGTTGTATGTACACGTGTGATCATCCTTTGATGTTTCTCTTTTACACTGACTGCCAGGAAATTATGACTTAACTGTAACATTACGTGGGTCTATGTTTGTACAAGTATTATTTCTTTGTTCAACTCAAAGATTAAAATTTCTCTGACATTTTCTCTTAATTAAAAGATACACACATACAGAGATATATACATACAGTTCAATTTTGTTATTTGTGGTAATTTTATTCTATAAAGAGACCGCTGAATTTGCAAATATCGAACCATTGCTCCTAGGGGAAATGCAGGTTTGGGTTCCTGTGAGCCTCTGGTCACAATATTTTCATCAAATCAATATATAACCTTGTTCTGTTTCTGTTTAAAGACACCTTGTCTAATATGTGTTGCTGGCTCATTAACATTGAACTGATGGCCAACAGCACAATGACTAATGCCTGAATGAAGCTTATCTAACACACATATCTTCTCCATAAGGTACATCCCAGTATTTCTGCACTCAGGAACACCAGGTAACACTTCAGCTCTATGCTGGAGACCATTTAAAACCGTGAAACCAGCAACAAAAAGCATGAAAAATGCAACAACATGATGCTAAATAGATTGTAAGAAGGACACTTGTTTATATTATCAAAGCTGAAGCAAGAAGGCAGAGTGTTGTCATCTTGTTCTACCCTGTTCCACCTAAGATGGAAATGTGCCCCGCCAGGTGACTCAATTTTTTTTGTCACTCTGTGCATGTCCACAAATGACTGCAAAAGTACATGAGTATTGATTTGGGGTTACAAAAATAGATTTTGGTGAATCTGCAAATACGTAACCAGGAAATAACGAAGATTGACTGTATATTGTATAGACACATAGAGTTAATTCCCACAAGTTGCCTCAAACTGGAGACGATAAGGAGACACGTCCCACAAGTTGCCTCAAACAGAAGACACGTTAGGGGAGGCTCATTCCTGTAAATAGACAAGAAATTTCTTCTTGTCCAACTGGCTACTGCAAGCATTCAATGAGATTCCTATTGGTGGAGTGTTGTGTAATTTGCAAACTGCTATAAAATAGCCACTCATCTCTTGGGCATCTTGGAGTGTTTCAGGAAGAGATCTGGACTCAACAGCTTCCACAGGAGGCCTCCTACAATGGCAGGTGACTTTAGGCCTTAGGTGACTTAGGTGACTACCACAGGCTGCTAGAAGGCTGGCAGCAGGCTTCGTATGAGAGCATGCATTGGCGTGCACACATGTGGGTGGATATGGCCTTGAAGGCACCAGAGCATGTGTGTGCATGTACACAAGCAGCATTGGCGAGGGACAGATGAGCGCTCTCCTCTTCATTCCCCTCTATTTAGTGCCCATGCTGAAGCTGAGACCTAGAAAGACACACGGTTCTTGGGGAGGAGGGTACCTCCCAAAAGACTATAAGAAGGTGCAGGTGGCACCACACTGAGGAAGGGGCTTGGTGGTAACTAGTTAAGAAGCGAACAGCCTAGAGGCTTGAAGGTCAGCGTGACCTTCAGATATTGACAGCCATTTCAGTCTGCCTCACTTGCAGTCCTGCTGGTCTGCCAGCATCTCTTGCTCTCTGCTCTTGATGCTGGTAGAGTGGGTGGGGATTTTGAGGTTGCTGAATACCTGGACTGCACCTTTGCCCGCTTCAATGCCACTTTCTCTGGGAAGGCTTCCCTGATCCCTGGCCTACCATGAATCACCCTCTGAACGCCTATGGGCTTACCCTCCCTTTGGCATTTATGGGGCAGTGTACAGCATGGAGGTTATGAGTGTGGACTCTGGCTCCAGACAACCTAGACCTCCATGAATTCTGGGGTGCCATTTAAGTTCTGTGTGCCTCTATTTACTGTAAAACTAGGATTGCAACAGCATCTACCTCAAGGATTTGTTATGATTAAATGAACTAATATAAATATGTTAAGCACTTAGAAAAGTGCTTGGCACATAAATGCTTCAACATGATCTTCATAAATTATTTACTTCCTAGTAGGGGCAGTTATTTCATTTCTAAATGTCTTCATCCTCCAACTAGACTGTCAGCTCCATGGGGAATGAAGCTTGTTCCAGACTGTGAAATTTCTCCAGAGCTGAGCACACTGGGCCATGAGGTGGCAGAAAAAGCATGGATTCTGGAGTCAGTTATCAACTCCTAGTCCTAGCTGTGAATTTTTGGGTAAGTCACTTGACCTCTCTTAGACTGTTTCCTTAATGGTAAAATGAGGAGGGGTCCTGTGCACTGAATGAGGTAACAAAACTGCTTCCTCTTCCCTTCAACAAATGCCAGTGATGCCAGTGATGCCCTGGTGGGATGGTTACATCCAGCAGCTGTCTGGCTTTGCTGAGCTGTGTTCACGGGACTTCTCATCAGAAACGGACAATCCCTGCTTAAAGAGCTCCTTTATTCTCCCTGCCTCTGAAAGCTTTGGGTTTCTTACACCCGGGGAGTCCTCCCATAAAACACAGAGTGAAGGTAAGGCAAGTGGGGCTGACAGAATGAGCTCAGGTGTGTGACTGTCCCTGTACCACCCGCACAGATAGATCCCTTTCTCTTCAGGGCAGGTCTTTCCCCACAACAGGGCCAAAGCGGCAGGTGCTGCCAGCCAGCCATGCCCTGCAGGAGAGCAGCTCGAGGCTGGACCTGGCCTGACTGGGGCCAGGGCAGCCAGTGGGCCCTACTGCCTCACAGTGGGACGCGTCCTCCTGCTCCCAAGCACATTAATGTGCCATTAATGAAATTGTTCTGGCTTATTTACCAAATTAATACAAACGGCACAGGCTGTTCATTTGCATGTCTCCTAATTACCGAGGAAGAGCTCCCCATGCCCAGGCAACACACACACCTCAGTGATCACCCAGCTGGGCTGTGGTCTCACCCTTCCCAGGAAGGGTGGATGAGGAAGGGGAGAAGGAGGAGGAGAAGAGCATGGAGCAGCCCCCAGCTCCATGGTTGAAATCAAACAGGGAGGAAGCGGGTGGCCAGGAACTTGTTTCATTTCCTGTGGCCCCTTTCTGAGCAGTCTCAGTGCCCTGGGCTTCAGAAATATACACTTGGTCCGTCCCGTCCCCACTCCAAACTGTTCCTCTTCTCCCCATTGTCTGGATTCTGTCAGCTCTTTAAAACAGAAAGTACTTCAGTCAAACAGGCGGTGGGGACCAAGTCCTTCTCCTTCTCTAAGCAGTGGGGTACAATGCAGGGCTGGGGAGGCACTTGAGGTTGGCTGAGGGGTCTGGAGAAAGGAGTAAGAGTGAAAGCCAGGCAATGGATGATGGCTTTAGAAATGTCAACATTCTCAACTTCTTCTAGCCCTCTGCAATTAGACTTCAGATTCTGAACTCTTTCCTAAAGAAAGAAGGGTGGGGAGGGAGAGTGAGGGTGTGCGTGCATGTGGTGAGTGTGGGGGAGATTCTTTAAGAACTCAGTTTTCAAACCACAGAGGAAATTCTGACTGCCCTGGGGGTTGACTTAGCTGTGTCTGTCCTTAACTCGCCCGGAGCCTGCAGCCAAGTTGGATGCCTAGTGCTTCTAAGTAGGCGCAAAGTTGAAGACCCAGGTCCCTCTCCTAAAGCCTCCTCCGGGTCATGGTGAAGTTGTGGGGAGGGTGAGGCGGTAGAAGGTGCACTGGAGGCTGGTTCTGGTAAGGCTGACTTAAATAAGGGAGCCGAGGGCACTGGAGGCAAAAGAATTAAGAAATGGAGACTAGAGAAAGACAGCAGGGGGATGCATGTTTCCCTTCATGACTCAGGGCACCCTAAGGAGAGAGTTCACACAGGGGATTTACTACCAATGGGGGGAGGACAGGGAGACCCCACACACATACAAGCCTTTCCCTTTTTATTTTCCAGGAGGATGGAGAAGAGGTACTGTCTCCCTCAAGTACACAGGCATTACTGCAGTGCACAATGCCTGAGGCAGCACAGAAAATTACTGAGCCTCAGCCAACCTCAGAGCCCTGGGTCGTGAGGCTGCAGGTTGCCTGAAAACAGTGTGGAGGATGCTCCTCTACCAAGGAAGGTTGGCAGCCTCAGGCAGGACAGGCAGGTCCCAGGTAGAGAAGAGCCCAGCACAGGGTGCCACTGCCCTGAGGCATCTGGGAAGGAAGAGTCACTACACAAAGTGGGGTGCTGGCTGTAAGTTCTTCCAGGCAGCAGGGTGGGGGTGCTCAGGGCTACCTGTGGGAAGGTAACATCAGAGTCCCCACAGACAGGCTTTAGAGGCAAAAGTCTCCATCCTTTCCACATGCTGTCTGGCCATATTCCTGCTTTCAATATTTCCAAAGCAACCAGCAACAAGCACAGCAAGCGGCCTGGATGGGGAGAAGGCGCTGAGGAGCAGAGAAAGGCCCTGGGCTAGAACTGTGATCCAGGTGCCAACATTGCCTCTTATGGGCTGGGCACACTGCACCTCTCTTTGGGCTTAGTTTCTCCATCTGTGAAATGAGAGTTGAACAAAGTTTCTAAGGTTCCCTCTGCTCTGCATTCTCTGAGGTCAGAGGATGGGGGCAGCAGAGCTGACAGCTGTGGCTGCAAGCCAACAGGAGAGATGAAAAGCAACAGTTACACGGGAGAGAAGGGCAAGCAGGGAAGCCCCATTTGCTAACAATCAAGTCCTGGAGAACTTGCAAGGGGGCGGTGGGAAATGGAGAGAGGGGAACTGAATAATGACTCTGAGTCCAAGATACTCCTGTCTCCTCCCAACCCACTCATCCTAGCTGCAGCTTTTTTCAAGAATGTGAGTAGTGTTCTGGAGTAACCAGAGTGTAGCTTGGGTCCTTTCCTGCCATGCAGAGGTAGCCTTGCCCAAGGCTGGGTTTTCTGCGTGAAGGCTGTAGCGTGCTGCCACAGCCAGAGCTGTGAACTTGAAGAGACACCTCACCTTAACACAGTAGCAGTTTAACACAGCCAGCTCATCACCTCCACGCCCGGTCACACACAGCCACACCAACTTCTTTCAGAGATGATGAACGTTAACAATGCAATTAATAAGGCAATGCTCTGAAAGCCGAGAGGCTGTGCCTATGCAGTGCCTCCTGGGTCTCGTTACCATCCGCATCTGTGGGGAGTGGGCTGGCTAGAGGCAGGCAGCAGCATGGATTTTTCATGTGCTACTGGGGCAGTGTGGTTCTGATCCCCAGTGACACCTCTGTTCCTAATCCCTCATCACCTCCGGACCAGGTAATTCTTTCGAGCGCAGCCCACGGAGTGGATTGGTTTTCTAAAAAAACCTCTTTTCTGGCATTGGTGTGCTAGAAATGCCTGGAAATCAGGCCTGGGCTGGCACACCAGCAAGAGGGGCCAAGAGGCTCCTGGAAAGGAAAGGCCTGGGCAGTGGGCGAGCTGGCTCTAGAAGCTCAGGGTGGCTTTCTCTCCCTACTGGAATGCCTTTTCCCTACCTCAGAGATGAGGGGTGGGATGGTAGGGGTAGGGGGAGAAGGACTTGGTCCCCACTGCCTGTTGCCTTTGGTCCTGCCTGAGGCAGTGAGGCAGCAGCCACTGCCATCAGCGTCATCTGGGTCTGCTGGGAAATGCGAACCTGCTGACTCCAAGCCTTTGTGAGCGCTAACACAGTTTACAAACTGACGCAATCTGTTCCTTTGGTGCAGGCAATAAGGAAGCAGACTGTTCATCTTCCCAGGAAAACCCCGTGCTGGAGGCTGCAGGGAGATTTAACACTCTTCCCTGAGGCTGGTGCCAGGGATGTGGCTAGAATCAGTTCTGTTCTGTCTCTCGTTCTATCCCTCACCCCTCTTCCCAAAGGTCTCCCAAGCTGGAGGCAGGGTCTGGAATGCCTTCTGAGAGCGGGCATGCCTGAATGGCACAGCTCCTCCTCATGTTCCCAGTTAATGTGAAGGGCAGTCCTAGGCAAAAAACCAGGAAAGAAGGCTGCCTTCCATTCGGTGCCTCCGTTCTTTATCTTGAACACTGGTTTGGCCCATGGAGTCAGCTGCAGTGGCCCATGTTCTCCCAAGCCCAGTCAAAGAACCTCTATGGCTTTAGAGCTATATCCAAGCCCTAAAGGGATGGAGCTAGGAATGTGAGAAGACAGCTGGCCTCTTTTCTTGGGGAAAATCGGTATATGATCTATGGAGTAACTGCACGAGGTTATTAAATCTTTGACCTGGTCTGAAAGTAACCAAATGTTGTCCAGTCAGGTCAAGTTCACATGTCAGCTCCCCTCTGCGGGTACCTGTACCTATGTTCACATGTCAGTTTCCCTCTGCAGGTACCTGTACCTATATAACTGACCTCAAGGCCTGCTGTGGGACGGTGCAGACCCCTGCCCTGTTCCCAGGCAGGAAGTAGCTGACCTGTGACCCTCCAATGGGGCCAGTTCACTCTGCTTTGTGGACCTTGATTCTCAGGCTCCTATACCTGAACCACTGTGGGTTTCCCACGGGGACTCACACTTTGCTATTAAGAAGGATTTAGCATCCATGATTACTTCATTCCCTTCCATCCATTTTGCAGAAAAAGAAATGAACTTGGCTCCAGATCACAACCTCTTCTACTTCCTCAGGCACCCATTTCCATCAGTTACCTATTTCTGTCATCACCTTCCTGATTTCCTTTTTCACCAGCATCTAACTCTTTACCTGCAAACATCTTGTCCATCTTAGCAAGCCTTGCTTTGACTCACATCCCATCAAGTCTACCTCTTTCTCTTTACCCAGGGAGTACTCTGCACATTGCCAGCCCCTTTTCACTCCTGTAGCCAATGCAGCTGGCTACCAGTCAGTATTCCAATGTCACTATTACTTCAAAGACCTGTTAATTGCCATTTAAATAATTTCTTCTCAGATTTCATCATTTTTGACCTTTTAAATATCTTTAAAAGTCAAGCACCCCCTTTCCTTTTTGAGACTTTCTTTTTTTAGGCCTCTGTGTTTCCCAGTCTTGGCTTTTTCTCCCTGCTTTCCTAGTAGCAATTGCGAATCTTCCCCAACAACATGGCCCTTGAATATGAATGTTCCCCAGGGGCTATTTGAAGCCGTAGACAGTCCCTGCATCCCACCACTCTCTGAATTATAGAACTCAACTTTCACCTCTAGTGCAGAGGTCACTTCAGAATTCAACTCCACCAGGCAAATCTCCAATGTTATGAGTCCCATCCTGAATCTCTCACCTTCACTATGAAACCTGCTCTTCCACCTTCATTTCTCATCCCAGGTCTCAGCATGAGTAGCACAGTAATCACCCCTGGGCTCCACAGGTAGGTCCACACCAATCTCCAGTACACACTGATTCTATGGATTCTTCCCCTCTTTTTTATCCTTATTGCCATGCCCAGCTTTGAGTAACAGGTCCCCCACTGCTGTCCCTGTACCAGACTTGTCTCTAAGGACCCCTCCATGATACTGGAGGGTGTGGTTCATCACAGGCAGTACAGCACCATGGTCAGATGCAGGCTCTGGGGCCAGACCACCTCCTTCTGGGCTTGCTCTACTACTTACTGGCTTAATCCAGAGTGGGTGTTTTTTTAACCTCTCTGGGTCTAGGTTTACCTTTTGGTCAAATGGGTATAATAATGAGTGGTACCTACCTCAAAGGGCTTCAGTGAAGAGGAAGTGAACTGATTCAAGTTAAACACTTAAGGAGAGTCTGGCAAATAATAAGTGCTCAATAAATGTTGTTATTTTTTTAAAAAAATCCCAATCTGATCACTTCACCCTTCTGCTGAAATCCTTTCCTTGTTCTCCACTAATGTTGGAATTCCTCAGTACAGCACAGCATAAGCTCCTCAGAGCTGGGCTCTTCCTGCTCTCAAGTCCTGCCATTGTGGCCTTAATTATTTTGCTTTAGTCAGGCCACACGACTCCCAGCTCCACAGACAAGTTGCACGGTTCCAGGCCTTGGTACATGCTATTCATTTTGGCTGGAATGTTCCGTCCTATGACTTCACCTGCAAACTCCTACCCAACTTACCCCTCAGATTCTGCACAGATGTGATTTTATTTGAACCACTCCATTACTTATGTGGATAGGGCTTTTTCTCACAGCATTTTGTTCATATCACCATGATAGTATTACAATGGGTATTTATTAATGGCACCTGGTAGACATTCAATAAATAGATGAGGAAAGGCAAAAGGTTCTAGCTTCTCTAGATCGCCAGCAGTGACGTGGGAGAAGGAAAGTCCCTGGACAGAACACTACCTTTGGGTAAATGCATGGCACCAAACTGACTAGAGAAGGCTTATTTCGAGAACTCCTCTAAGGTGAGAGGACCATCCCTCAGCTGCCCCTGCCACAACAAGTATGCTTGTGGGAGCCCAGAGGGGCAGAAACAGGCTTCAGTCAGTGAGGCCAGCAGTGATGACTCAGAGGCAGCACAGCCCCGATGCCATGAACAGAAGGGGCTGTTTTGCACTTGGCTTTGCCTGTACTGACTATAACTGGAGTGAGGATGGCCTCCTGTGTTTATCCAGGCAGCAGTGCAGGCAGTAGCCGCATGTGCCTCCCTCCGGTCTCCCACACACTCACCACCTCCTCACCACCCATCCCTCAGCAAGGAAGGGGTGAAGAGCAGAAGTGAACATGAAAGAGCCTAGGAAGAGCTGTGAGGACAGGGCACGAGCTAACGACATTAGCAGAGGTGGGAGGTGGGGTGAGGCCACAGATGTCACGAAGCCTGGACCCCCGGAGCCCAGACCACGGTGAAGCCCTCCAAGCAAGGGATTAGGGGGTGCTGGTCAGGCCACAGTCACCTCAGGAAGCATCTAAGTACAAGGGCTGAGACAGCTGAAAGCTACAAGTCACCTGCCGGGTGCTGGTCTCGAGCCCTCTGGAACAAGGAAACCTTTGAGGAAAGGCAGTTGCTGTTGGGTTTGAAGGAATCCGGGTCTTAGATTGGGATGACAACCCCTAGCTCAATCCCTTCAGAATTCTCAAAACTGGGCTGTGGGCGTGGAGGCCAAAAGCTTCGAGGATAAGACAGGAGTGTCCCATGTTGGGGTGGGAACGGGATGTGGAGCACCTTCTTTTTCACCATCTAATTTCTTGGCAAAAGGGACACAGACGCCAATCCCTCTTACAGGCCAGAAGAAGGCACCAGAGAGAAAAATCTGTTTGAACAGATAATTGAACAGAGATAATTCTATACTCTCAGCTAGGGATCAGGCAATTTACTTGTTTCATAAAACTGAATATAAGAAACGCCAAACAATTTCAATCAAACACATGCCTATCCCTCCCTGACTAATGTTTGATTAACTCCATGAGAGGCATAACTGAAACAACCACAGGGTGAAAGGAGGGGCCTCCCTTGCCCCCTTTCTTTCCTTTTGTCCTCATGCCTCCTTTATCATTAGGCTGGCTAAGAAGGTACCATCCCTTCTGAGGCAGTCCTATGTCCCTGTGCGCAACTCACTCCTACCTGTCCTTAAATCTACCCTGCCTCCATGTGCCAAGCAGAAAGCCTGGCACAGGCCTGCTTTTCTCACCAAGCCGTGCATAGTATATGCTGAGTACAATGGCCCAGAGAGGGCAACTTTTTCTGATCCACACAAAAGCACCATTGCAGGAAGGCAGCAGCCCCGTTAACCTACACTCCAGATCGGACACAGAATAAAAAAGTCCAAGATTCTCCTCTTACCCCACTAAGGAGCTGCCTTTAGGCACAGCAGAGAGAAGATTTGGACACTGTGGGGGACTGTGCATGTTCCCAAACTGTTTCAAACCTATTATAACCCAGCAAGGAAAGTGAAGAGGCCTTTGAGATGATGCTGAGCCCCTGAGCCTGGTCTCTGAGCTCCTGCAGCGCCAGTGCTAGAGGGCTATTCTGCATTTACCCTCCTGTGCACAGGACAACTGGATTCTTGCTCGGTATGACCTGGGGGGCCCAGGATTGCTCTGGCCTCTCAGTAATGCAAAGAAAAGCCTGTGAGTAAAAGCTACCAGTTATAAGGTTTGAACACATACATGTGAAAAAAGGATAAATCCAGCATGTCAGAGGCTGGATCAGCCTGGTTAATGACCCTGGCCCATGCCCTCTTCTGTGTGGAGGTCGGGTTTCCTCGATGCTAAATTTTTATTGCTAATGACAATTAAAATATGGCACGGCTTACACCCTCAGAGTGGAGCTCTAATGTGCCATAGCCCTCTCAAACTCCTAGTGCAGGGCTGCAGTTTGTGACCTAGAGACGTATGGGTCACAATGAGCAGTGCTGCCTCTGGCCTTCCTCACTCTGCCGTGGGCCCCAGTGGTCCTTGCCTAGTCCGGGCATCTTGACCCCACAACTTCTCCACACGGGGACCACACTCCTTCTTCCACTTTACCCACTGCCCAGGACAGGGGCTCTTGATGTTCTTTTGGGTCTTGTGATCAGCTCCAAAAAGTTCTCAAAGCCATGCAATGAGATCAGAGGTGAGATACGGAGAAACATTAGTGACGGGAAAGAACAATCTGTAGGATGGGTCAGCAGCATGGGTGCTGATGTGACCCTGCCCATCTGCTTGACAGAAGCCAGGGTCTCATTAATTTCAATTATCGTTCTCTCTCCACTTCAAACCAATGTCCCAAATACGATTCAGTGTTACAAGGTCATAGGACGCAGTGGGTAGCCCCTCAACTCTACTATTTGCCCAGGCTGATTCTGCCCTGTTCTCAGGCATCAAGTAGCTGTCCTGTGGCCCCTCAGTGGGGCCAAGGTGGCCTCATTCTCCCCGCTCCACCTCCCAATTCTGTTGTGCTAAGCAGAATTCCACTGATACCTGCGCTGCTTTCCAGGTAGAAAGCACTCCTCCAAGGGAGGTGTGTCCTGAAATGGAGAGAGGAAATGAAGATGCCCAGTGTCTCTTGCTAAGATGTCCCAGAAGTCACAACTGAACTTTTAAAGAGAATCTCTTTGACTCTGGAGAAGAACACTGACCTCTCTCCCTTGAATAAGAATAGCTGCCTCCTCGGATAGAGGACACCTGGATGCCGCTCTTCCCACCATGGACTTCCTGCCACAGTGCCCTCGGAAAAAGCTTTGAGACTCCTGCCACCACCACCCCACCCCTTGGTGTAAATACCACTTAAGCAATGTGATTTCTTTTAGTGCTCTCAGGAGTTGCTCTCAACTGCCCACTGCTCCGGAGCCGCTGCGTAGAGGCAGCAGGCAGGAAAATGCAGAGTGGGAAGGTAAGGAGTAGTGAGGAGGAAGGGAAAGGCCAAGCCCCATCCTTATTTTAAGCAGGTGCTTGTGAAGACACTGCAGAGAAGACAGGAAAAAATAAAAAAGGACTCAGAGGAGATTCTCAGCATCTTGTATCTTCCCAGAGAGAGCATATTCGATGGTGTCATGCTTCCATGTCACCAACCTCATTTCCTCTGACTCTCCTTCACGGACCCTCTGTTCTGGCCCATTTGATCTGCTTGTTGTGTGAGCTGCCCAACCCATCTCCTACAGCCCTGCCAGTCCCTGATACCATGATCCTGCATCATGGCTCAAAGGCCAGACAAGCTGCAGTTCCCACATGCCAAGGAGGGAGGCAGAGCCCACTTAGAAGGAGAGCTGTTCATCAACCAGTAAAGGAGTGTTAAGCCATACAATCACCTGAATTCAGGAAGGCGTTGTCAAGGAATGCATAAAGAAAATAGTTGCAACTGCTTGCAAGCAGCAACCCACACCCACTATTTTTGTCTTCCAGGACGCCTGCCCTGATCCACTCTTCCTAACAAGTAACTCCATCTCGGCATTCATGTTCTGTCCTATATCCACTTGCTCTTGGTAATCCATTACCTCTTACATGTTAAACCCTCTGAAAGAGGCTATTTTCCTGTTTCTTTGAAACCCAGCCCCAGTCCCCACAGCTGGGGCATGTGCAGCAGGATTCTACAGAGTGCTTCATCAAGAGAAGGTGCTGGATTCCTGGGGGAGACTGTGCTTGGTAGGGCTCTTTTGTTTCTGAGCAGCACCTTCTCTGTGGCTATATTCCTGGTTGCTGTCCAGAGCTTTCCTAACAAAGACAGCTTCCAAGGCCAGACAAACAGCAGAAAATGCAGGTTAAAGCTGTACCACAGTACAATGTACACTGCAAGGAAGGATGCTTGTGGTTCAGCACTGCATCTCCAGAAAGACAGCAGGGCTACAGAAGCACTGGGATGCCTAGTTGAGCTGATGAAACATATGAGAACATTAAAAAAATGATTAGGGTTCCTCAAAGTGAGAAGACACATGTTGAGAGAATGTGAATGTATAAAAATCATTAAGGGTATGTAGAGACCTTACACTCACTTTAACCAACTGACCAAGAAATGGGTTTTTGTTATCTTCTAAGCAGAAAAGCACTGTATTGGGCACTGCAGTAAATCTAAAAGGAGAAAGAATTCACTTCTGTCTTCAAAGAGCCTATGATTTAGATGAGAAGACATGACAAAGCCACATCCTGTCAGTCAATGACAAAATGCCATGTAAAACACATGACTGCTGAGTGGAACAGGCAGCAGGTACTAGGGGGGTTCAAGGGAGAGAGCCAGCTCTGAGCACTGAAGAGTCGGGAAACTCTTTCGGGTAGGATCGGACCTTAAAGGATGGGACTGCACAGGTGGGGAGAAAGGCAGACATGTTCCAGCATAGGGAATGTCTAGGGTCACACTTTAGAAATAATGCATAAGTGGTAGGGTAGGAGAAGGAACGAGGGTAGAATTTTGGGACAGAAAGCCATGCTGAGCTCAGTGGAGGTGCAAGTAGACATTAGAGAAACACAGGGGATGACGGGGAGAGCGAAGCCAGGAGAAGGTGCAAGCAGCTCAGAGGAAAAGCTGGAGAGAGAGCTGACTTGAAGGATGGGCAAGGGGCACAGTCAGAACCCACCCACCTGCTGAGACAGATCTGGGATGGATGAATCAGGGGCTGGATTCAAGGAAGGAGGGGAGGGAAGGAGGGACGGAACGAGAGGAACCTGAACAACATGTATAAAAATCCTGTGATGGCTGGGATAATGACATGGGAAGAAATGATGATGTATGTGGAAGCTTGTGAATGGACCATGCTGAACTAGAGTCAGAACGTTTGGAAGTGATCAAAGGGGTCAGAAGGAGGAGAAAAAGGTTGAAGGCCCAGCCTTTACCAGATATGGTCAGTTGCATGAATTTTCGATCCCTCCCTGCATAAAAGAGAAGCAAAATGCTTTGTGCCTGGTCCTGCCTTCACCTACCTGCCTCTAGTCCAACATTTTCCTCTTGATTTCGGGGTGATATCCATTGGCAGAACTGCACAGAGGTACCCAGTGAGAGCTCTGCAGCCAGACTACCTGAGTTCAGATTTAGCCTCTGCCATTCAGGGACCTGGAGGTAGTTATTTTAAGACTGTGCTTCAGTTTCTTCAAGCTGTAACATGGGAGTAATAAAGCTGAACATCTCCCTCACAAGGTTTAAATGAGTTAATATACATCAAGCTCTTAGAACAACATCTAGTACACAATAAGAACTCAATAACTGTTGGCTCTGTTTATTGTGCTAAGCACATGTAGTGAGAATAGAAATGTATGTTGAGTGTACCTAGGTCACAGAGTGACTGAGCATTGTTGTTCTCTAAGGGAACACTGCAGGCCTTTGGCTGATGTATAGCTCAGCTTGTTTGCCTAGCCTTAGCAGAGGGTCAGGCCTGTATGATTTCTGGAACTACATGGGAGCTTTCCTCTGAGAGAGGGCAGGATGTTGTGAACTAGAGGTTGTGAATCCTGGCCTGATAGCCAGGCTAAGGGACTAGCCCTTTGGCAGATGCTGCCTGTCCAGCTCCGGCCTGAGCACTGGCCACTTTCAGTAGCTGAAGGGAAATGTGGATTTGCGTCTCTAGTCTCATTTCCACCACCTCCTACTTGCTTTATACTACAGGGACTCTTTGATCTGGGCCGATTGATCTCTGTGTTCCCTCAACAGACACTGAAGTTGCACGTCTCGGTGCCTTTGGACACACTGTGTGTGGTAGAGATCTATCTCCCTGGCTGCATTCTCTCCTTTTTCTGTTTCTTTTATTCCATGTACCAGTATGGTCAGCTGAAAGACTACGATCCCCAGTCTCGTTTCTCACTGGCCACACTAGCGAGATTTGGCAGAAATTTCTTGGTGGGACTTTTAGGAAAGCATTTGCTATCTTTGCGCTTTCTTCCTGTGTTTTGGCTTCCTGACTGGAAGGACGAGGTGAATGGCTGGAGATCCGTAGACACTTTAGACACTTTGGACCCTGAGAATGGAAGCCGTGTGCTGAGAAATGCTGAGCAGGAGAATGAAGGGGCCTGGATCCCTGCTGATACCAAGTGCCACTGTATTAGTTCTGAACTGCCCACCTCTGGGCTTCCTTTATGAGAAAGAAGTAAACTTTAATCTTGATAAGCGAATGCTGTTTTTGGTCTATATTACCAGCGACAAAATGCAATTCCTAATGGCTGCATGTGAATCTCTCTCTGGAGTTCATGTCCTTCCTCTCCCCTTGGCTGGGCTGATGTCTAATTCTTATAGATTCAGCCTTGGCAGTCCTTCCTCCAGGAAATCTTTTCTGAAGCCCCAGTTGTGCACTGCAGAGCATATAAAGGAGTCCCCTTTATCTGCGGTTTTCTTTCCACAGTCTCAGTTACCCATGATCAACCATTGTCTGAAAATATTAAATGGAGAATTCCAGAAATAAACAATTCCAAGTCTTAAATTGTGTGCCGTTCTGAGTAGCTTGATGAAACCTCTTGCCCTCCTGCCTGGGACGTGAATCATCCCTCAGTCCAGCATATCCAGGCTGTAGATGCTACCCGCCTGTAACTCAGTAGCCCTCTCCCTCTCTGTGACCAGATCGACTGTCATGGAATTACAGTACTTGTATTCAGGTAACCCTTATTGACTTAATACCCCAAAGCACAAGAGTAGTGAGGCTGGCATATTGTTATAATTGTTCTGTTTTATTATCATTATTCTTATTAATCTTACAATACCTTATATATAAATTATAGGCATGCATATATAGGAAAAAAACATTGTATACGTTTAGTTTGGCACTGTCTGTGGTTTGAGGCATCCACTGAGGGTCCTGGAATGTATCCCCTGTGGATAAAGGGGGACTACTGTACCACCCTGAATTCTGATTGCTGATGAGCTCGAGTCTGCCAACTCCTTGATGGCAGAAAACAGAGCTTGTTTTGTGGCAGAAAACTATTTGATTTTGCGGTCCCAACTCCTAGCACGGTGCCTGACACACAGTAGAAGGTCAACGCATGTTTGCTAAATGAATCGAATGAAATGGAAATACAGATGCCAATCACTGGTACTTATCTATTGATTTGTCATTGCTTTTAAGAATGCTTGATTCAAGGAACATAAAGGGAGGATAATCTCAGAGAAACAAGGCCCTTTTTTCTTTTGTTACTGATCCAAACGCAGTCCGTGGCATATAGTATCTGGGGCAAAGGCCGGCTCATTATGGCTGTGCCCTTCCAGCTGCTGCCCCTGAACATAGGTTCTTTCCAACAGCCAGGCTTGGCAGGGAATAGATCGTAAATGCTCTAGGCAAGAGGCTCTGTAGTTGTCCAATTCCACATCTGAAGGAAAGACCAGTAGCTCTTTGTTACAGGAAAGAGGAAGAGAATTAACATTTATTGAGTACCTGCTGTGTGCTACCCACTGAATTAGGTTCACAAAGACATGCATGTTATTTTACTTAATCCTTACAACCATTTTGTGAAATGGTTAAGTCCCATTTTACTAATAAGAAAATGGAAGCTTAGAGAAGAACTTGCCCAAGGTCATTTGATAAGTGGAAGGCTAGAATTTGAACTCAGTCCTGTCTAATTCGAGAGCCCGGCTCTTGTCACTAGCCGGCGGGCAGCATGATTCTGTTGACATCTGGGAGCAGCACACTCCCAGATGTCTAAGTTTCGTGAGGCAGCCGAGGTAGAGGGTCTGGCCCAGCAAGTGGGGGATGAAGGCATGCTGAGAAAGGCCAGGAAGCAGACCCGGGGAGAGGCATCTGTCTTCCTGCTGGCCCTGGTTGCCCTGCTCTTAGGCTGAGGAGTGATGTGTCAGTATAAAGGAAAAAAAATCATTAAGGAAGCTTCAATTTCCCTCAGCACAGAACTGCCGGAGCTCCTTTCCCCAGTGATCCCATGCAGAGCACTCCAGTTAGCAGCATTCTGGGCTCATTACCCTTTGGGGCTCATTGCATCTATTCTCTGTTGGTTGCTCAGCATGAGCCCAGCCCCAAAACTCATCATCACTTCTCTGACTGCCTGGGAGCCAGTGGCTGCAACCTCTTCTTCTTGGACCTGCACTGGGAGGTGGTAAGGTTAGGGCATCCCCTTGCTGTGAGGCCAGTAGGTTCCCATTTCCTTCCTCCCCTGCTGTCATTACTCTGCAGAGGAAAGCTACAGCAGACACCCAGAGAGGGGCTCTAACCTCTGAAGCTACAGGGGCTCCTTTAGATTCCTGTGGTGGGAACATCAACCACACTGAGATGACAAGAACATGGGAAACCGTGGTCCTACAGAGCTGCCAGGGGGAGGAGTGCAGGCTGTGGAGAGGGTAAAGCTGAAAGAAGAACAGAACCTGGCCCACCTTCCTGCCTCCCAACCCCCTGACTGGATCTACCTTTTTCATGCTCTGACCAAAACAAAATCCTTCAGGCTTTCCCATCTGAAAACAAAACAAAACAAAACCAAACCAAACCCACGAAGTTTATAACTTTAAAAGCCCAGAGAATTTATTGCCCTGGAGATGAGGAAATTTAAAACTCATAACCATCCTGCAGGCCAATAGATCAGGCAGATATCCATCCTATTAGAATAACTCGACACTGCAGACATCCATCTTATTAAACTAAATCATTAAGAAAGGCTTTCCCCACATCACAGAGATGCTGTGTATGGCTTTCTGCTCACCTTTCTCAATACATTCATCAGCCCATTTTGTTTCCTCTGTTGAGATCGGTCTCAGAATTACAAACTACTGAGCGGCAGCAGCAGTTTTGAATTAAGCATTCATTGGTGTAGGTGAGCTTGGGAAATGATGGTAGGTCACGAGGCAGGCAGGGAAGATTTAGTGCCTCATGTGTGGGGAGAAAAGCTGAGGCTCATCAACAAGTCTGGATCGAGCTTGGCGATGGAGGAGCCAGGGAGAGGAAGAAGAAAAAGGGGGCTGAGGAGGAGGAATTTAAAAGCTCTTTGGTCAAAGGCCAGACACACCACATGACAAAATGAAAATTATTGGAGACTGAACCATTGCTAATGGCAGCCTCCGTGCAAGACATTCATATCTGCTATGCAGAACAATCTGTGTGTGAGGTGGGGACCTTGGTAGGATAGTTAGCCAGGTGCTCATGCCTCTCTCCACTTCCCTTTGGGCATTTCCAGACTCCCCTTTTGCCAGATAGTTCTGTGTTACCAGCATTTACCATAGATACGGTATAGCCAAGGTTGTCTTTCAGAACATCAACCTCTGTTCCTGGCCACCTCTGGGGCACCACTGGGTGCGACTCCTTTCCTCCCCACTCTGGTTTGCCTTAGGAGGTGAGATGCCGATCTCTGTTCTCTGCCTTCCTACCACTGGAGGGCTGTCTGCTGGAGAAGCCACTGAGGCCTCTGCTCTATAGAGGTCTGCATAAGTAAGCCTGTGTACATGCCACCGCCGCTCCATCTGACCACCATGCAGGTCATTCACTCAGCCCCAGAAAGGAGACCTAGGGGACTGCAGATGACTTACTGACAGTGGCCTTAGCGGTGATCAGTGGTGCTGGGAAGACGGGCAGCAGCAGGCCCATTTCTCCAGGGGCCCGCCCCCTGTACCAGCCATTCCCATTACCTTGTTTTATTTTCTTTTATTGCAGAGCGGCTCCAGTGTGTGGGCAATAAAGCTTTGACTGCTGCACTCCACAGGCTTGGGGTCGGGGAAAAGCTCAGCCTGCCGAGGTAGGGCAGCGTGGAGAGTGGAGGCCCAAGCAGGGGGCTGATTCTGGCTAGTATAAATCCAGGGAAGCAATACTAGAGAATCCTTCCCTAGTCTGAAAGGCCCTTTGAGGACCAGCAGGAAAAAGGTGCCGCTCTGAAACTAGGGCTTTTCCCTGGTCTCCCATTTATCTAGGATCCCCATCCTCTGCTTGTGGGTTTTGTAAGTCCCCCTCCACCCCAGAAAACACTCTCTCTCAGCTGCTATGTTCCATCCTCTTGCTCCTGGGCTGATTTCTTTCCCCCATTGCCCAGGTATTTCACTTCTGTCTTTTGAACAACTTTGTGTTCCATAGTTTTCCAGGTAGTGGGGGGAAAATATTACCTTCCAAAGTCTCTGGCCTCCTGCACCATTTGTCTTTGAACCCTGAGAGTGATTCAGACCCCTGAAGGGAGGACAGGCTAAGGGGAGAGAATTAGCTCATACAGCATCTCACAGAGCTGGGAACAGGGCAGTTCTCCACTTAAGTGCCCCAAGCCTTGGGAAATGGAAGTGCTGGAGTGGCTGAGGCTAGAAAGGGGCTTCTTGAAGTTTCAGGTACATGCTTGCATGGGATAAAAGAGGCTTTAGGGAGAGGAAAGAGAAGCAGCTATTTGGCTTACTGCCAAGACATGGGGCAACAGAGCTTCTTGAAGCCCTAAATGGTTTACAAACATAGAACCTCTGCCAAAACTTGTCCTTATCAATTCTGAAAGCCTTAAAACCCCATAATTGTGTCTCTAATGAGACTCTCTAAAGAGACCCTTCCCCACCAAATGTCTATAACACACTATTTAATCTGGCTACTCCCTATGCAATATATGTAAGCAATTTTTTTATTCAATGCATTTGATTTATGCTCTATAACAACCAGTTTAAGATAATCATGTGCCAATTCTTGTGTGCTCTAGACCTGCACTGCCCATACAGTAGGCACCAGCTCTAAACCAGAAGTTCCTAAAGGGTAGGGCTGAGTATTGGTCTTTTCACATACTTTTCTTAACTGTAATTTCTCTGCCGCAAGGGATCCATCAAAGTAACACTGAAATCCTAGAGGGAATGATTTTCAGGGCACAAAAGTAGGGTGGGATACAAGACTGGCATTCCAGACACAGCCCATCGGGCCAGGCTTTGGACAAGGAGATGGATTTCGTCTGATTTCCCTTGACGGACGAGTTGTGTTCAGCAAACAGACTGGTATGCAGCTGTCACTCTGATGCTGAGCTCTGACAGGCATCGATCAGGCTGCGGTGTGAGCATGCAGATACACACACAGGCCTTGTCAACATCCGTGACTTGGAAGACAGCTCTGTCTGGGGCGAGGATGACTACAACCCTTTCAGCGGATGCTGCTGGGAGGAGATTGCACCAATGGGGAAAAGGAGACAGGATAGAGCTTCTTCCAAATACCCTTTCCTGGGCGGGAAGACAAGCTGTGGCAATGAAGTGGAGTCACAAAGGGGAGGAAAGACAGATCCAACCTTGATGGACAAGCTGCCAGAATGGGAGCTTGTCCAGACAGCTGAGATGAGCATTAGGCTAAAGCTGGGGCACTGGGCTGGAGCGGGACATAAACGGCCTGTAATGCATAAGTCCAGGCAGAAGAAATGGACCACTGGCAGCCCAGCCTTCCGTCCTGCCTAGCAGCTTCTCTGGGTCTGATGTTGCCCTCAGAAAGCCCGAGGGAGTTCCAGAGCACTCCAACTGAACCGAAGGTCATCTGTCCCAATGCTTCCTTCCCAATGCAAATGTCATCCTTACACCTCTGATATCAGTGTCTATCAACTTCTATCTCCTTCAAAAAAGCCCATTTCAGTGTTAGAAAAGTCCTCTTTCAAGTGAATGCCCTCTAACTTGAACTTCTTTCTACTGGTCTTAGTTTTGTACTCTGGAGCAACTTGAAACAATTTTGATCTGTTTTTCTTCTTATTTACCACTGGGTGACTTTTAGAAAGTTCTCTGAACTCAAGTATCACTTAGCTCAGAGGACTGGTTACCTTGAGGACTAAACGAGAGAAGGTTCACCAAATGATGGGCAGAGCACTCAGCAATAGTAAGTACACAAGTGTTTGTTCCTTGCCTCCTTCCACACGACAACCATTGGTATTATCAGCGTTTGTCCTTTCTTTCCATCCCAAGTGAATTCCATTACCTGAACCTGGATCCCATATTCTATACCACCCAGGTCCCTTCCTAGGAATGCCCCTCCATTTATCAGGAACCCTCTAAAAACACACCACTCAGAACTGAACACAATATCTCAGATGCTGTTTAGGCAGTGCAGAATAATTACCTCCTTTGATCTATACGATTTCTCTATGAATGTAATTTTTATCAGTCACTTCACGCTGTTAGCTACAATTGGTGGTAAATAAAACCCCACAGGGTAATTTTCATGTAAATTACTGTCAAGCTAGGTCACCTTCATCTTGTAATGGTATAACTGATTTTTGAACTTAAACATGGGACGTGGCCTTCGTTACACCGATCAATTACATCTCACATTGTAAGCTGCAGCCCATCTCTTTCTCTCATACTTAAAGGAGATATTGAACTTTGATTTTTCTGTTCTAACAGTAAAAAGTCTTGTTCATCTCAAATGTCTTTCCCGGGCCTCTGCCTTTGTCTTTGGGAGGGTGGACTCAGGGGCAGAAACATGAACTTGCACGGTGGCTCCAAGATGCCCCATGGGAAGGATTTAGTGACACTGTCCAGGAGGAAAACTGCACTGGGAAGCTGTGGGAAGCTCTGGAAGCGAGCACACAGGGCAGAACCAGAGAAGGAGCAGTCTGCACCCTACCCTCTGGAAAGCCTGAGCCCCCTCCTTCCTAGTTACTGGATCTGAGGCTTTCACTCAAGCAAGTGAAGATACTGCCACTCGCATGGGCCCAGAGGTGGATTTGGTGGAGTCTATGGTCAAAATGGAGATGACACAGAAAGGAGCTCAGAGGCATCTAGGAAACGATGCTCTTCCTCAGCTTAGGAGGACTGACTTGGCCCTGCTGCCTCCCAGAACCCTTCATCATGGCAGCTCTGCCTATCTTCTTGGACTAACAATAGCTCTGTCAAATAAGTATGGAATGTTTCTGGCAAAGGGTGGCTGGGTCATAGGTAGATGGTTGAGGGAATGCAGAGAACAGAGATTTGATTTGCAAGTGACATGATAAATGGGAGAGAGATTTGGGCCCTAAGACTGGGGGAAAATTGTGAGAGGGAAGACCAAAAAAATCAGCCAGAAACTTGAGGCTAAAGAGAGCTTTTCTTATGTATTGCTCCAATGGCAAAATTGCTGGGGATCTGAGGGACATGTGGAACTCATTTGGGGTCTAGCTCCCAGATTTTACACCAGCAATAAGGTCGGTAACTAATTAAGTCCTTGCTACAGTGCGGTAACTGAACTGCTTACATCAGTGAAACTAAACTTGCAGAGGCTTTCTTTTCTCAGTATCAGTCAATGCTGTGAGGATAAGTTATCTGGAGAAAAGACGTATGGAGAAGAACAATGAGGTATGGGATTCCTACTGTACTTTTTTTTTTTTTAGGACCTGCTGGATCCTACTGCCTCAGTTTGTCTGCAAATGACATAAACATGCATTACAGATGGCCAGAAAACAGTGGTTTTTGCAAATGCCTCCACAGAGGCATTCAAACAGAAAAACCATCCACATGCTAAAAAGAGGAAGGTGAGAAAGAAGAGGGAGAACTGGGTAAACTGAGTGCTCCGTATCTTGTCCTGTTAACGTCTCCTTTACACACACATATATGTTAGCGAGTGGCTGCATGTCTGGTTCAGTCTTCTTACGAAAACCCAGTGGAAACAATCATGCAGTCTCTGAGGCTACCTGCGTTAGACAGGGAATGTCACTGAGTTCACTTCTGTTTTTATTCAGAATGCAGTGCTCTTTGAGAACCTTACCCTTTGTGTGTGTCTACCTCAGCCTCCCCAGTTCCAGCCAAGCTTTCATTTCATGATTCTAAGACATTAGCTCAGAATCTCTTTTACCTTCACACTGCCCCAGAGATTTCACTGTTCCCTGGACCTCATCATTCTATCCTTTCCCGCACACGCTGCTGGGACACTCTGGCCAATTTCTTCCCACAATTCTTCTTAATATTATCATCCCCATTTTATGAATGAGGACCCTAAAGGTTAAAGAATTAAGTGGTTTAGGTCTAAGGCCATATAGCTAGTAAGTGGCAGGGCCAGAATTCAAACACAGGTCTCTGATTCCAAGGTCCACACTGCTGACCACAATGCCATCCTGCTGCACTGACACTTCACTAGACTCGAAGCTCCTCAAGTCTTCTGGTCTTATCAATGACAGGTGGTGCTTGGGGAAGTGAGTGCTCTTAGAACTATGATGGACCTGAGGGGAAAGGAAAGGAAGAGGGGGAACTGGTGGGCTCCATGTCAGAATGGCACCTAAAGAAGAAACTGTCCTTGTTGGGAGGCCTTGGAAGGATGGAGTGGGGCAGTTTCGGGGAAAGAGCAGTTAAGAGAGGAGAGGACAGGAAGGAGAGGGCTGGGAGATAACAACATGGCGGAGCAGAGACTTGTTTCTTTTATCCAAAAGACAGAAAATCTTCTGGGGCACTTGACGGAGTGGAATCAAGTCCCCCAGAACTTGACTTCATCAATTGTAGAGTCTTCCACGGTGTTATAAAATTCAGGCCTAGTTGGAAAGAGAAGAGTGAAAAAATCTGCAGGTTGAATTCATGCTGGTTTTGCTCCAGTAAGGGTAGCACGAGGGGTTAGGAGGGAACACTGCAAAAGGAGCAGACCTTGAAGGGGAAAGGCTCTGGCCCCATTTCTACCTCGAGATGACTGTGGGGCCAAAATAGCCAAGGCTGCTTAGGAGCTCCAAAAGGCTCTGTAATGCTGCTAACAGTCCTGCTCTTTTGCAGACAGAAAGACAGATCAGACAAACACCCGTGTGAACAGCTGGAAGAAGGAGCTGTAAACCAGAGGGAGCATTCTCTCTCTACTAGACTGAAAGTGTACTGCAAAAGAGCCAGTGGGATAGAGAAGACACATGACACATGGTGGAGTGATGAATATTTTATTTGGAGAACTGAAGATCTCTTATAGCATCACTCGAGAGCTCACTATGGCCCCTCTCCTAATAGCTTTCTGTTCTCTTGCCCTCCAAAACAAAAACTGGTCCCAGCAGTATTCTCCACAGCCACTGCAGCTGGACAGGCCACCACTGAGAAGCTGTTTTCAGGGGTAACACCTTCCCTCCCTCCGTTCCCAAGGCTGTTACCAAACAGGCTGCGTGTTTTCCCAGTTCATCCCACTCTTTCCAATCAGTGCTAATTGAACCACTTAACTCAAAGACAATAACATTTATCGTTTCAAACCATTAAGAAAAGTGACTCAATTGAGGTGTCATGCATGAGGCTTGCTCTGGCATCACAACACACTCACATGCAAACATGCCCACAAATACCCACAAGGCACACTCAATGTGTAAACATGCACACAAGTAACAGAGCTTAAGGAGAAATTCTGCAAAGTGTAGTCAGCAAGTGTCAGCCTGTCTTTCTCAACAAGGTTTCCTGAACTGGAAAAAAAAAAAAAAAAAAAAAAAAGAAAAAAAAAATCACTACCAGTTCCAATTTGGAGTCTGAAGCTGTGGTCTTAGGGTCTCCCAGAGCTTCTGCCTCTTGCATTCTCTGAAGTCCAGATAAGAACGAGGAAGAAGATGGTCGGGTGCGGTGGCTCATGCCTGTAATCCCAGCACTTTGGGAGGCCAAGACGGGCGGATCACAAGGTCAGAAGTTTGAGACCAGCCTGGCCAACATGGTGAAACCCTGTCTCTGCTAAAAATACAAAAATTAGCTGGGCGTGGTGGTGGGCGCCTGTAGTCCCAGCTACTCAGGAGGCTAAGGCAGGAGAATTGCTTGAATCCGGGAGGCAGAGGTTGCAGTGAGCTGAGATCACACCACTGCACTCCAGCCTGGGCGACAGAGCAAGACTCCGTCTTGGTGAGGGAAGAAAACAAAACAAAAAAAAGAATGAGGAAGAAGAGAAATGCAGACCTCACATCCCACTGCACATGTGCACATGGTGATGAGAATCTCTGAGAGGAGGTGAGAGAGAGGAAAGAAAGGAGCATTCCCCATGACCCTGCTGGGCACTGCTGCCTTCTCATCTGTCCGTATCAGAAAGGATGCCGATAAGCAACAGCATTCCAGAAAGGGAAGTCCACAGGGCACAAAGGTTTACTGTTGCCGAAAGAACACCCTCTCCTACACTTTCAACAGAAGGCCCTAAAGGGCCCAAGGAAGAAGAGAATAGAGCTCAGGAGAAGCAGAGCTACAGAAAGGATGGGAGGCTCAAGATGTTATGCTGCTCTGGTCTTTATTGGCTTTGGTGTGAGAAAGAGAGGAAGAACAACAAGGAAGAAGGGGTAAAGCAATGAGAAGTGAGGACAGAAGAGGAAAAGAAAAGCATAGGAGAAGGCAGGAGAGTGACCCCAGATGGATTTTAACGTTGTGGACAGAAGCATGGAGTGTACTGTATTTTCCCCTGACTTCATATAATCTGTGGAAACAGCTCAGGGCAGATCTCAGCTCTGCCACTCCTTTACGCCACTGTGACTTTATGGTAGCCACTTAACTTCTCTGGGTTTATGCTGCTTCATCTCTAGATGGGGGATGGAATTAGAGCTCTGCCCTTTGGGCCAGGTGCAGTGGCTCACGCCTGTAATCCCCGCACTTTGGGAGGCCAAGGTGGGCGGATCACTTGAGGTCAGGAGTTTGAGACTAGTCTGGCCAACATGGTGAAACCCTGTCTCTACTAAAAATACGAAAATTAGCTGGGTGTGGTGGCAGGCACCTGTAATCCTAGCTGCTTGGGAAGCTGAGGCACGAGAATCGCTTGAACCCCAGAGGCAGCTGGGGTGAGCTGAGATCGTGCCACTGCACTCTATCCTAGGCGACAGAGTGAGTCTCTTATCTCATACAAACAAAGAATTAGATAGCTGCCCTTCTGGCTCTCAAACACCCGATTCTAATCCTGGCTTTGCATCTTGAGGTTGCATCTCAGTTCTGTCGCCACCTACATGTTCCCATCCTGCTGGGACCAAGGCCTAAACTGCTCTGGTGCAGCCCTCTGCCAGTTGACTTCTAGGCCCTTCACTCATCTAGTTTGCCTATTTTTGCACTCTGGGGCTATGCCAAGAGTGGCTGTCTCTTCTGCCACAGGGTTAAGACCAATGTCTTCCTCCTTAAAGTCCCCACTGAGTAATATCAAGCCTAATCAACTAACCAATAGTTGCTGGATTACAGTCTATGCTTTCAGGTATCACACAGAACAGAAGAAAAGCTGTCAGGATGAAGACAGCCAAATGCTACCCTGAGCTTTAAAACATGGGGAAAAAGGAGCAAAAAGACAGTGAATTCCACGAACCACAGGTAAGAAGGCCTTAAGTGTGTCCCAGACCAAACTCCAGAACTAGTTACTAAAACGTGGTTTGTGAGCTCTTACAACATGCAGGAAACAATCATTAAGAGATGATGCGGCCGGGCGCAGTGGCTCACGCCTGTAATCCCAGCACTTTGGGAGGCCAAGGTGGGCAGATCACCGGAAGTCAGGAGTTCGAGACCAGCCTGACTAACATGGAGAAACCCCATCTCTACTAAAAATACAGAATTAGCTGGGCGTAGTGGTGCATGCCTGTAATCCCAGCTACTTGGAAGGCTGAGGCAGGAGAATTGCTTGAGCTCGGGAGGCAGAGGTTGCTGTGAGCCAAGATTGCACCATTGCACTCCAGCCTGGGCAGTAAGAGCGAAATTTCATCTCCCAAAAAAAAAAAAAAAAAAAAAATACAGGTTCATAAACAATAAGTTATACAAAACTCATTTCCTTTGTAGGTGGGTCACTAGTCTGTAAAATAAGGAGTCTATCTAAAATAAAAAAAAGCCCAGGGACTTTATTTTAGCTGGGTCAATGACAGGGCACAAAATGGGAACCACAAACTAAGTTACACCCTTTTCAAAGATCTCTCAATTCTGATTATGTTAAGGAGAAAGTTTCAGTTTGCAGCTAATCTGTCTTTAGTTATTTCTTTTACAAAAGAGGAGCAGAGCCTTACAGGCAAATAGGATTTAGCCAGAATTCACTGACACTGTTCTGTATTCTATGTGTTTATTTTTAAGATTTCCTTTCATTTATGGTAAGTGGTATTTTTCCATTTAATAAAGCTTCCTTTAAGAAAGAGATTTCAGAAAGAACAGAGTGATTTAAAGAAAAATACTAAGGAAATAATAGGTGGTACCTGGATTTGGCTAAAGCACAGGCATGGTATAAAAATATCTGAAATTTGGAAGATCCTGCTGTAAATGGAGCTGGGCAATAGCAGGGAAGGGACCACTGAGCGGCACTTAGGCTGCCTGAGTCCACAGGCACTCACTGTGGAAAGGTCCATGGGTTGCCTGATCAACAGCCATTTCCACCTTTTCCCTGCTGGCAGGTGCCCATCCTTTTTTCTCGTATGTGACTCCGGAAAATGCTGACTGGTGTAAATTATTTTCTTTGCCATGGACCCCTCTGGCAGTTGAGGGTAGCCTATGGACTCCTTTAAATTATAATAATCTTTTTACATACAGGAAATATTCAGGATTGCAAAGGAAACCAATTATAGTGAAAATTATGAAAATATTTATAAAAACCCATTGAAATCAGGATGTAAGTACATGTGTTTCTTTATCATTAGTACACTAAGAGATCTAACATCAGCTCTAAAAACTACTGTACTTTCAAAGAAGTGATAAGAGTAAACAATATTCTGAAACTCCTACAATTACTGTAATATGATATGAATATACTCTTTATTTCTATTGGTGATGAAGTAATAAATTAATTTTACTTGGATTTGCTGCTTAATTCATATTCAAAGGAAACAGTAAATCTTAGCAGTTAACACAAATAAAGACACACGGTAGCTGCTATGGCTCATGCCTGTAATCCCAGCACTTAGGGAGGCTGAGGCAGGAGGACTGCTTGAGGATGGAAGTTCAAAACCAGCATGGGAGGCAGGGCACAGTGGCTCACATCTGTAATCCCAGCACTTCGGGAGGTTAAGGCGGGCAGATCACCTGAGGTTAGGCGTTTGAGACCAGCCTGGTCAACATGCTGACACCCCATCTCTACTAAAAATATAAAAATGAGCTGGTGTGGTGGTGCATGTCTGTAATCCCAGCTACTTGGGAGGCTGAGGTAGGAATCACTTGAACTTGGGAGGTGGAGGTTGCAGTGAGCTGAGATCATGCCACTGCACTCTGGCCTGGGTGACAGAGCGAGTGAGACCCTGTCTCAAAAAAAAAAAAAAAAAGAAAAAAGAAAGAAAAAAAAAACCCCAAAAAACCTGGTATGGGCAACATAGCAGGATCCCATCTCTAGAAAAAATAAAAACAATTAGCCTGGCATGGCGGCACACATCTATAGTCTCAGCCAGGCAGGAGGCTGAGGTGGGAGGATTGCTTTAGCTCAGGAGTTTGAGGCTCCAGTGAGCCATGCTGGTGCCACTGTACTTCAGCCTGGGTGATAGAGCAAGCCCTGGTTTCAGGGAGAAAAAAAATGGTAACTTTTTTTCCATATCCAAATTCATGCCTCCTCCAAATCCTTAGTCTCAGCCAATCATTGGGGTGGGGGAAAAGAGTTTCCTTTCCTGGTTTAACATAGTGGTTTAGGAGTGGATGTGTCATCCAGATCTGGATAATCAGACGTAAAAGGAAGTCAGCTCAGACGCTTGTAGGGAAGGTTTTTTTTTTTTTAAACTTTTAAAAAGGCACAAAACAAGAAACTATGCTTTTCCTGCCTTTGGAGACTGGTGTATGAGCATGCAGTGCCTGGAGCTATGGCAATCATCTTGCAGCCAAGTAAGGGACCTGTGGTCATGGGGAGAGAACGGCAGGATAGAAAGAGGGAAAGAACCAAGGTGCCTGATTCTGACCCAGGGCGTATCTTAGTTAAACCAACCACCCCTCCCCTGGAGCTGTCCTACTTAGGGACTGACTTTTTATGTGAGATGATAAATCTGATTAAGCTGCTCCTACGCTCTAGTGCTGCAGCATAAAACACATATAGCCTAAAGTGACCCATGAGTCTTTACCATAGTTACATATGTCTTTTTCCACTTCCAGAAAAAATTAGGTGGCTGAATCCCCCTAATATTTCTGTGTCACAGGGTTGGAGTGGCATGGGTTGCTCTGTGCTCCAAACCCATCTCTGTCCTTTATTTCAGTCTCTCAGGCTCCTCGATGTAGAGCAGAAGAGCTGTCTAATGAGAACTGACAGGATGGAGGCCATAGGGACTGCTGATGACAGGAGAGAGCCCTCTTAGCAAAGGATGCCACCCAGAGGGCTGCAGCATGGCTTAGAGCTCTATTCTGGGGGCAGCCATTGGGTGGGGTTGGGAGAAGGCACAGTCAGGGCCCATGGAAAACTGTTCTGGAAAAGAGGGAACAGGCAGCCCAGCACAGTTGTGAAGTCAAGAAACAGAAAGTTGGTGTTTTCAGGTTCTTAACTGGTTCTGATCCAAATATCTGGCCTGATAACTACTCCAATTCTTTATAAGAGCTCCTTCTGCTTTTTTCTCCCATCAGCCCGTATCTGTCTTTAGTTTCCATGTTATCTATGTGCAAACTTCTCAATTCATAGCCATAAATCTGATACAAAGCTTGGAGAAGGCATCAGACAGACCCTATAATCTCTGCTAATCCTATAATCGGGAGCTAAACCCAGGACACAAATGGATTTGCAAAAATAAGGATTTTAGAAACTCAAATGGCATTAGCAGGCCTCAGAGACAAATGTATACAACTGAACACGATCCATCAATACAGAAAAGATACAGTATGTTCCTTCCACTCCATATGAACTATCTGGAAAAATAAAGTACTGAATGGGAAAAGGCTGCTACACCTCCAGGGATGAGAGCAAAGCCATTTCAAAAATGGCTTAAACTTGAAGATTCTCTTAAGTTGTTTAGGAGTAGGAATGAGAAGAGGGATAAAAGGGGTGTGTGTGTGTGTGTGTGTGTGTGTGTGTGTGTGTGTGTGGTGGGGCAGAGACGGGTGGTGGGGCAGAGATGGGGGGGGAAGAAGATGAGCTCCTTTTTTATTCTAAATGCTTTTTGATTATTTTCTTTGTTGTAAAAACAATGAATGATTTCAGCAAGGTAAGAGCAAGGAAGAAAAAATTTTCAAAGTGTATTGTACACGTATGGGACCCATACAGGAAATTCTGTGGTAAACAGTTTTCAAGCCATTGGTTTCAGATTTTCTGCTCACCCAACCTATCCCAGGGGACAAAGGTCTCTGGAAATCAGGCAGGGCTGCATTTGTCTACAAAGCCTGATTCTTTAGGAGTCTGTCTGTCCCTTTGTGGATGCGGCCCGAATAAATCTTTCTGTGCTATATGTCAGGGCTGCAAAGCTCCTTGACCACACCGAGTGCAGAAGTGATAACACACAAACCACAAGTGCCATTTGCCCAAGTGTGGTGACAGGACACTTAAGATAGGAGGTGGGTCTGGAGAAAACTCTCCTTCAGCCAAATGGAAACATTTCCTTGGGTTTTCTTCTCCTCCACATACCCAGATCTGAAAGCAATGAGTCTAGGGTAAAGTCCTTGGTTGCGGCTCCATCTTTATTCCCACTCTGCTACCTTCTGTCCCCAGACATAGCCTCTTTCAGGCCCACAATCCTTCTCTCTGCACTATCCCTCTTCTAAAGGCCTCTAAAATAAAATGGAAGAAAAATATTTGTTTGGTTACATTGTCCTATTTAATAGACACTCTAAGTGTTGCAATGTTTATTATATGTGTGTGTATATATACACATACACACACACACATATATATAAATATATATGTAAAGATATATAACCTGAAAAGGGGCAGAAATTAGAATCCTACTAAATTAGAATTCCTGCCTGATAAGAGACAAGGCCTGTCAACACCAGTATTTATATATTTCAGATATATAAATTTATATATACAAAACAATTTTTTTTCTTTTGAGACGGAGTCTCCCTTTGTCACCCAGCTAGATGCAGTGGCACAATCTCAGCTCACTGCAGCCTCTGCTTCTGGGGTTCAAGTGATTCTCCCACCTCAGCCTCCCAAGTAGCTGGGATTACAGATATACGCCACCACAACTGGCTAATTTTTGTATTTTTAGTAGAAATGGGGTTTCACCATGTTGGCCAAGCTGGTCTCGAACTCCTGGCCTCAAGTAATCTGCCCGCCTTGGCCTTATTATATATATATTATTTATGATGGACTAAATTCAAAATAATTAGGGCAAACAAGATACAAGGAGGGTTTTAATTTGGCAAAGATGAGGCTGGTATTGAAAGAAACCAGCATCACTGAAATATGAGAGGGGAGAACTGGTGTAACCTCTGAGATGGGCACCTGATTAAACAAACTTCAGCCACCCTCTTTGGCTTTTCCCACAAAGAGATGTGGCCTAAGATGGAGACGTTTAGGGGGCGAAGACCAAGCCCAGCCTGCCATTCATGTGCCAGTGATGCTGTCTCCTAGGCTCTCAAGTATGCGTGAGCCCTCAGAAAGTTCTTCAATACCCACTTAATTCTTTTCCTTCACGTAAAACAGTACATATGAGAATGGTCTTGTTCACCTAAGCAAGTGAGTCAAGGTTATGTGTTTAGAAAACTCATTAATAACGAATAACGTTTTAAAAGAGACAGACTCAGATAGCAGCTGGCAGGAGCCAACTCCTCCAGTGGCATTAAAAACAGGACAGGGTTAGTGGTGGTGCTGACCGGCCTGGTCTCCTATGAGGCAGGAACACCTCTTGGTCTCAATTTGATAAAGAATTTTACCTTGCAGCTACCAGATGTTCTGGAGCAGAATTCTTATTTCTGCCCCTTTTCAGATAATAGAAGCAAAAGAAAGTTTTAATGGGTTAGGAAATCAAACAGGTTCAGGGTACCACAGCTCTTGCTTGGGGAGAGAGGGAAGGACCAGTCTGGCAGGATGGGCAGCAGTGCTGAGCAGAAGCTACAGCCTTCGTAGGCATCTGAGAAGAATGACAACATCCCCAGTTTGTTGGCCGGTTGGTCTGTTCATGTTCATCTTCCCCCTTTTCCACTTACTGTCTTTCTTGCGTACATGGGCACCACCTTGAATGGATCTTGCTGACTGGCTCATGGAGGCTGACTGCCAGAAGCCAGGGCAGGAAGGATGGGGTGTAAGTTGCTCAATGTATATGGGATCCCAAGATGGTCTCCTCTTGGGGAGGGATCCCCAGGAGCTCTGTGCCAGATCCAAAGCACCAATAAGTTGCTGAGCCAGAGAGGCTGTTTTCAGGGGAAGGTGGAGAGTCCCTGTCCATCTCAGATACTGCTCACTCACACAAAGCATCCTTTCAGAGTTGCTGGCTGGCAGGGCTCCTCACAGGTTTTTTTTCAGGGTTTGTGCACTGAATACAAATCAAGTAGCCTCACTGGGCTGCCATACAAACTGTCCCTAGTCACCAAGAAAGTGATAGAGAATGAGAGCTCTTCTAGCCAGGCTGCCAGTGTCTAGGCATCATGGTAGGAGACCCCTCAGATTCCCAGCTGGTAGTTCCACAAAGGCTGGGGATTTAGCACCCCCCATCAGAACCAGAGCCATTTCAGTCTGGTGTTCATCAGAGAAATAGTTTAAAGTAGACTAAGATGAAAGGTTCCCCAGAACACCCTGCTTAGCATTCTTGGCTGGTAGTGAGGCAAACACTGAAAGATGGGGATTCATGGCTTCGAGTGGTGTTGGGATAAGGCAGAACAAGTTTCAAGGTGGTCATGTTACCCATGGTTAAAAAGAAATAAGCAAACAAATCTACCTGTCAGTTCTAGCCAACTTCAGAGCTGTATGAGAGAAACTCAGTATGTAAATGTGAGAGAGTATGTACATGAATAGACCATTTAGCCAACCAACAAACTGGGGACATTCTTGTCCCTTCTAAATCTGATGGAGGAGCTGAGAGTTCTAGCACCTTTAGATCATGTTCACCTATCCCCAATTCCTCTAGATATAAATGTGATTTTCCACTGGAAGCATTTGCAGACAGAGTTGCATCTAAAAACATGGAGCAAGAGCAGATTGGAGGCTCGATAGATCTAATTTCTGAAGAAGTTCAAGTCATAACAAAAAAGGAATGCAGCATCCAGGAACCTGGGTGTTAGCCAATTCACCCACTGGCTGTTTGATGACTCATGGGGAAGCCAGTGGTGTGGGCGCTGGGCTGGTCTCCTGGTGTTCCCAATGCTGTGCTCCCCTCTACCTCTTATTTTTTAAATTGTTATTATTATTATTTTAGAGATAGGGGGTCTCACTATATTGCCCAGGCTAATCTCAAACTCCTGGGCTCAAGTGATTCTCCAGCCTCGACCTCCTGTAGTGCTAGGATTATAGACAGGAGCCCCTGCACTGGAGCCCCCTCCACTTTTAAAGTAAAGTGCTTGTCCTTTTGCTCAAAGATGGGAAGGGGTGGGATGAAGAGTACCAGTTACAGAAAGACCAAGTTCAAGCCCACATTTCTATCATGGGTCCCTTAATCATCTCCCTGGAACTCCTTAGATGAGACAAATGAACAAGCCAAGGAACTCACGTTACTAGGCCAG
The DNA here is from genome assembly GCF_008728515.1 of Papio anubis. NCBI lineage: Eukaryota > Metazoa > Chordata > Mammalia > Primates > Cercopithecidae > Papio > Papio anubis. The sequence goes on from NC_044979.1 coordinate 30,332,613, forward strand.
TACTGAGTGGACTATTACAACAGGAAAATCCTAACCACAGCTCAAGCTGGAGGCATACAATCGAAAACAATTAGCAAACTGTGCAAGGCAACTTGATGGCCACAGATGCTGATATCTCAAGAAAATGAACGATAGATCAAGAAAGCTGGTAGAGAGGAGGCAGTGCCAATGTGGCACCACTCTACAAACCAATGGATTAGAACGGCTTGGAGGCCATGGAAGAGATACAAAAAGAAACTCCAGAAAAGGACATAATAGGTTTCAAGCCAAATTGAATAGATTTAAAACATGGAGAAAGTTCCAAGCTTAGTAAAAATCTTTAATTTAGTCAGAAATTCCGTAGGCTAAGTATAAAAAGTATGTTCCCATTTTGTTCCCACTTTACAGGTGCTAAAATTTTCTCTGGAACACAGAGTTTGCTCAGCTAAGGGGCTATAGAATATTCCCGGGAGAAAGGTCTTAAACCATGTCACTTTTTTTTTTTTTTTTTAAAGATAAGACCTTGCTCTGTTTGATGACCAGAGTTGGAGTGAGTGGTGCAATCTCAGCTCACTACAACCTCCTCCTTCCAGGCTCAAGCAAAGCAATTCCCCCACTTTGGCCTCCCAAAGTGCTGGGATTATAGGCATAAGCCACTGCACCCGGGTTTTTTTTTTTTTTTTTTTTTTTTAAAATTTCTGTGACACACCCCATGTTTCAAGGAAACAAAATCACAACATGAAGAAACATCTTCCGTCCAGGCAAAAGGAAAAGAAAGTCACTGACACAGCTGGAGAAGGACCCAGGTAGCCTGGGCTCCCAGGCAGACTCAACCCACAGCTGTTTGCTGTCTCTCCGAGTGTTTTTAAATTAAGGGTTTGTTGATGGAATTGTTCTTCAGTCAAGCAAAATTTGGGGACTGACAGGTAATAGAGATGAGGGCCCTGGACAGAGGGGACCAGAAGCTCTGGGCTCCTCTCCTTGCCCAGCAGGTACCCGCCGACTGTGCTACAGTTCCGGCACTCAGTGGGATATTTATAGCTGCCTTTAAATTTACCCAGCTCTCCATAAAGCGAGGTAATGGGGCGCCCTTTACTGCTGCTAGTGGTGATTGTCCTAACATTCTTTAATTAGCAAAAAGCGTTGGCACAGCCACTTTCAAAGCATTTGATCTTACTGTCCTGGTGTTCCCTATTTCAGGCTCAACAGCCCCCACTCCCTTTGGAGAAAATGCACTTTAGCCAATTTGAAAATGACAGGCTTATGTGTACATGAGCACAGATAATGTGTATTTGTGCACCTATGCTCACTCCTCACATATTCACAACTGCCAAGAACCTGTGAGCCTTTATGGTACCTCCATAAAACTCTCCTTCATAAATCTGTCAGCAAGGGGCTAGGATTTCTAAAAATTGAGAACTGGAGACACCTTAAGGTCAGTAGGACTCTCCCTCATTTTTCTAGTATTAAAAAAAAATCAGGCTAGCAATTTTTCACCTGCTTCTTCAAAGAACGTAAGTAGAGCAGGGTAGGGCTAGGGCTATCGATAAAATTAGGAAGGCCTGAGTTCTTACCCACATGGGACATCAAAAACAGTCCTCATCCCTCTGAAATAATAAACTCACTGCTATGGTCTAGGTATTGGAAACAAGAAGGAGGGGCCTCTGTTCTTGTGGGGATGCACAATATACAGCCCATAAACAAGACAATTTCAGGTAATGGAAAATAAAATGAGACAAATAAAGCTGGGTGATAAGACTGTGATGAGTGGGGCTACTCTGGACAGGATAGCCACCTGAAGATGTGGGGGAACATTTTAGGTTGAGGAAAGAGTAAAGGCTTTAATGGGGAGAACCACATAAGAGTATTCCAGGAAAAGAAAGAAGACCAGTAGAGCTGAAGTGCAGGGAATGAGGAGGAAGATGATAAAACCTGAGGGCAGAGGTGCAGGCAGCAATGAAGGCTTAGGGCCTGTGGGCCATGGGAAGCAGTATGGTTGTTACTCAAACTATGAGAGGAAGACACTGGGGCATTTTAAGCAAATCAATAACATAATCTGATATACTGTCACAAAGATCACTTTGGTTGCTATGGAGAAGAGCCTGAAGAGGGCAAGTGTAAAAATCTATGTCTTGAATAGATTAATTTCTTAGTTTTGAATAAATGTTCTGTGGTTATGTAATATATTAACTCACATAAGAGAAAGCTGGGTGAAGCACATATGGGAACTCAGTACTATTTTTGACCTGTCTGTAAGTCTAAAATTACCTCAAAATTAAAAAAAAAAAAAACAACCCCACCCAGTAACTGTTAAAAACAAACAATGAAAAACATCTCATACCTTAAATGAAGACTTGAAAGTTATAAATTAGGTGCAACAACAAGAGCAGATATCTAGAAGAAAATAATTCCTTCAATAACTGACTTTGAACAAGACAGCCTCTTCTATACTGGTTTCCACATAAGAAAATAACAGATGATACCACCATCACTATTTGCTGAGATTAAGATTTCCTTTACTTGCTTCTAGTTCAACAATACCATGAAAAAAGTTATTAATACCACTTTACACGTGAAGAATCGGGGGTTTAAACAACTAACCTATATATACATGGTATGTAAGAGGCAGAACTGGGGTTTAAACTCAGGTCTGTCTGACTCCAGAGGTGCTTTGCACCTACCAGTACGCTACAATGCCCACTAGCATCCACACACACAGACACGCATGTGCTCTTATGTGGCAAATTTTGTATTAGTCCATTTGGGAAAAAATAGTTTTGTTTTCTCCAACCAAAATCTGAATAATTTTAAGAATACACTGTGTGTCTGTGAAGAGGCTAATTGTAAGCATAGGCATGGATTAATGATCACATTTATGTTTGAGATACCTGAGAAGTCTCTCCATCCACAGCTCTTAGTTCCACATCTGTACCTGCTGGCCCTGATCTGGAGGTATCCCTTAATCTCCAATGAACATGAAGCTCAAAATTTCTAAGAATTAGATACAGTGGAGCCAAATTTAGTGGCAATGCAGGAGGTACTTTTGGTGTTACTACTGGTAAATGCTTAAGTGTTCCAGTATCTTTGGGATAAAATCTAGAGATAATGTAAAGAGAAAGTGAGAAAATCATTAAGAATGGAATCACAAAGAAACAGAAAATAAGAGACAGATTTCTCCTGAGTGTGTCTTGTCAGCCTGCCCCCTTCTCTCGGCTCATGTGATGTTTCCTGATTGAGAGACTCTCTCCCTTCCCAGTGGGAAGACCCAACAGCCACACAGCTCCTGTTTGGCTCCCCTACTCTTCACAGGCACAGGTGTGTGGAAGAGTCACCTGTTGGTTATCAGATGCATTGTCCCTTTCCTGTTCCTCTTAAATGGCACATCACAGCATCACAGTGGTTGAGTTTGGGCTCTACACCGAGACTGAAACCTGGCTCTATCACTGTAATGGGCTGAATGAGCCCCCAGAAAAATAGGGGTACCTCCTCATTCCCAGAACCCTGCGACACTTAACCTATTTGAAAATTATGTCTGCAAAGACCCATTTAAATTAAGAATCTTGAGATAAGGAGATCATCCTGGATTATCCAGGTAGGCCCTAAATCCGATGACAGGTGTCCTTATAAGTCACCAAGAGGAGAGAGGCAGACAGAAAAGGAGAAGGTAGTGTGACCATGGAGGCCGAGAATGAAGTGATACAGCTATAAATCAAGGAATGCTGACAGCCACCAGAAGCTGGCAGGGGCAAGAGGCAAGGAATGATTCTCCCCTAGGGCCTCTGGAGGGAGTGCAGCCCTGCCAGATTTTGAACTTTCAGCCTCCAGAACTGTGAGAGAATATATTTCTGCTTTAAATCACCAACTATGTGGTGATTTGTTATGGCAGCCTCAAGAAACAAATTTAGTCACTCATCAGTTCTGTGATCCCGAGAACACTTCTTAAATTCATCTGCAAAATGGGGAAATCTGATGGTACTCATCTCACAGAGCTGTTGTGAGGAGTACATCTGTGTAACTTAACACAGTACCAAGTACCTACCAACGCTGCAGTAAATGTTGCTATTAAAACCACTGTTACTGCTATACACAGGCAATTAAAGAGGAAAAGTCACAAGGGCCTGGAACGGGCCAGTGTACCTGCAGAAGTGCATTTTCAAGGCTCCCGGCTGAACCTCTCTTTTCAATTTGAGCATGTAAGTGACTGTGGCTAGAACACATGCAAACTACTCCAAAAGAGGAGGCAGAGTGCTAGCTGGGAGGTTTTCCCCATCACGCGAACCTGACAGCCCACAAAGAAACTGTAAGCCCTGGAAACTCATTCTTAGAGGAGAGGGAAAGGCCTTTCCATTCTATAGCTCTTTACCATTTGTATTACGCAGTGTGTCTTTTCTTAGCCAAGGTTTTAAAAAATTGCTCTTGATGGGACCTGGAGGGAGAATGCTTTTTTATCCTTTACTGTCCACTCCCTTCTGACTTCCTTAAAGAGCTGAGTCCTTGGGAGAAAAGATTCTAAGCACACTCAGAAGAGTGGGTAACTCTAGAACAGCTGTCTTGCCTTGAATCATCAGGCTCCAGGAATAAAATCCATTCCCTTTATGACTGTGGGTAGTAATGGCACAGCCAGCCTCACTATGGGATCACAGGCAAGAAAAATAACCTTCCTTTTGCAATTCTGATTTTACTTATTAAACAGAAAATTCATGGCTAGTTGTCCCTGATGGGTGTTTGCACACGTGGGTGGAACTCAGACAGACAGAAACACACACACACACACACACACACACACACACACGTGTTCATTACCTTGGAAAGAAGGCAGTGACTATTTCCATGTAGAGCATTCCTACTTTTTATTATTACTGATTCACCAATTGATACCCTTCCTTCCCTTTGTGGAGGGCAATTTCCATACTACTTTTTTCTTTCTAGTTTCCCAAATTCCTTCTATGTCTTTGCTCTGGTTGTTCCCACCACTGATGGACCTACCCTTAAAAGGGGCCCCAAAGCCTATTTGGTGGCAAAATGATACCCAGTCAAAGACTACTCACTCCTGGAACACCCTATGAGGCATTATGGACATCTAGTGGCTGCTCAGGATAATGCCTCAGGGATGCATATCAGGTTGGGGAGTGGTCTAGCCCTAGGCTTTACTAGGAACCCAATTATCCTGGCTGGGTGGGAGAGTCCTGGGTCCTCTAGATGGCCATTTCTCTCATTTTCTATTGGGGACCCAAAGTCACTAGGAAGTGCAGACAGGTGCTATTGAAGACTCCTCTTTATCCCAATCCAGCAAAGTATAGTCGCACCGGCATACAAGCCCACAGAAGACAGGTATTTGGAAATATCTTCAAGGCCCAGGTTTAAAAGCCAATTAGCCATACATTGTCATTTTGACTGACGAACTGAGGTCAGATAGGACAGTATCTGATACTAATTAGTCATGTAGCTTTACGTAAGTCACTGTGCCTCTCTGAGCTTCATCAGTGACATCTGTAAAGTGAGAGATTAAATCCAGATAATCTCCAAGGTCCATTTTAGTTTAACATTCTGTGATCTGTGTGTCTTTTTAGTAGCTGGGAAAACACAGTCCGATTTGCTCTGCTTGGCAAGGCAAGGCACTGTGCATCTCTGGATTAAATGAAGAAAGCATTCTCACTTAACTTTGTGGCCCATTTCCAAGACTTGGCTACAATCCCAAAGGATCAACCTTCTTCACAGAACTACATATCTGAGATGGGGCAGGAAACATGGACTAAGAGAATGGTAAGAAACTTTCTAATCCATTTCCTTGATTTTATAAATGGAAAAACTGATGTTTAGAGCTATTTTAAGATTTGTCACATGTCTAATCAGTGGCAGAAAGGGGACTAGAACTCAGGTATCCCAATCTTAGCACAGGGCTCATTCTACAATACCAGGCTACTGACAAAGGCCTTGCCCAATCACTGCTGGCTTTTTTAGCTCTCTCTGGGAGACTCCCTGTGTGAAACTGCGAGTGAAAACAATCTGAATCCAGTGTCTCTTTCTCTTAGGGTTTAAGTAGGCTTCTTCCCTTCTTATTCCTTGGTGGCACCATTCCAAATCCAAGCAGCAGTCCAAGCCAGGGCTGTGAGGAGCAAGAAGCCATGGCTAGATGGTACTTGGGTTACCAAAATGAGAGGCTGCAGTCCCACTTTCAGCTCAGAAGGGCTGTGTGCAACGATGGCCCCACAGCCTCCTCTGTAGTCCAGTTAGTAGGTTCAGTGGTGCTTTCCTGGCCCAGTTGGCTTACAGGGGCAAAGCAGCCTGGTGTAGAGCTTGACAGATCTTGGGCATAGTCACCTTCATGGATGGCAGTCACAAATATTTACTGTGAGATAACCTCATTATTAAGTACTGGCCTGACCCAAATAGGCCCCCACTTTCATCTACCTTTACAGTGCGGGGCAGCAGCTTTCATCTGTGGAGCCTGGAGCTGAACAGACAGGGTTTGAGTTTGCCTAGAGTAGTAGGGGACCAGCCCAGGCAGAGCCCCTGTTGCCTGAGGAAGGAGGGATAGTCACACTTAATCGCTGCCATCCAGACCCTGGCCAAGGGTCTCCTAAGGCAACAGACGACTCTACTAGGTTGGTGCCAGCTATAAAGGAGCAGAACCTTTCACCAGAAAGTCTGAGTGTCCTCCACAGTCCTGTCAGGCTAGGTTCACATTTGAGTCTACTAGACGGTAATGTCCTGCTTGAGACTAAAGATATGCAGATGGGGTTTCAGTCAAGACATAAAAAGGGCTGCTAAGGAGCCCAGATGGAACTAAACCCTAGCATCAGGGTTTGACTTACCTCCACGTCTCCCTTATTCTTCTTCTTGATGAGAGTTCATTTTCTCAGCCCATCTCCTACCCTTCATCTTACTTCTCTGACACATCCTTAACTGAACTTTCCTACAGTCTCCCTCCTCCCCCCTCCACTTGCCTCCACCATTTACTCTATGCAGAGTAGACACAGTGGGCATTCTTCTTAGTGATAAAAACATCGGATTCAGGGTTTGAAGGCTGGATGGAAAGGTTGGCTCTGTCATTTTCTAGTGTATGACCTTGGGCAAGTTATTTGCCTGCCTGAGCTAAGTGCCCTCATCTATGAAATGGAGACAAGTGCGGCAATTACTTTCACTGGGTAAATGAAGAGTAAACAAGAACAGATATAAGTTCTTGGTATGGTGGATGGCACATAGTAGATAAGCATTCCAGTAAATGACTATTGAAGTGGATGAATGAAACCTGAGTTCTCATCCCACTGGGAGAATACTTTGGGGAATCACTTCCACACCCAAGTTTTTGACATCTGAGACATGCTGAGGCTCAAATCCACTATCACTTACTAGTGACACGAGGCAACATGTTTGACCCATATAAAATGAATAATAGGGTTGCTGGGAATATTAACAGTGGAATACAGACAGAGTAAGGGTTCAATAAATAGAAACTATCAAGGTTATATTTGACAGCAAACGATAACAGAAAGGTCTTGGTAAAGAATGGGGACTCCAACTTGCTTACAAAGGAACCGTTTCCAGGACTTCAAGTATTCCATGGCGTATTTAAGGAGGTTCAGGTTACTGGGCAGAAGACAGTATTAAGAAATGGGTGTGGTAGAAACCAGAAAGCTGAGAAATCTAGGATCTCCTCGTTCTGAAGCAACAGCCCACGTGCAGGTGATGAGGGTTTATCTAGCGAGCCTGCCAGAAATCACACGGTGAGTGGGGTGGGGGATGAGGAGTATGGAGGCAGCTCTTGAAGGGAAGGGATATTAAACCATGTTATATTCTACTGGACCGGCTTCCCAGGGCTCAGCTACAGATTGCCCCACTCACAATCGGCAGAGAAAGGGGCAGTCTTTTTTCAGGGGGGTGGGAAAAAGCTGGCCTAGTCCTGTTCTCCTACACTAGTCTGTCAAATGCCTCAGGGTCTCCTACCAGAAATAGGAGCAAGAACTCCACCCCCACTCCCAATCGCTACCCCTGGCTGCTACGCAGTTCTTTTCAGAGAGTCCTAGCCAAGGAGGGGCTGGCGAGCTCACAGGGCAGGGGGCTCAGCCGCCCGCCTCCCTTCCCCCAGTTCTCTGGGCACAGCGGCGAGCAAGGGGCGACTCCGGCCAGCGAAGACTGAGAAGCCGCGGCTGCAGCTCCATGAATGAATGGGCTGTGTCGTGGGCTCCGGGAGTTCACCTCAATCCTTCCTGCCGGCCTCTGTGCTGTCCCAGGTTGTCATTCCCCAGCTCGTCGCACTTGGTCATTCCTGCCACTGTTTCCCGCCCCCGCAACCCTCATTAAGGGAACTCTCATTTAAAGCCCCAGTGAGAACCCACGAGGGGTGAGGCAGAGCGAAGGAGGGGCCGGCGGCAGTGCAGCAGCGAAGCCCGGGCTCTCGGTCCGGGGCGCCTCGTGGCCCCCACCGCCCTCCCCCGAGTCCCCACCACGCAGTTTCGAACTCCGAGAGCGAGTCCGCGGCGCGGCGAGGCGCCCCGTCAGCAGTCGGCGGGGGTGAGGATGACGCGGGCCGGGCGGGCGGCAGGCCAACTGCAGCGGCCCCGCCGCGGGCCGCCGGGCCCCTGAGCCCCGCTCTCCACAGCCAGGGGACGCTGGGTGCGGGCCAGAGGGCGGGGGCCGGTGAAGGCTCTCCCGCCGCAGCCCCGCGCCGCTTCAGCCTATCAGCGGCCACCCAACGGCTCCCTCCGACCGGCCCAAAATAGCTGCGAACGCCTGCGACTTGCGCGCGGCCCCTCACTTGACGCTCACTCCAGCTCGCTCGCCCGCTCGCCCTGGCCCCGCTCCGCTTGTCTGGAGGGGGCGGGGAGGAAGCTGCCCGGGGAGGGGGGAGGGGGGAGGGGGAGAGAGGAAGAGAGGAGGAAGGAAGGAGGAAGGAGGAAGACGGGCGGCCGGAGGCGCGGGGCTGCGCGGCGCCGGCCGGCGCGGCGCTGGAAGGCGCCGGCGTTAACCCCGCGAGGCAGCCGGCGGAGGGGGAGCAGCGCTAATACATAAGAGCACTGCATCACGCTAATCTTCTCCCAGAACAGTATGCGTCAGCAGTACATTCACGTTCTGACTGAAGGACAAAAGGATGAGAGAGCAGTCTGCGTGGCTGCCGCCTGCAACACCGCGAGCCCGGCGCGAGGAGGAGACGGTGGGCGCCGCGCACAGGAGCCCCGCTGTTGCCGCCGTCGCCGCTAGCCAGCGGGGACTATGTTCCCGGGCTCCGGAGCGTTTCCCGCAGCCGCGACCCCCGCTGCTCACGCCGCTGCAGCAGTCCGCTGGCGGCGCGGCCACTGAGGGCGCCGGGAGCCAAAGCCGCGAACTCGCTCCGTCCGCACAAATCCGGAGCCGGCGGCGCGCCGGGGGCCGGGCAGCGGCGGGCGGCGACGGGCGGTTGCGGCCGCCGCCGCCGGACCCGCGCCCGCCCCCGGACTCTCTGAAGGGGCCTGTGGTGCAGGCGCGACCGCGGGCGCCTCGCGCTCCTCCGGCCGGCGGACCGGGTCCGGGCGCAGCCGCCACGCCGCTGGCCCTCGGGCGCCTGACGGATCGCCGCCCCGCGCGCCGGCAGCCGGCGGACTGGAGAACTGAGCCCGGTTTTTGTCTCTTCCACCCTCCGAGAAGAGGCGAGGAGAAAGGGGGTGTGTGTCTGGGGAGGGCGAAGGCGCCGCGAACACCTCTTAACTCTCGCCGCCCTGCGAGCTCACGACCGCAATCAGCTGCCGCCGGCCCGGAGCGGCCGACGCGGGGAGAGGGAGCGCAGCATCGAGCGAGCGCGGCCTGGGCGGCTTCGGGGCGCCCCCGCACCCCCTCCGGCGGCGGCCCGGGGAGCGGGCCGGGGCCGCCGGAGCGCACTTTGGCGATGAAGCGCCTTCTCCCGCGGCTGGAGCGAGCCCGTGCCAGGGTCCAAGGACAAAGCCGGGAAGCGCTGGTGGCGCCGCTCCTCGGGCGGAGGGGGGGGCATGCACCTGCATAGCCCGCCGGGCCTTCGCTCTCCCAGGCGCGCCTCAACTCCGCGGCTTCGCCGGCTCAGGCTCCGGATTTACTAGAAGCCATTTTGTCTCCCCCACCCCTTCCCTCCCCTCCCCTCCCCTCTGCCCTCCCCGCCCCCACCACTTCCCCCTTTTGTTAATTAAAACTAAGAAGTCGGAATGGGAACGAGGTGCCCAGCTCCCGTGGAGAAAGCTTAAGGACACCACGCCAGTGTTTTCCTGCCTTCCTTCCGAGGTAGGTGACGGCGAACTGGGTGGGGACGGTTGCAGTGTGGGAGAGTCGTAGCTTTCGGAGGGCTTGCCTTGAGGGTGGGTTGGGAGACGAGGGGCCGCTCGAGTTTAGCAGGATTTTTTTCGGCCGATCCGCTCCGTCTCTCTAATCGCCCCCTCCCCACCTCCTTCTCCAGATGGAAAGAGGAGCTCCTAGCTCACTTAAGCCGGGGTAGGGCTGGTTCTCCTTTCCGAGCCAAAATCCCAGGCGATGGTGAATTATGAACGTGCCACACCATGAAGCTCTTGTGGCAGGTAACTGTGCACCACCACACCTGGAATGCCATCCTGCTCCCGGTCGTCTACCTCACGGCGCAAGTGTGGATTCTGTGTGCAGCCATCGCTGCTGCCGCCTCAGCCGGGCCCCAGAACTGCCCCTCTGTCTGCTCGTGCAGTAACCAGTTCAGCAAGGTGGTGTGCACCCGCCGGGGCCTCTCCGAGGTCCCGCAGGGTATTCCCTCCAACACCCGGTACCTCAACCTCATGGAGAACAACATCCAGATGATCCAGGCCGACACCTTCCGCCACCTCCACCACCTGGAGGTCCTGCAGTTGGGCAGGAACTCCATCCGGCAGATTGAGGTGGGGGCCTTCAATGGCCTGGCCAGCCTCAACACCCTGGAGCTGTTCGACAACTGGCTGACAGTCATCCCTAGCGGGGCCTTTGAATACCTGTCCAAGCTGCGGGAGCTCTGGCTTCGCAACAACCCCATCGAAAGCATCCCCTCTTACGCCTTCAACCGGGTGCCCTCCCTCATGCGCCTGGACTTGGGGGAGCTCAAGAAGCTGGAGTATATCTCTGAGGGAGCTTTTGAGGGGCTGTTCAACCTCAAATACCTGAACTTGGGCATGTGCAACATTAAAGACATGCCCAATCTCACCCCCCTGGTGGGGCTGGAGGAGCTGGAGATGTCAGGGAACCACTTCCCTGAGATCAGGCCTGGCTCCTTCCATGGCCTGAGCTCCCTCAAGAAGCTCTGGGTCATGAACTCACAGGTCAGCCTGATTGAGCGGAATGCTTTTGACGGGCTGGCTTCACTTGTGGAACTCAACTTGGCCCACAATAACCTCTCTTCTTTGCCCCATGACCTCTTTACCCCGCTGAGGTACCTGGTGGAGTTGCACCTACACCACAATCCTTGGAACTGTGATTGTGACATTCTGTGGCTAGCCTGGTGGCTTCGAGAGTATATACCCACCAATTCCACCTGCTGTGGCCGCTGTCATGCTCCCATGCACATGCGAGGCCGCTACCTCGTGGAGGTGGACCAGGCCTCTTTCCAGTGCTCTGCCCCCTTCATCATGGATGCGCCTCGAGACCTCAATATTTCTGAGGGTCGGATGGCAGAACTTAAGTGTCGGACTCCCCCTATGTCCTCCGTGAAGTGGTTGCTGCCCAATGGGACAGTGCTCAGCCACGCCTCCCGCCACCCACGGATCTCTGTCCTCAACGACGGCACCTTGAACTTTTCCCACGTGCTGCTTTCAGACACTGGGGTATACACATGCATGGTGACCAATGTGGCAGGCAACTCCAACGCCTCGGCCTACCTAAATGTGAGCACGGCCGAGCTCAACACCTCCAACTACAGCTTCTTCACCACAGTAACAGTGGAGACCACGGAGATCTCGCCTGAGGACACAACGCGAAAGTACAAGCCTGTTCCTACCACGTCCACTGGTTACCAGCCGGCATATACCACCTCTACCACGGTGCTCATTCAGACCACCCGTGTGCCCAAGCAGGTGGCAGTACCCGCGACAGACACCACTGACAAGATGCAGACCAGTCTGGATGAAGTCATGAAGACCACCAAGATCATAATTGGCTGCTTTGTGGCAGTGACTCTGCTAGCTGCCGCCATGTTGATTGTCTTCTATAAACTTCGTAAGCGGCACCAGCAGCGGAGTACAGTCACAGCCGCCCGGACTGTTGAGATTATCCAGGTGGACGAAGACATCCCAGCAGCAACATCCGCAGCAGCAACAGCAGCTCCGTCCGGTGTATCAGGTGAGGGGGCAGTAGTGCTGCCCACAATTCATGACCATATTAACTACAACACCTACAAACCAGCACATGGGGCCCACTGGACAGAAAACAGCCTGGGGAACTCTCTGCACCCCACAGTCACCACTATCTCTGAACCTTATATAATTCAGACCCATACCAAGGACAAGGTACAGGAAACTCAAATATGACTCCCCTCCCCCAAAAAACTTATAAAATGCAATAGAATGCACACAAAGACAGCAACTTTTGTACAGAGTGGGGAGAGACTTTTTCTTGTATATGCTTATATATTAAATCTATGGGCTGGTTAAAACAGATTATATTAAAATTTAAAAACAAAAAGTCAAAACAAAAATATTTTCTAACTTGTAAGTTCTATTTAAAGGGGGTGGGGGGGAATCTTGGGAATGTTGTGGGGTACAAGCCACAAGTTAACTTGCTATGCTGCCAGAAGGGATTTCTGGTATAAGGTTGAAATTGCTGAGATAAAATAAACTAAAACAACAAACATCCCTAAAGAGGTAGGATGTGGGCTGCTGAGGGGGCAAGAGGGATAGACTGAACTTGTCATTTTTTAGAAGATGCTTCATAGGACACAGGAATACCAATTTCTACAGACATCTTTCTTAAGCCGAGAGCTGTCTTTGCAGAATTATCTTATTTAAAAAATACAAAAAAAAGCACCATGAATTTGTACTGTGCCAAAATGTTAGTGGCAATAATATTTTTCTTCAGAGGCTAAGGGGAAGATAGATCTATACATGTATTTTAAGCAGGAAAACCACCAAAATTCAAATGAACCCTTAAAGGGGCTGAGTCTTTGTCCATGTGCACAAGTCTTGGGGGTCTGTGCACTGGGACACACGTGTGCCTTGCCTGACAGAATGCTTAGGAAGGAGCAGAGAAGGATGGGAGCTGGCGTAGCTCTCAGCCTAATGCTTTCACATTGCACCAGATTCCTGCAGTTGGGCTTAACCCACTCTGCAAGGCATGTGTCTATTCAGGGTTTCCCAGGAGGAGGAGGCCCCTGAAGGGGTGCGGCAGCAGGGGGGTGGGAAGGGAGGGTAAAGCAGAGAGAATGTATTCACAGGAGGCCATAAATTAGCATTGTGCCATGTCCACCTGTTGTTCCTGGAATCTGACAAATGATTGTAGACAATGATGGCATTTTATGATTTTTAAAAAAGATTTTGTTTGTTTTAAGGTGGAGAGGGAGGAGAAGCCTGAAGTGGGGAGCTTGGGAGTGGAAGCTTTTCTCATGCTTGTGATTTGGTGACTTTTCTAAATGCTGATTCATTAGGGACTATTACAGTGGATGTCAACCGGTTGTGGTGATGGGGTGGGGGCAGAACATGAGTAGCAAAGAAAAAGGAGAGACGAAAAGGGTACAGGCTCATGTAAAGTAATGAAGCCTTTCCCAACCAGGATGGTTCACAAAAAAGCCTGAGAGCCACAGTTACAAGTGACACGCATGCACACATGGAGTTCCACATGGGGTCCTGTTGAATGGAGCACACTGAGGGGAAGCTTCCCTCTCCCAGGCCACCTCAGGAGAAGGTGAAAGAGAAAGGGTGGGCGTGGGTGGGGAAGGCAGAGATCTCTGTTATTCTGGTCCATTTAATGATGTAACTTCTTTCAGTTATTACTTTAGCTTTAAAAGGAAATAAGGGGTTCAGATTTGAAAGGGGGTGGTATGGGTGGGGGTGGGGTGGGGAATTGCCAACAAAAGAACACTGATTGTAATGTGAGAAAAGTGTATTTTTGTATTTTAATAAATATTGTTGAATTTTTAATTCAATGTCCCCAAAGGGTTAAATTGAATAAGACCCTGAACCTATAGATTCTTATGAGCCAATCATTTCTATTTAATAAAAAAGCGGGGAGGGGAGGGTAGAGGTATGATGGGGGAAAGACAAATGTTAAATTATTTTCAAGTATGGGAAAATGCTAAAGCTGTTAATAACCTTTCCTTAGCTTAAATAAAAGCACCCCGATTCTAGTGCACCTTCCACAAGCTAACTGTGTTAGTCCCTGGCTTTGTTGGGGGTATAACCAAATTCCCTGTGCCCTGGAAAAGCAGGGGAAATGGGTCAGCCTCAGCTCCTGGGACCTGGCCAAAAGTTAAATGCCACCTCAGCAGAAGCTGCTGGTCAGGCAGCACCAGCTCTACCTGAGGACCCTGGGGGACCTGGATTTCAGAGGTCTGTAATAATGTAGTTTGGCTTAAATTTCCGACAGGCAGTGTTGCTTCTGTTCTCTGGGTGCTAAATAATCCAAACATGTCTTCGTGGTACGTGTCTGTCTCCTGATGCTTACCGAGTAATAATGTCCAGAGAGGCTGCATGAATCAGGACCCTGCACTTCTTTAGTGCTAGTATTTATACTAATGCAGAGAATTGGGACTGAGTGGGTGTGAACTCTTTGGAACTGAGGAAGGAAAGAGAGGCAGGCTCCACTTTGCAGCAGTTGGCTAAGGGCCAATTCTTAATCCTCCTGGGTATATACATCATTTCTGGGTATCAGTGTGCCAGCACATATGTATGGGCACACACTTATAAACTGCCACTCACAGTTCTAGGCACCAAAGATCCATTCCTCCTGCCTCTCCTTTACCACCATACCCCCAATAAAAAAGAAAACTGCAGGAGAGCAAAGGGTGGGACTTGGCTAGGACCAGGTGAAAAAGCAAGAAATTACTCCCTTTCCTAGTGCCACAAGACACAACTCAGGCTGTTTAAAACAGCTTCCTGGGTATGCATTCAGAGGAAATTGCGGAGGAAGTTGCTGTTTCAGAAATAGAGGATGAGGAGCCAATTTCCTAACACCCTTCTTTTTTTTTTTTTTTTTTTTTGACAGCTATTTGAGCAGACAGGGAATTATGCAGTAACTCTGCAATGACTAAGGGTCTGTGGCTAACAGTCTGAGGGGTGAGGTACAGAAATGAGCCTAAAACAATCTTGGGAAAGAGTCCTATGGACAAATGCATTTGTCCCAAGGAAGACTATATTCAGCTCCAATCTGTGGGAGAAGGACTTTTCAAAGGATCCTCAAAGGAATTGGGGGAGACTAAGAATATGGATCCTAGATTTAAGTATCCTCAGAGCTGCCAGGAGAGTTCCTTACCCCAGCAGGCCTGCCCTTTGATCCGTGCAGTTTCAACTTTTACAGCAGTAACCTTCCTTTGCTATCATGGTATATCCTCCTCTGTAGCAGGCACTTGGGACAGCTTTTCAGAGAGGCATCCCGTGCGTACCAAAAATGCAGCCGTGAATGCTGTGACTCATCCTTGGCCTGGCCAAGGTTTGTTACTTAGGAATGGAACACGGGTTGGTAGCTCGTCGGGGGGTAGTTATAGCAACATGTTGGATGTAAAGACTCTTGCTGATGATATGCAGTTAGAGAATTTTCATTATAGAACTGAAAGCCATGAAAAATCATTTAGTCTAATCCTTTCACATTTTACAGTCAAAGAAACTGAGCCCCAGAGAAATTAAAAGACATATCCAAGGTCACACTGCTAGTGGAGGAGGTGGGACTAAAAGCCCAGGTCTCTTGACCCCTAAGTCAATGTGCTTTCTCTCTGCTATTGGCTATCAAGAACATACTTAACTAGCAAAACACAGTTAAAACGGGCCCTTCCTAAGATATGTCTGTGTTCTCTTATCCCTCTTAGAGCTGTTCAATCTCTTTAGAACTGGCTCTCCTGCCCTCTAAGGCCTGACTACAGGGGCTCCACAGGTGCTAAGGGGTTAGATTATCAGGACTGTACATAACAGTTTCCTGATTCTTAGGCCCAATGGCAGACAGAAACTGCAGGATCCCACAGAGGGTGACAGCTAAAGGGGAAGGAGTGAACTAGATAAGACTTGGTGTATTACAGTGAGAAAAGGTGGCTTGGCCTCCTTCCAGCCTTGGAAACTCTGCAGTGTAGAGGAGGTCTTAAAACACCTACTGGACCACAGAGGTTCCCCCATAATGGAGCGGTTTTTGCTTACCTGGCTCAACAATGAGAATAGTGGGAGGCTCTTTCACTCCTTTTCTCCACCGTATCTACCCCAGCTCTAGCTCTTTAAGTGCCATGCTGTAGCTGCCACTTCTATAACGTGCTCCAGGGCTTTTTAACACCCTTCAGCTGGATCCTATTATCAATGGAGGTAAAGGTAGATAGGCTAGTTTCTAAGGCCTAGAGACATTAGCTTTATCATGGCTATTTAACATGTATTGAGGCCAGCAACTTGCTGGGTGCTGGGTGAAACCACCAGCAGTGAGTCCCTAGCAAGACAATTCCTATTGTTGTCTGGGAAGAGGGTCAGAGTCCATGGTCTCTGGCTTCCTTCTGTAGTAATGGTTAGAGACTGGGAGAGGGCTAAGTGGGCCTTACCCCAGGCTTCTACCTCAGGGGGCCAGGGCCTATAATTAAGGGCTCCATCATTTCACTGCAACAAAGCAGCAGGGGCTTAAAATTAGAAAAAAGAGAGAGAGGAACATTTATATCCAAACATATGTCTGATTTTATCTCCTCTGCTGGCACTCAGCACTCCATGCCATCGGCTAATGCAGGCACTGTTCACGCCATTTCTGAATCCTGCCTCAGCTAAACTGCAAGGCAGCTTTTGGCTCAAAGCAACTCTCTTGGTCTCACTCCTTTTAGGAAGCACCCCTCTCCCATGCAAGAGGAAGAATGGTTTGGACAGGATAATGTTGTTTTCATCTTTGCTTTACATTAAAATGAAGTAAATTACTTCTTGGAGCAGTGATAAGGGCTTCAGGAACTAGATCAATGTAATACACACACACACACACACACACAAAAAAAATATAGCATAGTGCTTGCAAGCACAGACTCTGTAGCCAGTCTTCCTGTGTTGAATCCTAGTTCCATCACTTACTAGCTGTGTGACTTTGGGAAAAGACTCAATTTCTTCACCTAAAAAATACCGACAATATTACTATCTACCTCACTACTTCACAGATTGTGAGAACTGAAATTTTACATATATATAATTATATATGTATATGTGTGATACAGATCTCACTTAGTGCTCCACAGCATATAGCAAAATGCTAGATAATAGTTGACAGTACGCCCAAACATACAGATCAACAGAGAAGCCCCATCACCACTCCTATTCTTGAACACTGTGTATGTCCAGAGACATGCCTATTGTGCTACTCCAGAGAAGAAGAAGGATGATCTAGAAGTCAGAGACAATAGTATCTATAAGCCCAGTCACTGTGAGAAACGTGGTTATACTTATCTTCCCAGGAAAACCTTGCCTTGTACTCTGGTCCCTACACCAGCACTATAGCTGTCCCAAGGCACTGATTTAGTTAGTCCAGGAATAGATTACCTTTCCTTGTGGTGAGCCAGAAGAAAGTGAAGGTGCTGACAGTGGTGCACAAGCTGAGGGCTGGGACCTTGGGAAGCCTAGGTCCTTTACCAAGAAAGTAAACTTCCTAACGTCTTCTCCCCTACCCATGTTTCTCTGGCACAGAGCAATCAAAGCCTTATTACTCACGTCAGTGATGAAATCCTCCCTGACCATGAAGTGTTACCAGGACTGGGAGTGGGGAGGGGGGAGGCACTAGGAGGAAGAAGGTAGCACCGAGAGGGCCAATGGAGCTTCCGAGCAGTATTGCAGAGCTAGGAGAAAAGAAAGGCAGTAAAAAGCACCATAATTGGAGCAAATGAGAGAAGAATGGAGTTCTATGGCAGATACACAGGCTAAGGGGCTGCAATGCAGTCAAGGAGGAAAGCCAGGGAGATTCCTCTGCCTTAGCAAGCAAGAGGCTGGCTGGACCCTGGATGGGGAAGGACTGTTAGTGTGAAATTCATGGCATGGAACAGAGAAGAAGAAAAGCAGGGAGATCAACTTTACAAGAGGAGAAGAAAGAATGCATTTTGATTTCCTAATGAGAGGCTAGAATTAGATTTTAGGATGATCACAGGTTTTATCCTCTGGTACATGCCAGCTTTGCTGTCAGTACTTGGGCCAAACCACCTACCCACAATAGTCCTGTTCCCTATCCTGGAGGCTGTCCACTGCTTGGGGAAGCAACCCAGCCTTCAGGGATGTAATTTAATCCTGACCCTGACAGGCTCACTTAGGGATCTGCTCTGAACCACTTCCTCATTTCTATTAAGGCACAGTCATGGGGAGGGGGGTGGAGTGTGCTGGGGAGAAGAGAGGGAGCAACTGGGTATTTGTCCACAAAAAGAGTATTATTCCAGAGGGACAGTGTTACATAAATTGTGTTTTCCAATAAAAATAATGATGTCTATGAGTTCAGTGCACATGGACCCTTGCAGTGAGTCAGAGATTTGGCCTAGGCCTGTGGGGGATATCCCTGGGAGAAACTGTCTTGTCAAAGGAAGTTAGCATTTGAGACGATGGCGTGATCTTCGCTCACTTATCCCATCAAAGAGTTTTGAAACTATAGCAGGGAAGCACTGATACGAGAAGCTATTCTCAAGCTAGGTGTGGGAGCTAGACGGACTAAGATAGTACTTAGCCTTTCAGGTTCATTCATTCTGTACAATCAGGAACGTTAGTAGAGCAATTACTACAGTTTAAATCAATTATAGGATGCCAAAGAAACAGTATTTGATCTACTTGTTTCTTTCATGCCCTCCTACCTTTTTTTTTTTTTTTTTTTTTTTGACACAGAGTCTCGCTCTGTTGCCTAGACTGGAGTGCAATGGTGTGATCTCGGCTGACTGCAACCTCCGCCTCCCGGGTTCAAGCGATTCTCCTCCCTCAGCTTTCTGAGTAGCTGGGATTACAGGCGCACACCACCACGCCTGGCTAATTTTTGTATTTTTAGTAGAGACAGGGTTTCACCATGCTGGCCAGGCTGGTCTCAAACTCCCAACCTCAGGCGATCTGCCTGCCTCGGGCTCCCAAAGTGCTGGGATTACAGCCATCAGTCACCGTGCCCAGCCCCCACCTACCTTCTTATAGCCCCACTAATAAAAAAAAAACCCTTCAATTAATTATTGTATCACATTTCCTGTCCCATAATCCCCATTTGAGTACACTCATCTGCCATGACAGGACCTAGGAAATCATGCATGAGGCCCTCCATTTTGAAGAATGATGGCTCTTTCTTCCTAACATTTCTCATGATATTTCCTCTTCAAGGCAACTCCTTAATTTGTAGTCTCTTTTACAGTTCCTTTAAGGTCTCAACCCTCATTTCCCTGTCTCTAACTTGGTGCTGATTTAGTCACTAGATAAGTCACTCTACCTGCTCAATGAGTCAGCAAGGATGACTGAGAAGAGCTTTCACACACTAACTGTTCCCTGTACAAAGTTTGGTTTCCTTGCCTCGGGCTACTTCTTCCCAGTCTTCAAGGCCCTGGCTTTCTCCCTTTACCTGCCCACTCATCCAGGTTCATTAAGACCATTCAGACAGCTTCTCCCATGGCAGGTGAACTGAATGAGTTATAGGCAGCTGTCCACAAAGGCAGTTCTAGCCAGGAGCCAAGTGCCAGTTCCCTGGATCATGCAGCTGTGTTTGGAGGAATGCTGAGTGCATCCCTCACAATAGGCCCAGAAATGGAGCTGAGGCCTCAGATACTAACAGCCTGTTTCTGCAGCCTGCCAGCCACAGTGGTTATAAGTTATAATCTATTACCATTGCAAGAAGACTTAATTTCTGGACTTAAAGGAAGTCAGATAATACTTTATCCTATTAGTGTCTGCCTGTGTGAATTGACAATGGCATCCTTCTGACACGACTGCATATTCTTCCATTTTATCTCTTTAAGGAAGGGCAGGGGGAAGTCTGGATGGAGTAGGAAAAGAGGGAGGAAAAAAAATAACCTAAGAAAGAGGCTGCTGAAGGAACCAGGGAAAGGGAAGAGTATTTTTTTTTTTTTTTTTTTTTTTGAGACGGAGTCTCGCTCTGCCGCCCAGGCTGGAGTGCAGTGGCCGGATCTCAGCTCACTGCAAGCTCCGCCTCCCGGGTTCACGCCATTCTCCTGCCTCAGCCTCCCGAGTAGCTGGGACTACAGGCGCCCGCCACTGCGCCCAGCTAGTTTTTTGTATTTTTTAGTAGAGACGGGGTTTCACCGTGTTAGCCAGGATGGTCTCGATCTCCTGACCTTGTGATCCGCCCGTCTCGGCCTCCCAAAGTGCTGGGATTACAGGCTTGAGCCACCGCGCCCGGCTAGTATTTTTTTCTATTAGAAACGAGGAGAGGGGATGCAGAGGGACAGGATAAGACTGTGCTGTTTCAAAGCATGTTTGCATTTCATTTTGTTTCTCTCATGAGGGGGAGAGACGGCAAGCACTGGAGGTGCTGTGTGCAAATGTGTCAGAAAAAAGGCTCTGAAGCCACAGAGCAGGATGAACACAAGAAGAATAAGGCATAGGCCCATTCTGTGTGCTCGCTGTTCCATCCATTGTGCCTGTTGGAGGTTTTCCCTTTCCTTAATCCTTCCCCCTTCATGTGTAAGTCCACATCCACTCCGACTAGTGGTGTCATGTCAGCCGAGGGTGCCTTCTCATTCTGGGTGTGTTATCAAGGCTGGCTGACCTGGGGATGGCAATGGACACTGAGACAGAACACAGGTTCATGGTTCCTAACTTCCGGGATGTGGAGAGAGCAATGAGAACTTCCAAGTTAATTCAGAATATCTAGTTGAACCCTCACATTTTATTTATGAGGAAAATGAAGCCCAGGAAGATGTGCCTTGCCCAGGTGTCACAAAGCTGGTGATGCAGAGACCCTACCTGTGGTCTCTGGGTTCGCGATCTAGCACAATTGCTGAGCACCTGCAGGGCCACCATGACTTACAACTCCAGGGGGCGCCATTTACAGAAATGGCAAAGTGATTAGTGTCCCCTGGAGTTTGCATTTTGGTGCAATCCTTTATAGTTCCCTTTTGGGATGGGGGAAGGCCTTTCCCACCAGTACTGTATCTGTGCTTAATGCTCTGAGACAGATGGTGCCCACTCACAATTTCACTCAAACAGGAAGAGCTGAGAAATCAGGCAACTTTCCTTTCTCTTCAGGGCATGTGTGTTCTGATGGCAGCCCCACAGCTAATAAACCAAAAGGGGCATGTGTTGCTTCCATGGCCTTCCCCTTCTCTCTACAAGAGTGCAGGGTAGTAAGGTAACATCTATCCCAACATGCCAGGAGGGCTTGCAGAAAGCTAAATCATGTTAGAGGTCTGTTCAAGGTCATGCAGACCCTTGGAGAAGCAGAGAAGCCCGGAGTCCTGCTCTTCCTCCCTGGCCTTCCTAGTGTTGTGTAAGCAAAGGGACCCTCAGAGGGAAAGCTCTGGCAGCCCAGGTTGACTCAGGGGCCTACCCTGAAACTGGGGTCCAGGAAGCTAGGAAATTGTCTCCTCTTCCTTCCATCACAACAGATCCTCTCTTGGGAACAGAGTGGCCCTGGCTATAATTTTATCACATACATTTAATTAGAATTTGTGTCCTTCATGATGGCTTCAAGTGAAGTCCCAATAGAAACATTCTAAAAGAACAGTGCTTTCAGGCAAGGATTTCTTCTAACCAAGTTAATTTAGCAGAAATTTGCCATCTTGCATTGGGTGGAGTTACCTCTCTTTTCAACTTCAAAGCTGGGAAGCAATGGGAGGTGAGGAATGCAGAGAAAATAAAGAGGAGGGCGGGGGCTTCAGGCAAATGAGTTTCCATCTATTAAGGAGCGGTAATTTCTGCTAGCTCCCCTAGAGACCGGTCCCCTCCAATAATGGCCTGACTCTAATGATTCCCACTCCTAAGCAACAGCCTGTGTTATGCTGGTGTTGAGACGAACTGTGCCAGAGAAATTCCCTTTCTCTCAGAGGTGCTGCTATCATTACACAAGAGACATTAGCTAGCCAGGAGGATGTGCTATTGATGGGGAGAGAGAAAGATAACCAGAGAGAATGCTCTTCCCTAGCAGGCTTGGTACAGCTGACTTAGGACAGAAAAGGCGGACCTAGAGGTTACAGGTTAGCAGTAAGAAAGGACTACCCATCACGGGCAGATTCTCTGGACCAGGGGCTGACCACAGGAGAAGTGGCCTCCTGATGAGTTGATGAACTCAGTTCAAGGAGGAACTAGCTGGCTGGGAGGGAGGGACAGGTCTTTGGAGTTTGGAGTGTGGGTTAAGCTAAGGCATAATGGACAAAACTAATGGGCATTTGAGATGTGAAATGTGGTAATAAGTTCATGGGATGTAAGGATAAGGGATTCAATTTCAGGTCCCTAAATACTGGTCATTTCCAGGACAGAAGTACAGGGATGTGGCCTTAACAGCAATGAAGTTAGGATCATAACTGTTATTAAGGCTTCAGTGTTAGCTGAGGGTAGGGGGTTCTCTTATTGTGCCCTCTCCATTCTAAATACACTGAAATCTGTGATGAAAGCTAATATTGTGAGTTACTGCTAAAGTTGTTGCCAGCAGGTCTTGAGTAGGGGGTAGGGAGTCCCTTATTTTGCCCCTGGTGGCTTCCCTGTGATAGAGACGGACTGTTTCCAGAGGCTGCTTTGCCAGATGTGCCAGCAGGCAGCCCGGCCAGAGAGCCTGCAGTGCAGACAGATGCCCTGGGTCGTATTCAGGATGGTGAGACCTTTTATGGTACTGTGGCTCGGCTCTGGGGCAGTGCCAGAGCGACAGGGTCATATTCCTCAGCCAGATTCATTTCCCCCCAAACCTCTTCAAATATGTGGGTCATGGAGGGAGGCGAATTTAATTAAATTACTGTGTTGTGAACTGCCCTTCCTGGGCAAAGGCTAAAAATGGGCTCATGCTGACATGCAAACCCATCTGTGTACACAGCATGTGTTTTCTTTGTGCTGGGCTGCAGCAGCTGGATGGGGTTGGCAATGCCCAGGGTTGGACCCAGTGAGCTGGCCCTTTTGCCACAGCAAGGCAGAGTCAACAGTAATCCAACCTGCACCCCAGACAGCTCTGATGACCTTTTCTTTCTACTTAAAAGATGACTGGGCGGCACTCCCCCTTCCTATATCAATTTGTTTCTCCTCAAGTGCTTCTCTTGCTGACACACAGGACTTTCCCGTAAGGCGGTGCCCTGAGCAGTACCGGGTAAGAAGGAACAAAGCTGCAATGAGGTGTGATTCAGAAGAGTGCATGGGCAGGGTTTGTTTAGCTTGGCAGGAGACAGAGGGGTCTCCCGGGTGATTCTCTAGAGTGCTACTTCAGCAGTTCCCCACTGGCAATGCCAGTGCTGGATAGAAAGCCCTTGTCAGGTGCCAGAGTAAAGCAGAAAAGCTTCCTCTCCCCTGCTCCCTGCACAAATGCCACAGTGCCTATAGGACTTGACCAACAAAGGCAGGCAAGGAAGGTCAGGAGCAACTAGAAGCATTTAACATGTGGAAACCAGCAACCAAGACAAATGCTGGCTGTCCTGAACCTGTCACCCAAGGTCATTTCATTTCCCTCCTGGAAGTTCAGACCTCACTGCTGCAGTTTACAAAATACCACAAGGGTAAAGAGTTTGCCCCCCACTCCGCCCCCGAGTGGTGCTGCTGCTGGAGTTGGAACAGGGCTTCCCTCTGCTGGTGTGAAATGACTTGAGATGGGATCAGGTGTGGCACGGGGAGTAGCAGATGCTGAAGGCCGCAAGGCAGGCTTTTCATTCGGAACTAAGACCAGGGAAGAGTCAGCTCGGCAATCTTTTCCTGACTTGTTCCCCAGAGAGAACAGAGCCATCTCTCATGTCTAAAACTTTAATGAATGCAACACATGGAGCCTGAGAGGTGGCCCTGTACTGGGGCAACAGGAAAACATCTTCCTGGGCGATTAGTAGTTGTACTTATGCAGCCCCCTTCATGTCCTGGACATCCTGGCAGCAAGCAGCTAAATAGTTGATTTGAGCAGTCCAAGCAGCTCTGGGGTGATGAGAGCCCTCTGTAAGTCCCCATCTAGGCAGGTTTGCAGGTAAGCCACATGAGAACAGGGGGAAGAACCTCCCTACCCTAACCTCCAAGCCTCTGGCATGCTGTGTGCTCTTCCGAATCACACCTCACTGCAGGATGAGGAAGGCAGGATCCCTCTTGGAGCTCTGCTGTCCCCTCTACACTGTGCTGAGCAGTTCAGGGATGTTCTCTGACATAACCAGGGGTGGGGGTGGGGGGGTGGTAGTGTATCTGCCACATTTTGTAGATGGCTAAAGTTTCTGGCAGTGAATCTGATGGTTATTTTAAGGACTAAGACAAATATTGTCAATTCAGGTCCTTGGGACCTATAACTCAAGAACCTGGACTATGCCTATAGCTGACCGTTGGTCCAGTACTTCCAAATGACTAGAATTTCTGGATCAAAAACAAAAGCAGGCAGATCACTAAGATTTGGTCAGACACAAGAAAATAATGGATCCAAGAAAGCAAGTTTCCTGTGGTTAAGAGGTTAAGTAACAATTGTAACAGGAAGAGAAAAAGACATGTAATCTGCACAAGGAGGATAGGGGCAGTTATGAAGAACAAGAAATTGACTGCTTTGGTGTGATCTATCATGTGACTTTAGAGAAAGAAAAAGGTTCCTGGGTGTTCTGCCTAGGTGCTCTACCCTTTGGTAAAGGAGCTTGCTTCCTTACCAAATTGGAGAGAAGAGGCCAGACACCAGCTATAGGCTGAGGTAACAATGATATTTCAGTGGAATGAGACCCCTTGATTTTCTGCCACCCACACGGCCCCATGCACACTCCAGCATGAGAGCTAACCAAATGACTGGTTTCAAATTCTAGAGATAGAAGCAGATGCCTCTTCAGGCCTCTTAGTCAGTATTTTATTGTTCCTTAGGTGCCAATAAAGTATTTTATCATTATTAAAGATTAAAAATATACTTATCCTGAAGAAAACACCCCAAGTTGTATAGAAAGTCCATAATATATCTTAATCCCAATATTCCTCAATGGAAAAAAAAAAGGTTTGTTGGGCAGGGTGGTGCACGTCTGTAGTCCTAGCTACTAGGGAGGCTGAGGAGGAAGAAACTCTTGAGTCCAAGAGTTGAGACCAGCCTGGGCAACGTAGCAAGACTCTGTCTCTTTAAAAAAAAAAAAAAAAAAAAAAGTTGTTCCTCCTTATTTAAGCAGCCTAGGGCTGGAAGAGCTTTCTCTAAGGGAGAAAAAGCCTTAAAATAATGTCAGTAATAGCAATCTAGGCATCAGAGTGAATAATATAAATGTTGGTATGGCTGTATCAATGGCATTCCAACAGCTGCTGAGATCCCTTTGGTTTGCAGATGACCCAAATGTAAATACAAATGATCTATTTACATTGCATGGCCCTACCTAATGTGGAAGGGGCAGTGTGGTAGACAGCTCCCCCAGGATTCTGTCCCTTTGATAGGCTGCTGCCAGAGTGGATGGCTATGTCTGGCTCGGGCAGAGCCTGCCAGGTGGGACATCTGATTCCTGTACAGCTCCAAATTTCTGCTGCTCACCAATAAGCCAGCAATGGTGAAAGGCAGAGTGGTGTCCTGGGGCTACTGCAGCCATATCTTTCTCTTGAATAAGGTCACCCATGACCCCTCTCTTATACTTGTTACCAATGGTTTCATTTCTGTTGGAAAGAGACAAGGAGAAGGGAAACTAATTGATTATAATGGTGTATTACAGGACACTACCTTTAAGCACCTTGAACCAGACTGAAAAACTAAGCATTGGTACTTTGAGAAGTTGCCAAAATCTATATTAAAATAGGGTAAGGGTAGGAAAAGGAAGAAAGGTGATTTCTGACACCTGCTTTTTTGACTCTCAGCTCCCAGAAATACTTAGGGAGCAAAGTGGGTGGGATTAAGGCCATCTGCAAAAACAGATTAGCTCTGATGAAGGCTGGAAAGTGTTTTCTGCAAAATATGAACTCAAACCTTGCCCTGTTCTTTGAGTTTCAGATAAATTCTTTTTATCATGTCACCCTGATTAATATGCCAGAACATGAACCAAGAGTGGTCTTCATTTTAGCCCCAGGTTGACTTGCAGGCAAGGTCTGACCCAGCGCCTTCATCTTGGGAAAGCAGGGCAGGAGAGAGGATGGGAGTGGCAGACATCCCTGGGTATGGCTGGGGCCATCTGCACTACCGTGAATCAAGGTTGGCTCAGACAGAAGGCGCGAGGGAGGAGGTGCAGCTGCTGATGGCTCAGACAGCTTGGACCTGTCCAGGCAAACAAGCCGCTCAAGTGCAAGAACAGCCAGCCAAGTAGGCAGAGCACAAATAAGGACTTAAAGCTTGAAATATCTGACAAGATATAGAGGGAGGGTAGGAAGCTGTCTGGGATTTCAACTGGTGTCTGGCCTTGCCTCTCACTGCTAAGGCAGGCTCTTCTGCTACCAATAGGTAGGATGTGATGCTTGGGAGCTGGTGGGATGGATACAGGGAAGCATTCCTTGAGCTAGAATTTAAAAAAATCTTCATCTCTGGTAACAAATTGCAGACACAGCTGTGGACTGTTCTCCCCACAACTGCCCGCCAAAGCAAAACTGAATCTTGATCCACAGATATATCTATCTCCCCTCCACAGATCTGCCCAAAGTTAAGAAGCAGTGGGCTTTGTGTGCATGTGTATGTGGGCGTGTGGGTGGGTGGGAAGCTGCACCACCAACTGCGCAATATGGGAGTCCCGTCTCAGAACTAGCTAAGGAGGACGACACAGGTGCTCTGCTCTCCCACCCGCCTTCGGGAAAGGGAAGCCAGCAGTAGACTGTTCAGGTGGACAAGTGCCACTCCACCTCCTTCTAGTGAGGACTCTTGGAGACAATGCTTCTCAGCGCCAGGCTCATATTATCAGCACTGTTGCTGTAATAAATACCAGTGTAGATCAAATCTAGATGCTATATCAAATACATTGCAATCTCTAGGGGTGGTGACAGGACTTCCTTCAATGCTTAAAAAACATCCAGGAGATTCAAAGGTATACCCAGGATGAGAGCCTCTAGACTCAAATGGGAGGCAAGAAGACTTACTGATCAGACAGGTTTCTGATAGGACAGTACTACCACTGACTCTAGAAGTGCTTGTTGTACATAGCTTTGCTTAAGCTGAGTGACTGTTCCTGAAGTTTCATTCAGGTTCAGGAGGAGTAACTTCCAAAAGAACTGGCCAGGTGTTAACTGACTGACTGCCCTGGAAAAACATAGGGAAACCCTCCTACAAGCAGGTCACTCTCCTCAGAGCCCCAGGCAAGGTAGGAGAGAGGATAGACTGCTCAGAGACCTATGAATATCACGTGGGAGAAACCAATGCACAGAGAGATTATCCTTTATTCCAAAGGCAAGTAGGAAGAATATCAAATAGGTTATTTCTCTCTAGCCATTACCAGCTACAGGCTGTCCCTCATCAGTCACAGGCTGCTCTACAATCTAACTTAGGCAGGGGTCTCCCCTGATCTAGAGCCCTGCCTAAGGAGGTGAGTGGTGGGCAGGGAGCATTACCGCCAGAGCTCCGCCTCATGTGAGATCAGCAGCAGTGGCATTACATTCTCATAGGAGCTCAAACCCTATAGTGAACTGCACATGTGAGGGATTTAGGTTGTGTGCTCCTTATGCAAATGTAATGCCTGATGATCTGAGGTGCAACAGTTTCATCGCCAAACCACTGCCTCACCAGACCAGTCCATGGAAAAATTGTCTTCCACGAAACTGATCCCTAGTGCCAAAAAGGTTGGGGACTGCTGCTCTAGATCATTTCACAGTTTAGGTTCATAATCCCAAATGACTGAGAAACTAATTTTTAAATGTGAGGATTCTGACCCTTAGTGTAAAGGCATTCCCTGCCATAGCCCTTCGGTGATTCACATATTCATTCGTTTGCTTATTTAGAGCCAATATAGTGATCTGCACCCTGCCAGGTGCTGGGGAACAATGGAGATGAAAGACGTGGTCCTTGCCCTCGAGGCACTCAGCACTTGGGTGGAAACAATGACAATATGGTCTAAGAGTGGGACAGTGGAGGTATATAAAGGGGGAGCACTCTGGAGAGTGAGCCAGAGTCAGGAAAAGCCCCTGCCTCCTCCTGTCCAGAGTCCCATGAAGAAACACAGATGAGACCACACAGCAGGCTTGTTCTTAGGACTGGGCTGAGGAACCAGCCCCCTCATTTGGAGTCTGGATGTAGCACTGGACAGTGTGGGACCAATGCTGACTCTGACTGTGTGAGGAAAACAAAGATGAGCCAGGCCCTCCTACAGAGGTGCAGGGGGTGACCTGTGCACTGGCAGGTACTGGCTGAAAGGGCTGTCTCAGGAGTCTGGGGGGAATGGGAAGGAGGGTGCCATGTGAACCTTTGGCTGGCTGAGTGACGTGGGCAGTCCATAGCTCTCCCTCTGCTTCAGTATTGCTTAAGAAAACATAAACTATTCATAGCTTAATGTTTAGGTGTAAATCACAAAACCCCCCAAGAAAGAAGAACTAGCAGCCTGCCCCTAAATGAAGAGGTGCTCAGCTAGGGTCCTAAGCAAGGATGTGGTATGTAAATGTAGCACGGAAGCTTCCAGCCTGAGCTCCAGAGCTCCATTTAGGTTGGCTGCAACAAGCTGCTGTTCATCCCACTTGCTGAGCAGCCAGAGCAAAATAGTGCTTGGGAGTTGGAATAGGCACTGAGGACACAAAAGAGGCCTCATACACATACGGATGCAGAGCTGAGGGCATGTGGACTCCTGGGAATAGGGGGAAGTACAAGTTTCAGTCCTCTTGCCCAAGCTTTAGGCAAATACCACTTGGGAAACTGCTGAGCACACCTAAGGGATCGGGACTTTCTTGTGGCATGTGTCACAATGCAGCTGCAGCTGTCTTCCATTGCCCTGGTGTAGCCAGAGAGGTCCATAGGATGGGACATGCAGTGCTGGCAAGTGACGAGTCAGGTAAACTCCAACGTATAATAGCGTGCAGGGCGGTTACAGTGAGGTCATCCAGTGAAAGAGACAATACTGTCTAGTTGTTCACTCCTGAAGTCAGATTCCAGATATAGGTCTAATTTGATCTTTGTGCCATCCAGTCCCTCACCTACCAAGAGTTCAGATTACTCATGAAAACTTATCCAGAAAGATCAGGCTTAGGTTAGACAAAGTCCAAAGACAAATCACATCTTTCAGGGTATGGTGATCCAAATTTAATCCCCTAAACTAGTGGTTCTCAATCTTAGTTCTACATTAAAATTGCCTGGGGAGCTTCAACATTAATATATATTTATATAAAATATATGCATATATTTAAAACCCTTTTCTGATACGAAAAATTCAAAATACTGAAAATAGGATAGTAATGAACTTCCATATAACCACCATCCAGATCCAACAATTACCAAAGTTGTCATATTTGCTTCATCTCTATCCCCTTTTTCTTTGTGGAAGCATTTTAAAGTATATCCCAGACATGATGCCATTTTCAACCTTAAACACTTCATTCAGTATGCATCTCTAAAAAATATGTTCATTTTCTTACATAACCACAATGCCATTATTATGCCTACCAAAATTATCAAAGTTATTCCTTGGTATCAACTAATAAATCTGGGGAAGTTAAAAAGCTGGTGCTTGATGAAGCCAGAATCTTTGGAGGGAGGCCCAGGCATTAGTAGCTTTCCTAAGCCTCCGCATTCCATGATTCCAATGTACAGCTGGGTTGAGAACCACTACCCTGATCCTGCTTCGGGATCTGAAGCAAGCTCTGCGAATGTCCTTTAGCCCCTGATCACATGCTACACAATAACAGATCTAAGGAAAACATGACATGCCACAGACAGGATGAAGAGAAGGAAAACAAAAGCATTTAAATGTCATCAAGGCATAGAACTGAATCCTTCGTATACTACAAGGGTACTCTCTCCCTGGGAGTTGAAGCCCACTCACTTGAGCCACCAAATCCATCAAAGGTCTGAACGCCAGGAACCAGGGTAGTTACCAGCTGCCTGGGCAGCGCACAGGGCCCTCAAGCACCTCTGCACTGGGCCAGTCTGCATCATTTCTCCACTCTATTTCTAGCTATTCTTGCTTCTGTACACACTGTCTCTCTGGCCTAATATTCTGGCAAACTCTGAGCCTCAGCACCTGGTCTTAGAGAGGATTAATTATATAGGCCTGTGGTGTGTGTGTTTGGGGGGTGGGGGCGGATGGTGTGTGCCAAAACTTCTTGGGTGTTGGCACTGAGGTATAAGTACCAGTCTTCAATTTTACTTATTTATTTCATTTAAAAAAACAAAACAAAACAAACAAACAACAACAAAAAAAACTAAACAAAACGTCCTGCAAAAAGATAAGGCTGTATCATTGCAGCTAAAAATACCTCTGCTGAGGGCGTCCGCTCACCAGCTCCTCAATTAGAGATGCTACAGGGCCCTTTGTGAGCTGTGCAGTGTTGACAGCTCCACAGGGGCTCTGGGCGGCTAGGCACAATCTTTGGAGCAGTGACTAGCGACTGCTAGGTAAAGGAAGGCTGGCAAACAGCCCTCGAGCCAGCATGGAGATCTGCATACTTCAGGTAACTAT
Source organism: Papio anubis (assembly GCF_008728515.1). Lineage (NCBI taxonomy): Eukaryota > Metazoa > Chordata > Mammalia > Primates > Cercopithecidae > Papio > Papio anubis. The sequence continues at coordinate 30,363,325 of NC_044979.1, forward strand.
CAAACCCCTCTTGCTTTATGGACTCACTGCCCAAGCCAAGGAACCTCTTGCCTTCTTACGGCAACTCTGAGGATAACCCAAAGTAATAGGGTACTGGTCTTGACTTCCCTGAGGTTCACGTGAGTACAACAACCACCAGAGGCAGTAATGCCATGCAGTCTGGCTCATGGTGTCTGTGGTGCTGGACAACAACCTGTGGGTGGGGTGAGTGGTAACTATAGACTTGCTGGAAGCCTCTCAGTGGCCTCAGGAAAGGGCTGCTTTAAATGCAGGCTGACATCAGAAGGGGGAGGCTATGTGGAAGCACAGGCTTCGCAATAAGGGCCTCTTTCTCTGGCTCTTTTTTCTTCATCCCCTTAGTACCCACAGGTAATTTAGTCCAACACACTCATTTTTATTGGGGAAGATGAAGCCTCAGGGAGGTGAAATGATTTTGTCAAGGTCACATAGCTAGTATGTGGAAGAGCCAGGACTTAAACATGGTATTTCTGATTACAGGTGTAGTGCTTTGTTCCACTATACTGTGTCATCCTAATGAATGGATTCATTATAAGCATTCAACAAGTGTTGAAAGAGCTATGGGAAAAGGGATTTTCAGTTCAGGTGCCAAAAGGACCAAAGACTGTCAGGAGCGTGCTGCCTGGATGATCTGGGAATTCTGAATCCTGGCAAATTCTGGGAAACTCAAGGGTCAGACTCAGCAACTTAATCAGATGTTCAGTGACAACTCTGCAGTCTGTGATCTTCAGCCAGAGATCCAAAGCCATTCCTTTCTTTTCTCTTTGGGAGTGGAAAACACTTGGTATTAGATTGACTAGGGGGCTCTCAGGAGAAAAGGAGGCAAGGATAAGGACAAGGTTGTCTGACTTGATCTGGCATTGACTCCTTTCTCATTTCTTGGCATCATGTGTGACCCTTATGAAACAATATGGAAGTTTGTGTCAAGAGCATGAGGTAAGGGTCAAAAAAAAAAAAAAAAAAAAAAAAAAGTTATACAGAAAACACACTCACTGGCATGGGGGAAGGTGCGCTTTTTCGGAAGAACACAATGCAAACCTAACATCGCCAAAATGCCCAATGTGCAGGGGACTTGTCTAGAGTCCTGTGCTGTCTAATGAGGTGGCCACTAGCCCCATGTGGCTATTTACATTAAAATTATTTAAATTTTATAAAGAGTATTCATCAGTTGTATAAACCATATTTCAAGTGCTCAGTATCCATTATGTGGCTACTGTACTGGACGGCAGAGACAAAGAACATTTCCACCAACATAGAAAGTTCTGTTGGACAGCGCTGGTAGAATCTGGTTGTCTTTTTTCATCTCTTGCTGCCTGCAACGAGTAGTTTCTGAAACCCTTTTGAGGATAATTGAACTTGGAGAACCTGAGGGTCCTGTAATTCACTCTCCAACAAACCTACTAAACCTGGGCTCCAAAGGAGCTAACAGCAGCTGGGAGCATGAATCTGCCAGTGCACCAGGCTCACCAGGCCCTAACCCTTCTTTCCCCAGTGCCTTGTCTGCGTGTTGACAGCCACTCTGACCTTTGCGTATTTTATTCAGTTTCTATTTTATGCTGTTTTAATTGATGTTTAATACAGCTTAACTTGTGTGGTGTTCCAAGCCCCTCACCAGGGGGCCGCTCATAGGCAGAAGCACAATTAATAGCAATCCCGAGAAAATTATGCCCTGTATCAAAGCTGTCATTGCACCATAAAAATGCTTATTATTACTATTGAATTCTCCAGTCCTGACACCTCCCCATGTTTACTAGGTAGCAGATAAACTTCTATGTTTGTGCCTTCTCTACTCTACCACACCATCAGAACTAAATATAGCCCTCATGTGTATGTTTAGCTCCATTTAGCTGTGCTTTGGAAAAGGGGAAAAAAACCAGAGTATATAAAATTAAATTGCTGGAAAATGTGACTTGTTCCTCTCCCACTTGGACAACCCCTTAAAAGACAAACAGACATCACTGCTAACAAGAAGGTAACCAGCCTCTGCTACAGGGTGGGAGAGACCCCCAGACCCTGACAGCATGGCATGGCTCTTGCATCAGCCTCATGGGAGAGTAGAGGGAGTGGGTCCAGGGGCATGGAATACCGGAGGAAAGGGATGGCACTCATGGGCCCACCCTGTGCCCTGCCTCAAGTTGACCAGAACAGAGTGCTTGAGCTAGAGTCCCACCTAGGGAGTTTGAGGGCAATCCCGGATGGGCAATATGACCTCCCCACAACTCTCTCAATTCAAAAATCAAAACAATGCAACCCCCCTCCAAAAAAAAAAAAAAAAAAAAAGGAAAGAAAAAGCCCCCAACTTATAAGAGTTTAGCACTCCTTGGTTTCCTCTGGGCTTATCTGAAGCTTGGATTTGGCATGAATAGACAGCAGCTTTTCTACAACGACATATCAGGGAAAGCGATGGAAAATTCCAGGTCTGTCAGACACCTGTACTCCTCCTCCTCTGGCACGAGTTCTCAATCTGTGTGCGGTTATCTCTGCAACCCTGTCTAGGAGGAGTTTCCTTACAGAAGGCCAAGGCCCTGGATGACTTCTCTGACTTAGGCTCCCATCCTTTTCTCACTGAAATAATACAATTTAAAGAGAATGCACTCGCTCACCTTTTCTGTCTGCCTCCATCACATCACCTACTCCCTTTTATATGCCACTGTCATATTCTCAAATTATTACTTGTACTTCAGGTGGATGATGAGGCTGTTGTTGTCTGTGAGGCACTGTGGGGATAAAGGTAAGAGCAATACAGTAGGAATGTGGAGACACTAGCTCCACCATGAATTTACCATGTGAAAGTGCACATCAAGTGATGAACTTCTTTATGCCTCAGTTTTCTCAATTACTGTGAAATGTTTGATTGGACTATATAACCTCTAGATCCCTTCTATCTATGAAAGGCTATAATTCAGTATTATGAAGGCTGTATGCTCAAGTCCTTGGAAACTGAATGGGTCATACTCACTTCTATTTATAATTTGGTTTTTATCTTTGTACTCAATGCTCTTTGGAGAAATGTAGATTTCCATTCCTAAATTTTTCTAACCAACAAAGGAAAAGCTCTATTTTAGTTTGTTTGACAAAGAAATGTCTATAACTAGATTGAGTTTCCCATATTATATTTGCTTTGCCTTCTTCCATCTTTGCCTAAAAAAGGAGTTTCTAAAAAACCAGAAATGCTTTCTGTACTCAGGCATAGCAGGAATGAGGCTGCCTTGGCTGAAGGAAGAAGATGGTGCATATCTGGAGCCCCAGTGGAGCAGGACTATTTGCCATCTGCTGCACTAGTTGCCTCGTCTCCATATCAGGCCTTGTCTGTAGTTTGCTGCAAATATTAGGAGCCGAGTCACTTCCCACCCATGGCAAGCCTTGAACCCTTTGTATTCTGGCTGCCAAGATGATCTGAAAGCAGGGAGCCACTTTTCAGCTTAGGGAAAAACATGTGCATTAAATGGAAGTAGATTTTTCTTTTCCCTCCCTCTCGCCACTCCCAGCCATTTTTAAAGCTTTATACTAAAAAGGAGGAAGATCTGTCTGACAAAGCTGAGGAAGATGATGGAATTGCCAGGCCAGAATGGTTTATTAATGATCCATGGGAAAAAAACAATCGTCCTGCTGGCAGCTTCACATGTAATTAACCAGCTTCACAGAGAGCTGGCTGCCTTCTCCAGGCCTGGCATCCGCAGACCGCAGAGCTACCTGACACAGCAACACTGGGTTTCTAGTGAAATCTCCCTACTGGGAGAGGGGCATCCAAAATAGTGACCTCAACCCACTCGGCGCTCAGGAAACAAGACTGAGATGGCAGTGCTCCTCTGGAGAAGGCTGGCTGTGTGCTCGGGCTGACACAAAGACTGCGACCTCCATGCTGGCAACAACCAGCCCTGGGAACTGCCACTCCCACTGCTCACCATTAACTCACTCAGGTAAGTGGCTGAGCAGGGTTCTCTTCCAGGTAGCCCTCCAAATGCTGCCTCTCTGCCAAAACTCTACATAGGCAGGAGTTTCTGGGAATTGGCTCACTTTATGCCATAGCAGCAAACTTCAGCACTGATGGGAGTTGAGAGGGCCTGGTGACCACATTGGGTGTGGGGGACAATAGTTGCTTCTGTATAAGAACCAACAACCTTCAAAATATGGTACATAAAGGAGAAGCAGTAGCTGGGTTAACCAAGCTTTGGCTTTGTAGTCAGTGCCAACTTCCCTCTTAAGAGTCCTGGGATTCAAAGAACCCTGGTCCTCCCACCAGGTCAGTGAACTAATACATATTTGCCATTCGCAATGCACAGGTTTTAAAATGTGCATGTAAGTGTGTGGCAGCTAAATGTCCTATTTGGGAGGTGGGGGGAGAATCCCGCATTACCTTTCCCCAAGTGAGAGTCAAGAGACTGTTCCCAGTGAGGCTGATCAGAACACACACACACACACACACACCCTCTTCCCATGATTGTTTTCTCTAGGGCAGAAAAAAGCTGAGAAGAACTGTCTCCACTCTACATCACTGGTGGATACAGAACCCTCTAAGAACAAGAACCCTTCCTTCACCCACAGCCCTGCTAAGGCCGGACCCTGGGTGAGCTGAAGTTACTACCTGAAGGCTTATGAAGGGAATGACACACCTTTGCACCTTTGGCAAAAGCAGAGCCAATTCACAGGCGTCATGGACTTTTCACTCACCACACTCAATTTACATTCTGTGGAAAAAGATAATAAAGGAAGGCTGTGTCCTTTAGAAAAAGGTCAGGGGCTAGGGGTGGGGACTTGGGAAGTGCTGGGGGAGACTGCAACTCCATCAGCTGATGTCGTATTGCCTCTGCTAGAGAGCCCAGCACAGGTGGGGAGTTCCTCAAATAAAGAAAGCCTTGGAGTTGGAGACCAGGCTCCACAGCAATTTTCCTGTTCAGTACTTGCAGTCTCCTTCTTCACCCAGCTTTGATTACAGGAGTCAAACACAGTGGTTCTCTCATTCCTATCAAAGCAGCTTGGAAAAAGAAGTAATCCCAACTGTAAATCAGCAACATAACAGGCATTGGGAGAGGTCACCGGTGGCTTGGTAGGAAATGGATAGCTCATGACAAATGAATTGGTGCTGCCTGCCATTTTTTCTTGCCATCACTTGAATCAATAAGGGAAAAGGTGAATTGCTATTGATCTCTTCAACACCTTTCAACGATACTGTACAAATTACAGAAACACAAGGGGGCGGGTGAAAGAATGAAAGAGGAAGGACAGATGAAAGACTGTCTGGGTGGTGTAAGGCTGCTGTATTTCCCTGGAGGCAGTCTTCCAGTCACTGGGTGTTAGGCATGCATGGGTGCACATGTGAGTGTGGCATGAAGAGCCCTTTCTCACACCTGGAAGGGCTGAAGGGCTGGCCACGGAGGGCAGTCTCAGGGGCCCCTCTGCACCTCACTTGCTGGCAGTGCTCCAGCAGGGCTACAGGGCAGGTAGAGTCATATGACTTCTCTTGATATGAGGCTGTATTATTGAGAAGTGCTGTGAATCCCAAGGCCTCATGAATTTTTGAAGTTGTCATACATTAGTGGTGCTGGGATACGCTATCTCAACAACTGACTGTAATTCTGGACAGGAAAGCAAGAATCAAAAGCTTCAAGGGCAATCTCTAGCTATACCTTACTAACCTCACTCCCTGGCTGACATGCCAAGAAAATACAGACAGACAGTAAATAAGGCAAAACTATCTTGCTTCGTACTTGAAAATAACAAAGATCATGGCATCTAGGGCGCAGGCCTGTCCTTTGAAACACTCTGGGCAAAAGACATGGCATGAATATCAGAGGCCTGGGTCAAAATGTTAGAGGTCTGGCTGTAAACCTAGGGTGAAAGGGACACCGACCACACAGGCAAGAAGACACAGGTTATGATGGCTGGGGATAACAACCCATAACACAAAGATGAACATCTGATGTCTGATTTTCTTCTTCAGCTCAGGAATAGTGCAACCAGAGCAGCAAAGACTGAGGGAACCCCTAAGTCCTCTGGGACAGATGCTCTTTAGGATATGCTGCTGCTGATCAGAAGCCAAAGTCAGTATTCTACTCATGTTCAGAAAAAGGCAATGGAAAAGATTTCATGGCATGGAGAAAGGGAAATATTGGCCAAAGTTTAGTCCATTTATGAACATCATGGTCAGATCTCAGGGTCCCAGACCAACAGTTCTCCTATTCCACCAACTGGGCGTAATTATTCAGTTGCTGGTGACAGAAAAAAACATTCTGATCACAGGTCCCTCTTCAGGTCACACAGCACTCTCAGTGCATCATCTGGGGTCTGGGTCTCCTTAGAAACCTCCCCACCACACCTGAGTATTCACCTTTTAGCATTCTCAAGGCAAAAGAGGGCTTTGTTCCCTCACTTTGCAGCTGGGGAAACCAAGGCAGGCAGTCACTGACGTGTGAAAACAATGAGAGCCCTTCACAATGCTCCCGGCACCCTTGCTTTTCTTCAGAAACTGACTCAGGGTGTGACTGTATCATTCTGAAATCAGTTGATATCACAGTCAGCCAGTCTACCCATCTTCCTCCCACAAATACCTCAAGGGCCAAAACATAGGGCAAAAAAAAAAAAAAAAAAAAAAAGTAAGTTAAAAAGCTGCTGATGTGTTTAGAGTGGAAATGCTGAGATTAGGAGGAGGAAGTGGTTAAGTGCACCCTGGGTGTTTGGAAATGGCCACGTCTGCAGCCCTGGAAGCTGATGAAGAAGGAGCTCTAGCCCTCTATGCCAGGCAGGCCACGAGACCGGCCCCTCATTCCAGAGGTAGGGAGCTTGGCTGTGAAAGGGCATGACAGTAAGATACAACTATTTAGCAAACACCAGTCCCCTCCTACAAGGAATCTTCCAATTCCGAAACTGACCCTATTCTAAAATTACCAAGTGGCAGGTGGCCAGGCCAAAAATCCATATCCAATCAGTGCTAATGGATTGTTTGTTACATTTCCTCGTATATGTCTGCAGCACTGCTATGAAAACCCTGGGTCAGTGGTTTGAGATTTATTTAACTGGAGAGGTAACGGCACCCCAGCACTGCAAGCACTATAGAGATGCATGAAGTGAAATGGCACAAGCAGGCTGCTGGTGGGGAATGGAGGGACCTGTTGGTCTTATTTGCATGACCTTCCACCTCTAGCTGTACACCCAATGCCAAATCCTTTTCTGGTAACCATTAAAAAGAATTCGACAGCATCAAGAGAAGGGAAAGGGGAGAAGAGGAAGGCATTATGTTAAGCTGAAAAGGAAGACAGCACAGTGAAGCAGTTTCCAGTTTGTTCTTTCATTCCCGGTTCAAGAGGTACCTGTTCTTGCTACAGTGACCCTTCCAAACGTTTCTTCTTGGAGTCCTTTTCCTATCCTTTTCAGTCTTGTTTAACACCTAAATCTTTTTCATTTTTCATTTATTATTATTTTTTTTTTTTAGAGAGTCTTGGCTCTGTCGCCCAGGCTGGAGTGCAATGGCACGATCTCAGCTCACTGCAACCTCCGCCACCTGGGTTCAAGCGATTCTCGGCCTCAGCCTCCTGAGTAGCTGGGACTACAGGGGTGTGCCATCACACCAGGCTAACTTTTGTATTTTCATTAGAGACATGGTTTCGCCATGTTGGCCAGGCTGGTCTTGAAATCCTGGCCTCAAATGATCCCCCTGCCTCGGCCTCCAAAGTGTTGGAATTACAGGCGTGAGCCTCTGTGCCCAGCTTGTGTTACCACCTAGATCTTTCTTTAGCGCTTCTGCTGGCACTGTGCTATCTATCTTCCAACTCTTCAACTTAATGCAGGTCAAGGACAAATCTGTGGCAATCCTGGATTGTCGTGGTCATGGCAGGAAAGTATGGAGACACAAAGGAGCAATGCTATTCTGTCAGAGGATAAGGAAGCCTGTGATGGCCAGGATCTAGATAGTTCATACCCGTATCCCTCATTTTCAAGTTGCAGTGACAATGTGAGAGAAGACCTGCATCAACAGAGAAAAAGCAGAGAGCCCTCACTGTTGGCAGATTAGTTTCCAAATACCTGCATGGCAAGTGGAGAACATGGCAAAGATGCTCAAACCATTATTCCTTAGACATCCATGAGGTATGTGTGCAGTCCTAGTGTCACCCCTCCCTTGGTGATCACTTTATCAGTCCATAGCCAAGTCTACAAAAGGCATCTTGCATAGGTTAGGACTTGCTGGCATTACCTCCAGACCTTTGGTTTTCTACTGAACGTAATACTGCCTAATGTGTGGGACCATAAGGAATCAGAGACAAAAAGACCTTATGTTATTTTACTTCACGGAATAAAAGAATGGCTGATGCCCTGAGGGTACTTAAATACTCCTTTGCAAACTTAGACCAAGGATGGAAAATAGGTTTCCATTAAGTGCCAAATCCTCTCAACTGGTAGTAGTAGCAAGGATCCCTGTTTTGAGAAGGATCTGAGCCCTGAGCCAAAGCAGCGCGGTGACTGACTGGCAATATCTGCCATGGGTGGACGACCCGAATAGGGGTAGCATATGCGTATGTGCCATCACTGGCTTAGACGGGCTGGGGGAGTGAAGAGCACTGGGACGATTGTTCTTTGTTGATTCTAATCTGAATGCTGCTCACAACACACATACCTAGATCCAGCCTAGAACTCTACTAGGCTGTGCATAGGTTTTGTGCATACTGAAGTTCAAATCCTAAATTTCAGTTAAGCCCTGAGAGAATTTCTTTTTTTTTTCTTTCTTTCTTTTTGAGATGGAGTTTTGCTCTTGTTGCCCAGACTGGAGTGCAGTGGCGTGATCTTGGCTCACCACAACCTCTGTCTCCCGGGTTCAAGCGATTCTCCTGCCTCAGCCTCCCAAGTAGCTGGGATTACAGGCATGCGCCACCACACCCAGCTAATTCTGTATTTTTAGTAGAGACGGGGTTTCTCCATGTTGGTCAGGTTGGTCTCGAACTCCCAATCTCAGGTGATCCGCCCACCTCGGCCTCCCAAAGTGCTGGGATTACAGGCATGAGCCACTGCACCCGGCTGAGAGAATTTCTATTAATAAAAAAAATGATGCTGCAAGCTACCATTCACTGAGTGTTTAATATCTTGGGTCGTGAGGAACAGTTTACATGTACACTTAATTTTCACAATAACCCTAGTGAGAAGGTACCCTCCCCTTACATAGGTGAGGCAATTAGGTTTAGCAGGATGGCTGCATTGCACAATGCTAGGGATAGCCTTCATATTAAATTCTAATAGGCACTGAGATTGCCCTCAGTTTAGAGAGGTTAAGGAATGTGTCCATGGTCAGACAGCAAATGGTGAAGATGGAATGAGAACCTAGGTTTGACTTTTCACATGCTAACAGAGTTTATGTTAAGAAGGAAAAGACGCCCTTAAATGTCCTGAAGAAGAGTCTTTCTCACTATGTGAAACATGTTGTTTTGACCAGGTTAGCGTATCTCTGTTGTTAATTCTCAAGCTTGCTCATAATCTTATTTCATGCACCACAGCATTTCATAACAGACCATTGGTCACTTTCATTTTCAAAATCCATTTAAGTGTAGCTGACCAGAAACCGTCACGGGTGGAGTAGCAAGTGGGAAGTTCATCAATAAAGCCAGGTTTGGAATACGGAGGTTCTCTTCAAGTCCTTGGCAACAGACACAGGGAGTGGGCATGCTAATGGCAAGAACAGGGCAGGGTGAAGGTCAGCTCATTCACCAGAACAGTCACCCCTGTGTCCTTGGGGGAGTCACATGTGAAACATCACAATGTTACTATTACCTGGAGAACAAATGCAGTCTACAGTCTGCTTGTGCTTTGCTAGTGGCTCAGGTAGCCTTGCTATTATATATTAAGAGCTGTGTTCTAAAAAGATATGAGATGAATTATGTAATTTCACAGGGGATATTCAGACAATGGGCATAGCTTGCAATGTTTAGGACAAACAGAACAGGGAGGCCTGAAGCCTAAAGACACTCCAAACATGCCACATTAAAGTTCACTTACCAGGTGCAATGACTCATGCCTGTAATCCCAGCAGTTAGGGAGGCTGAGGCAGGCAGATCTCTTGAGCCCAGGAGTCTGAGACCAGCCTAGGCAACATGGCGAAACCCTCTATCTACAGAAAACACAAAACATTAGCTGGGCATGGGGACACATGCCTGTAGTCCTACCTACTTGAGAGGCTGAGGTGGGAGGGTCACCTGAGCCTGGGAGGTTGAGGCTGCAGTGAGCCATGATTGTGCCACTGCATTCCAGCCTGGGCAACAGAGTGAGACCCTGTCTCAAAAAAAAAAAAAAAAAAAAAGGCAAAGCAAAGCAAGCTCACACTCAAACTCAAGTCTGCATGGGTGTTGGCCAATGCTCTGGGTTCAGAAGGTCTTCTGAAAACAAGTAGTGGGCAGGTCTGTGTGAGGTCATCTTTAGTTTGTCAAGAAATTATCTGCTTGTCTGTAGATACTGCCAAATTAGGCTTCCGGAAGGAAGTTAATAGACTTCACAATAACGTATTTCACCTGAAAAATAAAAATTCCGAGCTGCCTTTCTTCAGCCCTTTGTTATTAAAAATGTTAGCTTCCATCTTTTTCTTTTTTAGAGAACACTCACCAAAGCTCAAGAAGCAGTGACTATTGAGGATGATTAAAGAGGTAAGAGAAACCAGGAATTGTTACTAGGAGCATCTGATATATCTAAATGAAATAAATGGCACCCAGCTCTTCTAGCACAAACCCTACCTCTTGGGGGAGTCCAGCAGTCTCTTCCTCCTGATGACATTTTTCCATTTGTTCTAGGTCATAGGCCCTACATAGCTATAAGAGAGGGAGACCAGGAGACTGAATGTACCTGGCAATAGCTGTCTTCCATAGGAATGGCTCATTAAGAATACCATTTCATGTCAGATGGGTATTGGAATACCATGAGTGGCAAGGGTTCTGCTTAGCTAGGCTCTGTTTCAAGGACTTTCATGACCTTATGTGATCCAGTATGTGCATTCTCCAATGGCAATCACTGCCCACTATCCTCATCATCCAGCCTCAATTGAGATGAGGCATAAAGTAAGTACTATGGATCCTTCTAGCAGAAAAAACGCAAGAGGAAATCACACGTGAGGCTTTTATGTCTTTACTCTGGGCTGAGCTGGGTCAGACCTAAAGATGGAGAGGAAAAGTGAAACTGTCAGGTCTAAAGACTGTATTTCTTCTTCTTCTTCTTCTTTTTTTTTTTTTTTAATAGGAATAACATTAAGAAAAACAAATTAATCTGACGAGAAAACAAAACTCTCTTAAGGAAGAGTTTACTATAGTAGGGACCCATTCCCTAGGGGAAGGGAAGGGAAGCGTCTGCTGAAAAGGATTTTCTTCCCTGGGCTAGAATCACATCCTTGAGGCCTTCCTACATGTTCCAAGGAGGCCAAATCTCGTGTGGTCCTAAACTATTCCTCATTCCACTCCTAATCTCAACAGCCATCCTGGGATAGGAACACTAGCCTCTGGAGAGCAGTGAGGCCTATCAAACCTACACCAGTCAGCCCGTATGACATAATTACAGGTAATATAGGATCTTGGCCAAGCCAATGAAAAATTAGGCACAGTACCTATTTCAGAAGAATGGATGCAATTCTATGCTTGACTGGCTATGAAAGTTCTAAGGAGAGGAATAGGGAAACAGCTGAGCTGAGCCAGCAGCTTTGCAGAGAGGAATCCCACTGGAGCCAGCACAGCATTGGCACCTATCAGCACATGCTGCTGAGCTTGCTTGGGGAAGGCCACCAGTGACTGAAGACTCGGCTCCTTCCAGACGTTAAAAGCTGATAGGGGAAGCCCAGCAGTCAGGGGAAGAAACGCAATGGGGCAGCATCCCCCATGGTACATTTCTACCTCAACTCTTCTCCTTGTGATGCCACTTTCATTTAGGGGCTGGAATGGGATTTGAGGGCCTGCCCTCTAGGGCTTTTGGAAGTACTTCGCAAAGGGCCAGGAGCCCAGAAGTGAAGGGGCTGTAATAGACAGATAACAACCTGGTATTCAGGAAGAGCTTATAGCCCATCTCCAAACAGGAATTTGTTGACCTGAAATTCCAAATTAACTCCTCGCTCATTTAGCAGTCTAATCCACAAAACAGAAACATACCAGAGAGGGACAGATTTGCAGACTATGTTTGGAGAGTGAAGGGACATGAATGGTTTCTATTTGAATACTAAACATTTTTCAAAACACTTATCATTATCTCATTACCTTTAACTATACTGGCTGGACAGACAGGGAGACCCAGGCAGGTGAGGGTCCTATAGTAAGTGCACAGTCAGGTTTTGGCTATGGACTTTTTCAGTAAGAAGTTGATGAATTAGCAGCCATGTGTCCAGCCTCAATACTTCAACAGTTTTCCTCCCACCCTGACAAATGCTGAGCTTGGAGAGCTTTCCTAAAGAACCATAAAGGACAACAAAATAACAGGCCTTCTTCCCATTCTCTAGAATTAGGTCACAGGGAATCAATTAGTTGATTTGACAAATATTTATTTGTTGAGTATCTCTTATATACTAGGCACTGGAGTACGAAGACAAAACATGGTTCCTGTCTGTGAGGAGCTTACAAGCTAGTGGGGAGAGACTTGGGTCATAGGTCCCTTGTATACTATTGGTAAGTACACAACAGATGTATGCACAGGGTGCTGTGGGAACTGATGGAAGGATGTCTCATCTAGCCTGGGAGAGCAAGGGAAGGCTTCCAAGAAAAGGTGATGCACCTTCCAGAACAGGCGTGAACAGGTGTGAAAGCAAGCAAGGGGGATGACTGATGTGCTAGGCCGAGAGTGTAAGTCTACCTGAGAGATGGGAGAGACAAAATGTTATGGTATATATAGCGAACTGCCAGTGTAACAGGTCTATTCTGATAAGGCACAAATTATGAAGTGAGTGGGGGTGGTGAGACATAAAGTTGGAGAGGTTATCAAGAATATATGTAAACTGAGATGAGACTTTATCCCAGAGGCAATGGGAAGTTATATATATATATATATATATTTAAACAAATGCACCTACACAGTCAGATCTGTCTTTTAAGAAAGATTAGATACAGGAATATAGACATACATGAGCAAATGGGAAAAGTAAGGCCCACAAAAATCAAACAGCAGATGAAGCAGGAATCAGACAATCAATAGACACAGGAGCTGTGGCAAGAGCAGAGTAAATATTTAGGGGAGGCATGGGCATAGCCAATCCTTCAAATTCCTCTGCAGTCTTGGAAGCATCCAGGATCAGAATCCATGCCCTATAGAAGACTGACTCTTAGTCAATGTGGGACTTTCAGGGAAGTCCTCTACTATTCCTTTAACTAGTTCCAGGTATTCTATGGTTGAAAAATGGTAAAATATGGCTAAAATAATTATTGCCTTCTAAAAGCAAAACTGGTAAGATTTGAAGAGAAAAAGCATTTGATTTGGAATGCAGATATTTGAGTTTTAGTATATGTCTTACCATTAGCTCTGTGAACAGAGGCAAGTTACTGTGCATTTTGGTTTCTTGAACTGTAAAACAGGGTTAATATTTTTCTTATAGGTTTGCTGTGAGATTAAAATGAAATATGCATGAAAACACTTTTAAAATGAGAAAATGCTATATAAAATTAAGGTTTGATCACTATTAAGACAGGAGTTTTTCTTACCTGAGCCTTCTTCAAAGAAAATAGCCCTTAACTAAGAATAAACTGCTTGAAATTAAAGACCACTGGTGGGTGATGAACTGTCAAGCATGTGTGGGGCGGTGAGAAAGGTCTTAGCCCCCAAACAGCCTTTAACAGCTTGTGGGATGAGAGAGCTACTTAGAAAGCCGACCATAACATGTCCCCTTTTTCCTGGGCAGTGGCTGAGATCATCTAGAATAAGGGGACTTTGTGAAAATAAATGACATTGCCAGACAGCCTGCTTGCTTTTCTAGCAGGTAATTATTAGTGGCTCAGTGAGGGTTCCCAAGGGACATGGCAATCAGGGAGAGTCAGGAGAGTAGGCTGCACTGGATTCACCCTCGCCAGGTGTCCTTTACTTTCTTGGAATTCCCTGTGGCTTGAACTGTCCTCATCCCTTTGATCTAGAGATATAACTTTGCTAGTGTTCCCTCTCTTGTGGGTCTCCTCGATAGGGAAGGAGCCTGCGCAGAGAGATGGAATGGGAAGGACTAACAGAGCACATACCACAGTGCTTGTGGGGTGATATAGGGAAAGGACGGAGGGCACAGGAAGGACAGAGATTGAGATAACTGCTTAGAGCAGTTTATCTATTTCAGACATGATACAGCACACTTGGAGCTACAATGAAAGAAATGAAATCACTTTTTCTTGTATTCTAAGTTTTATTTCCCAGACACACACCCCTTCATAAATACACACCAATATTCAAGGCTGAGGCCACATTCCCCTGAAACATAAATACATTTTTTTCCCCAATGGCAACAGTTGCTTATAATGTTTTTCTGTATCTTTTTTTTTTTTTTTTTTTTTTTTTTCTTTTTAAAGCAGGGAGTAAGGGAGAGAGAGGAAACCCAGGACTCTGCCCTGGTCACTGCAGCCTGCAGAATGAGCTCCCTGGGGGACATCCTCCCTTTTAATGCCAGCAGGGAGAAGGGAAATAGGTCAAGGCAGCAGCCTGAGTTTTCAGCTGGGGCTGTCCAGCATGAGGACATCATTTTTCAGGCAGCAGCAAAGAGCAATTCTTATGTCTCAGAGAAGACAAAGGGGTCATCGAAAAAGGCCTTAGAAATGATCACCAAACCCACATACATTGCCCCTGTTCTCAGAAACTGTACCTCCTACAGCCTGGAACTGTGAAGTGAGTTAAACCATGACACTGATCTCTTTAAATAATACCTTATGGTCCTTTCTCTCAAGAGTTCAGGTTTCTCCAACACAGCAGTGAAAACACTGCTGTGCAGGCAGCAACTGGTCAGTGAATATGTGCTGGCTAGCTACCTTCTGGAAGAAAGTGAGAAGAGATCTGAAATCACTGTTTTATTCAGAACAAGGGCTGCAAAAAGGAAAGGATGGCTTGGGATTGCTAAATCAGTGTTTTAGGAATGGCAAGGCAGAAAAGAATCACATATGCAGGACCATATAAAAACTGGAGTGTGAAAACCTAGGAGTTTACACTTTTAAGCCAGTTATTTACCCATTAGCTAATGCTATCTCTCATCACTACTTCTGGGGGATGCTAGTAACAGGCACAACTCCCCATCTGGGAAGTCACACTATAGCTTCCTGTCCTTGACTGTGTGGCAGGGAACTGCCTTAAAGAGTCAGCTGTATGTGGGGCATGGGTCATCAAGTACATGCTACCCAATGGGACATGGCACTCAGCTCATAGTCACAGCTACAGCCAACAGATACAATAATCTCATGCAGTCCAGCCTCAATGGCAGGGGAGAGGAGAGCCAACTTAAATTTTCAGGGCTATTACAAGCCATTTAAACCCAATTCAGCATACCATATACAGCAGTAGTCAGCAAACTTTTTGGTAAAGGAACAGATAGTAAATATTTTAGGCTTTGCAAGCTATATAGCCTCTGTCATAACTACACAACTCGGCTGTTATAGTGTGAAAGCAGCTATAGACAATATATGAAAGAATTAGCATGGCCAGGCCAGGCGCGGTTGGCTCATGCCTGCAATCCCAGAACTTTGGGAGGCTGAGGTGGGCGGATCACAAGGTCAGGAGTTCGAGACCAGACTGGCCAATATGGTGAAACCCCATCACTACTAAAAATACAAAAAAAAAAAAAAAAATTAGCCGAGCGTGGTGGCGCATTCCTGTAATCCTAGTTACTTGGGAAGCTGAGGCAGGAGAATTGCTTGAACCCAGAAGGTGGAGGTTGCAGTGAGCTGAGATCGCGCCCCTGCACTCCAGCCTGGGCGACAGAGCGAGACTCCATCTCAAACAAACAAACAAAACAACAACAACAACAAAACAGAATTAGCATGGCTGTGTTTCAGTGAAACTTTATTGTAAAAACTGGCAGTGGCACAGATTTGCCCACCCGTCCTAAATACCAGCGGAGTCAGGCTAGAAAGAAAGACTGAATTTACTGGTTTTTTTTTTTTTTTTTTTTTTTTGAGTAAAAGTGATCGTCATTTGAGAGTTCCCTGGCTGCTTTGTGCTTCAAGGTCAGAGAAGCAGGTAATGGCACAGTGTCTCATTTATTGTTCTTCCTGCCCTGGGGCTGGCAGCACCAGAATGCCCAGACCACTGAGTTGGAATTGTCCTCCCAGATTTCCAACTCAGGTAACAGAACAAAAGCCAATAGGAACCAATGGCTAAGGAGGAGCAACATGTAAAATGGTGGTGTAAAAGAAGAAATGCAATGTAAGGGGGCAGGAGAGAAGTCAAGATAATGGAGCCGAGTGGTGACCAGAAATGTGAGTAGCTCTGTGCTGACTCTGCATCGCTGTAAAACAAATTTAAGGAAAGCAGCATTATGAGGTCTCAAGATAATGGGAGCCACCTGAAAACAGAGATAAAAGACTTGTCTAAAGCTTGAGGGCTCCACATGAAGATATGAGATGGAAAGAGTATAATTCAGGCAGGAATTCCTGCACGGCCCACCTAAAGCCAGGACGATGCACTTATAAACATGGTGTAATTTTACCAGTGCCAGACACTCTGCATGCCAGCTTCCTGTTCTCTGCCTGGCAGAAGGCTGGCCTGGGGCAGTTACCGTTACACAGCTCCTCTCCCCTCTGTATCTTTCTCAGATCAGTTTATGGTTTCACATAGGGAAGTCCAACTTGATGACCTGGCCTTTGTCGGATCACACAAAGGGGCCCAGGAAGTACTTTGAAATCCTAAAATCTGTGGGCTTCATCTTTCCTAGGATAATGCAGATTTATGATAACCGAGGAAAGCATGCAGGGGACAGAGAAATTCTGGCCAAAGAAAAGATACAAAAAAAATTTAAAACTTTAAAGGGAAGGGATGGGGCAGGGCCAAGGACAATCACATCTTCAAAATGCCTGGTTATCAGAGCTAAAACTCATGATCAAGGGAACAGGTAAAAGGTGCAAAAAACCAGTTTAACTGCAGCCATCTTAGCAGTGGCTCAGCTCCAGGAGAGTTCCTGCACTGTCATGCCCTGTGGGCAAGATAGAGGCTGCCTGGAAGGTAAGAGCTGCATGAAGTGGGAGGTCACGGGCCCACACTCAGGCATCCATGCATTGCTCAGGACTTCCACTGAGGGTGGTGGGAAGGACCTCTGCATCTAGGAGTACCAATGTCCTGGGACATTCCTCTTCTGCTAGATCTTTGTGGGGTGGGGGGAGTAGGACAAAGAGAAGCATTCCCCAGGACAACTTATGAAATAAAAATGGAGGTACTACATAGGTAAAAGTAAATGAATAAGCCTGTAACAAAACACAAACCTCTCCATTCCTACACTGTTCAGAAAACAGTTTTCATACATAATATAAAGGAAATGTTCAGAACAGTAGGCTATGACCGGATCTTTTAGTCAGATTTTTGAATTATTCATAGTTTAGGGAATACTCACATTTTCTCAGTGTAAAGAACTTTCAAAATGGCCAGCCCAAGTAATCATATAAGTAGTTAAGAAAATGCAGAAAGGTTCTTATTGAGACCCTCAACCTAGGGATATGAAAGATTGGGCCACTATAATCAAGAAAGATCAACTCTGGATCTGCAAACTCAATTACATGCCAAGAGCACCAAAGAGTTTCCCCAAAGAAAACTGGAGAGAAAAAAATTTTTTTTAACAGTCAAGTATTAGCAAATATAAGACAAAGGTGAGGTCGCAATAACCATGGGAGCGTAAAAGAGCTTTGGGCCACTCACTCTTTTTAGTGATCAGTATTCTCTTTGACCCCCTTGTACTTCTGGATCTCATCAGTGGGCCAGAAACATGATCAAGAAGAAAGGTGGCTGGGAAAAAGACAGTTGAAAAAGAAAGGGAAAGAAACTTTAGGAGACAATGATGTAGGAAGACAAATGATGGTGAGAAGTTTGACTTAGCAAATGATGAGAATGCCACCAACCAATGCCTTGGGCAATCCAATGAAGGAATTTCCTTCCTCCATCCGAAGCACAACAGACAAACAAAAATCTGTTGCTGCATCCTTGGCAATGTCTTTAAGTTATGAATTTGAACAGACTCAGCTGCTTTTACCAACGTAGTTACTTTGCAGTTCATTATCCAAAATTAGAGGGAAATTCTACAATATCTGCCCCATCCACTTAATCCCTGGGCCACTTCAAAAATTGCAACAGGCACTTATAGACAACTGGAGTGTTTGGATTTTTGAAATACTTCTCTTGCACGGGGTTATTTTTAATTGATAAAAATTCAGGCAGCATTGTGTAATTACAAAACAGGAGAGGGGGAAGCACCTTCCATGTCAATATAAGGATTTTTACTTGGCAAGCATCTTCATAAGCATCTTAACAAAAACATCTTCACAAAAAATGAAATGGAGGGCAATGTGAATCTGATGACACAATTAAGCCCCCCAATCCCCCAATCATTGTACGGACAGCCAACAAAGCAGATGTTGTAGCTGATGTTTGGGAAATGGAACTGAGAATTCAGGATTTGTTTGGCCACTCCACTTTCTTCTACAAAATAAGAAGGCAAGCACTAAAGAAATATCCAAGAGGTGGCAACCAACACTTCTCTCAAGGCCAGGATAGTCCAACATAAGCATCTCGGACTGGCGTGTTCTCTTGTTCTCTCACGCATCATGTATTTCTTAGCAATTCAAATCAGCTTGAGAAGCTGAAGCTTATAAACAGGTATTTTTATCACTAAGCATCCTAAAGAAGTCCACGCATCTGCTCTCAAAGATCTACAAAGACTCATTAGAGAGACAGCCTCTAGGACCCTAGAACCTTGTACCTCTGAGTATTATGAAAGCTGGAGGGACCCTATAGATGATTGTAAAAGAAATGGGGACAATGGCAGATCTAAAAATCCTAAGGCTGAGCCAAGCACACCTCCCCACTGCTCCTTTCTTGTGCCCACCTAGCAGGACAAATGGCTGGTATCCTGGAAAGAAGATGGATCTGTTGACAAAGGCTTGAGCAAAATTAGCAGGTAGAAGGGCACCACAGCAGCTGAGATCCTAACTCCTGCGTGCAAGAGCCAGCCCAACAGGCAGAAACAGAAATACAATTAAATTAAGTCAGAAAACCTGCTACAGAAAATGCAATTACTCAAAGATACAAATAAATGTTCAAAGAAAATTGGCCCCTGACAGGGTTAGTCAAGCTTCTAAATCCAGCTGGAGGCAGGCAGCTCAGGCTAATTCACCAAGGAGGAAGAATGCAAAGATGTAAGCTCTCTGCATCAGGAGCCTGGCTGGGCTGGCCTGGTGTTCACCACACATCCCAGGCCACCAGTGGAGGGGAGCAATTTGGGGGTGGCTGGCCAATGAAGCAGGGCTCAGGGAAATACGATGTGGGCAGACACAAGAATGGATTATGGATGTGCAAGGCTGAGCAGTGGAAAAAGCAACAGACTGATCTCTGACATGGCAGACCAAGGGAGCCTTATTTTGTCACCCCTCCTCACAGAAGAAGTAACAGGAAGGTGTCCTACCTCTCGCTGCAGCACCAGTTCCTTGGTGAAAAGTGTAGCTTCCTCGCTGAAGGGCTCTCCTTCCTGCACCAAGCCTGGGAGGTTTCGGGCTCCTCTGGGGCATTCAATGCCTGCGTCAGGAGAAAAGGAGAATCTGTGATGAAAAGGTGCCCACTAGGCTTGCTGTCCAATAAGGACAGTCCCTTGACACCTCCAGTGAAGCAGGCGTTAAATCTAACTTCCATCCATTCTATCTGAGACGAAGACAGAGGTAATGGGAGAAGTGGAGGAGGGGTTTAGTTCTCTCCAGGTGGAAAAAACCAACACTATCACAGCAGAACCAATGGATAGGGGCTCTCAGCCATGGCATCCAGGAATTATCAAGAGCACATGGGGCAAGGAGCCTTCCAAGTAAGATAAGCAAGAACTCCTCATCCTGCACTGTTCCAACTGATGGTCCCACAGTCTCGCAGCTTGAGCCATCTCGTACAGAAATGGCTCCCTCACCTACTGATATCCCAGCCATTCTGCCTCCTAAGTGCCATTCTCACTGACTCCTGGACATTTTCTCCTTGCTGTCTGACTTTTACACCAAATTCAAAAGTGTTAATTCGGTGTCACTTTTCAAATAAGCCTCCCCTCTCAACTCTGGGTGTATTTTGGACAATAGTATCATCGGCTTTTCATTCAGAATGAGAGACAGAAAGAAAAGCAAAACACCTCAGAATACTGATGAAATATTAGGTGCCCGGAGCCAAAGAAACCCAGCTTCACATCCCAACTGTATCACTTATTAGCTGTGCGACCTTAGCCAAATTACTCAGAAAGTCTCAGTTTCCCTACTTGTAAAACAGATATTATAATATATCCACTTAAGGTTGCAGTGTGAACTAGGAGAGATTATTTAGAACGATGCCTGCCACATGGAGAGGTTCAATTTATCCTATTATTAATATTATCTGTATCGTCATTATCACTCTTAGCAATTCCCGTGCTCAAAACCTCAAAATCCTCTTTGACCCCCATAACCAACCTGTTCCTGAAGACAGAATCCTATCCTTCAAACTTTTTTTTATCTAACCCCAGGATTCTGTACAAAGTGCTCACTAACCAAGTGAGACTGCCTTTTCTTTCTTTGAGTCAACCCGTTAGTTTTGCAAGTATATTTACCACTAACAGTGGTCATCTGTGACAGACCATGAAATATGCTACATTTTGATACCTGAGACTTACAAATATTTCAGAAAAATTCGCACTGTAGCTATAATGACGCTATATAATTACAGACATAATTTCACAAAAAGTGGAACTGGGCTAGAGACACAGGAAATGAAAATGATGAAGATCTGGGGGAGGATGCATGGAGTATGTGTGTCTCTGAATCACTGGTGATCTCTCCTGCTGCAGTAAGGCAGAACTAAGAGGTGCTACCTTTTATTTACAAACAGCCTCAAGGGAATGTACAAGAGATCTGGCATAGGGGCAGCAGAAGCAGGGTGTCTCGGTGATGGCAAACACCTGCTTGGGGGAGACAAGGTCCCACTGCTGCTACGACAGAAGGTACATCTCTATGTATGAATAAAGCTAGGTGCTGCTCATGTTTCTGGCCAGGGCATTGATTCAAGATGACAAAGCTCAGAAGGAAGGGAATAGGCTATATATTGGGCTTTCCGAAGATGAAGAATGGAGCTTTCTCTCTGAGCCCCAAGGCCTCACAAATGGAATACCCCATATCAAATAAAATGCTAGGCCAGGAGAAAGACTGCCACAGGAGAGCAGCTTGAGGTGACAGCAAGGACCATTCTGCCACCCTTGAAAAGATAGGATAGATGAAGACCCCACCCAAGTGTCACATGGCTAGGAAGATCACCAGGGTGCCTCATTCCTGGCACTTCAGTGCTGGCCTGCAAGGGAGGGGTGGAATGTATTTTTGTAAAAGATAGCAATAAACTCATGAGCCAAGGAGCCTGAGATTAACCCTGCAGGGAGAGATGAGGCTAGAGAAAAATGGAATGAAAGATGGCCCATGTTTTTTACATCAATAGCCAAAACACTTTTATTTTTATATCTGCAAACTAAGCAAGAACAAAATCATCAGAGAGAAAAATAAACAATTCCATTGAACAATCTTGCCACATAACCAGAGAAAAAGCATTGTTGCAGAAACAGGCATAATGCTAAAACAAGTGTTCAGTTTGTTTCTGACTCTTAGCAGCCATTTGGGCAGGACAGGACTGGGGCGCTGCTGGGTGGGGCTGCTATGAACTGGGGACTAGAACTGGGATGTAGCTAGGGTACCACACTGGGCAGCAGGAACTAAGGGGTTGAATTTTCACTATGAGGGCACAAAAGATTTCTGAGCTTCACTTATTGAGTATCACTCTACTCCTCTGTCACTCTCTTGGTATTCTGAAATCTCACCAGGTTGGTCAGGCTACAGAGATTGCAGTAGCTCCCCTGAATCCCGGAGACCACCAAGTGATTAAATTGAGAAAACATGATGGCTCAGTGGGCCAGGGAATTAAACAAATCAAGCAGAAATATATTCAAAACATTTTTCATGAGATAGTCCTTTGGGCCTGTGGAAACCAAATCCCAACCACTCTATGTAGACACAAAGGCAAAGAAGGGCGTTTGTTATGTTGCTAGTCCACTTCCCAGCAGTTGAGCTCCAGCGCACAAGTGTAGGAAGCTGAAGTAGGGTGCTTCTGTGCCCTTTTTCAAGTGGAAGTAAGTAAACATCCATTCACATCCATTCCCATCAGGCAGAGGCAGAGTCTATTCCCAGACTAAGGTACAAAGTCAGGGCCAGGATAGCAGGACAGGCTTTATGATATCTGAATGTCTGAGTATCAGAAATTTGCTGAGCCAAGCTACATCTACAGATAGAAGATACTGTAGATGGGCATTTTTCAAACTTTATTCTTACTACGACCCACATACACATTTAAATATGGGTACAGACACCTGTAGACAACCACTGGAAGTAAGAAGCCTTCAACAGACTCCAGAGTTTCAAAATAGTCACATCAGGCAGATTCTGCCGTGCAATTGTTTAGGCAGGAAGACCATTTCCTGAGGTTTCCTTCTCTGCCATCTTGATATTACCTTTTGCAGAACAGTATTTATGTATTTATTTATTTATTTGGGGGGTTATTTTTATTGGAGGCCAGCTTAGCAATTATTATGTTTCCACAAAACAATGGTTAATCTTGACTATATATGTTATACTGACAGTCTCTCTTCTGTTCACCATTTGATTAAGGAAAAAACCAAGATGGCTATGACACTGAATTGATTTAAAACCTCGAGTGGGACAAATACTCAGTTTGAAAAACACTGGTATTGACTGAGGTGTAAAGACAGAAGGATGGAAGGACGGGGCAGGTCCTGCTGGCTTTCTTGCAGAGTTAAAAAAGTGCTCCAACTGAGGGTTTATCAAGTTTCTAGACTTGCTTTTGTATACTAAGGGACCAAGGAACAGAGCAAAAAATATGCTGTCCACTGATAGAAAGGAGACCACACAAATGTTAACATTCTGAAGCCAAAAAGTCAGTTATCGTTGCTGCTGAAAGCCAGGTGAAGCCACATGCTGGCAGCGAACAGAGTTATGCTGTGCCCTCCTCTCCCAAGAGCTCAGAGAGCAAGTCAACCTAATCCATGCTGCACCTTCTCTCAAGCAACGCCTGTGCTGCTGGGCTGGTGATGCAATAAAATGGACGTTAAAAAAAAAAAAAAGTTAAAGAAAATAGACAAAGGGAAAGAAAGTTGGGTTCTAAGAAAGCAAACCCAAGGCTGCTGATGCTCAGCTGGGCAGGCTGACAGGCAGCAACGGAGCGCTCCCAAGCCACACAGGGCCTTGGACTGTAAATATGAAGTGAGATATCACTGGAGCTGCAGAAGTTCTCCCCAGCCAGTTGAGGAAGTGCCTGGCTGGATTCTGCATGTTACCACTAATAGCTGTCTTTTCTGATAACATACCACTGCAGTGCTGCCTGCTGATAAAGATATATGAACAACTCAGCTGTGCCTCAAATGCCACAGGTGCAAGTGAAGTGCCAAGCTTACCTCTGATACAAGCCTTTAAGACACAAACTATTTTGTTTTAGTAAACACAAAACAAGACAGAACACTACACCTAAAAAAAAAAAATTCCCAAAATTCCTGAGCATTTTCCTTCCCTATTATGGGGTGTGCCAGAACAAAGACAGATCCCCCATGGTGGGATTTAACTGACTTCCACAAGGGCAGGTACAGGAGAGGCAGGTAAGACAAATGCCTGCCCCACCTCCTGCTCCATGTGGCTGCTGCTCCTGACCTCTTTCAAACTCTATAAGTCCATCTGCCTATAAGCAAAAACTCATTATTTTTCACACCTTTTCTAGACTTTCTGGGATATGAATGGTTGACCATGGCTATTTGAAACAAAACAAAACAAAATAAAATGAAATAAAATCAAGTAAGAAGAGGTTGCTGCCTGACTTTGTATAGTTTAGGAAGAGAAAATTCATTGCTAGCCATCAGCACATCATGATTCTGGATTCTGCTCTGCCACTGATAGAATATTAAACTTATCCAGGCCTCATCTGTTTATAAAATGAAGGATAAGGCCTTGCATTATCTGGACACAAAATCTTACCATTTTGGTTATGCCGTTTTGGGATTCCTCACCCAAGCCTTGACTCATGGAGTACAAACATCAAACTTAAAATGCTGGGCTATGGAGCAATCATTCTATTAAAAAAATTATACATTTAGAGACATAGGCTAACTAGGTCAATTAACACAAACACTCTGGTCAGTCAGCTTTGGAACAAGAATACACATTCTTGTTAATAACAAGATAATGGGCTCTGTAAGAGATTCTGTTGATGGCTATGTGAAACTTATGTATTGCTCTGAGTATTTTACACTCTTTGTCGAGTTTTATGATAACTAAGCCTCAGGACTCAAAATGTGTTCACTTTTTCCTTTATTGGGCAGTGGGAGCTAAGGGAAGTGTGACAAATCGGTCTTGGCTAGAAGTATGTGACAACTTCCCAATGGCACTTACTCTGCCAATAAGAGACCAGGCATTAGCTGAAGGAGACAAAACTCAAGTGGAAACAAAAAACAGTTTGAAGGATTAGTCAACAGTGTCTACTGCATGCCCACTGTGTTCTCACTACTGCATCAGACATCACAGTGGCACAGGAGGCATACAGGACCTGCTTTCTGTCCACGGGGGACACTGAAAAATTCACCAGCTTACCTAGCAGACCTCCACTCTCCATTTAACTAATACTTGCCGATGTCTACTCTGGGCCAGGAAGATAAGGATTGTCGTGGAAGATGAGGATTCAATGATGAAAACACTTTGCGCTCATGAAGTTAATTACCAGCTAGGAAAAGATTATTTTCCTCTACTATTGTAAAAGGTATGTTATTGGTGACTGGATTTGCCATCTGGCCTATATGTTGCAGAATGTTAAGAAATAGTACATGGCCGGGTGCAGTGGCTCAAGCCTGTAATCCCAGCACTCTGGGAGGCCAAGGCAGGTGGACCACTTGAGGACAGGAGTTTGAGACCAGCCTGGCCAACATGGTGAAACCCTGCCTCTACTAAAAATATAAAAATTGGCAGGGTGTGATGGTGCACGCCTGTAGGGCCAGCTACTCAGGAGGCTGAGGCAGGAGAATCGCTTGAATTCCAGAGGTGGAGGCTGCAGTGAGCTGAGACTGCACCATTGCACTCTAGCCTGGGTGAAACAGCAAGACTCTTTCTCAAAAAAAAAAAAAAAAAAAAAAAAAAAAAAAAAGAAAAGAAAAAAAAAGAAAAAAAGAAAAGAAATAGTACATGATAGATAATTGGATTATATTAGGCAGATGCATGTGTGGCTAGGAAGCTACTGGCAGAATGCAGTGGACAAGTCAATCGCGGGGCTTAACAGGACACATCCCTCACTAAGGAGACAGCCTTGGGCCTCTGTTCTCTCCCCACACCACAAGCTGGGAATGGGAAGTCAGCACAGAAGGTGGGAAATGGCAGAGAGGGAGGGAGTGGTGCTGTAGCAGCTTCAAGGGTAGCAAATGTGCAGTCTTGCCAGCAATAGGAAAAACAGCTCTATTCAAACAGAAATGGCAGATGCCAGGTAAGGCAATAAGAGTCTCTTTCTGGAATTTGAACTGAGCAGTGTTTAAAACAAAAGCCCAGCAGGAGCCAGAGGAAGGAGGCCATAAGCAGAGGGGACGAACTGGTGGCATTAACACTGGAGATCTACAGTGAGGTCCCTGGAGTAATCTCAGACTCAGAATCACCCCAAGTTCCAGGATCTGTGACACCTGACCCTACCTAGGCTCCTATTAGATTTTCATGGATATTCCTCTGCTCTCTCCCCTCACTGACACTGTAAGCCAATCTGTGAGGATCTGGTACTATCAACCAAACTAAAACAAAAACAAGAACAGTGCATCTTAGGGCAGGCACTGTGTCACATTCAGATTTTAATCTTTCCAGCACCCAGTATACTATGTAGCACACAGTGGCATTGGAGAACCTCAATAAATGTTGAATGAATATTAGTGAAAAATAGTTCTGAAAAATGTAAACACACAGAGAAAGAGATGGTTGATGAACTGTCAGGGTGCAGACCTGAGATGAGGTTTAGTCTGACGCACCTGGAGAACAGAGGTGTTTTATGCAAATACCAGGAAAGCGGCCAACAGAATCCATTAACTACATACATCCCACCTTCCCATGGTTACATAACACTTCAAAGATTAAAAAAAAATATAGCATAGCTACACCCTTTTACCCCACTTGTCTTTAAATTGGCACATTTGGAGAACGTGGTTTAACTACAGAGTTGAAGTGGTCAACACTGACCAGCTATGTCAGAGACCTGAGCTGGAGCACAGCAGAAATGTTTAGCTTCTGACACACCAAAGGAGGAAAACAATTCTCACTCATGACCTATGTTCAGTTCTAGGAAAGTTATGTGGCCACATGGAAATGCAGAAAACTGGAGCACACTTAAAGAGAGCAGGGGAAAATGACTCAGGGGCGTGGAGACCTGCCTCTAAAGGGAAGATAAAAGGTGCTAAATTTGTACAGCTTGGCTAAGCGGTGACTAAGAGGGTGACACGATAACAATCTGCAAATATTTGAAAGGTGTAAATACAAGAAAGGAGGGAGAATGCCTAGCCTGAAAACAGGGGATGTAATTATTAGGGGAAAGAAAATCTGGACACCATGTCGGAGAAACTTAGTGTGGGGATGACTACTGGGATATAAATAAGTTTCCCAATGGAAGGGAAAATGTTATTCAGTCTTAAAGCTGAAAGATGGTCACTGAGTGCAGTCCTCTGCTTACAGTGAGGAGCCCAGGCCAGTGAATTGTGATTTTATTTTATATATTTAGACAAATTAATAATATTCAATATTATTTAATATTGAATATTCAATATCTCTGCTTTAAATAATGGTCCCTGAAATTTCAACACAATTTTTGTTGATCAAATGATGGGGGAGACAAAATGGCAGTTTTGATGGAAATTTCACAACAAAACAGGGTTTATCTACCTAGCCACATACCTAGCTAGCAGATAAAGGGGGGCTCAGTGCAGATGTGGGGGGCGGATAGTGGGGAGAGGAACAGGAATATCTCATCTAGTTTTCATCTTCCTTCCTAGTCTCTAAGACCCCAGGCAGGAATGCTGTAAAAGTTTTCCAGATAGGAAACTATGGACACCTCTCCTTTCTATAGACTGCACTTGGTCCCCTGGAGTCAATGTCATGGACAAGACACAGAAGGAACACTAAAACAAGCTTCTTGTCCCACTGACTGCACTCCTATACCTCTGCCTGAGTACCTGCTGCTGGAGCTACTCGATTTATAATCCACAGGCTCCCAGCAGATTTTTACCCCTAGACTCAACTAGTTCCATTTCTATACTTTCCCATACTACCTTTCTCCCCACCAAAAAAAAAAAAAAAAAAAAAGAAATTGTAAAAAGCTCCACTACACATAGACTGTAGATACTTAAACTCCATATAAAGGCTGAGAAAAGCAACACTTTTAAGTCTGTCCAGGACGATTTCAAAAATTCTTCAGCACTAACAATATATAGATAGGTATTCCCTCCTTAAGTATCAAGAAAAAAATCAAGAACTTTCAACCATCAACATGAAAGGTAGAGTCAGACAGACCATCTGCCTAATTTTAAGGAACGTAGTTATCACTTAAGTAACATACAAAGCCAAATCAGTTCATGCCATTGCTTCTCAGACCTGTAATAGCTCATACACCAAAAACTTGTACTTCTTGCTCATAAGCTTTAAAGTAGAAATAATATGGAGGACTCAGGTTGCAAACGCTGTCAATGAATCAGTTCGCTATTGAAAACTGCACATCATCTCACTTAGGGCGTGTATTTCCATGTTCCTAAAACGGCCCAAAGAAAAAGGGAAATGGCAGACCAGTTGGTTCCTAAGAGTTTGTTCTTCATGAGGCTACAGTTTGTACTAAAAGGTTTAAAAGTAAAACAAGGATTTTGCATTTTCTCAAATTCTTTATTCTCTCCCTTGTTCTCTAAACCCCTACTTTGTTACCTCAGGGGAGGTAGCATCTTGTGGGCCAATTTTGGAACATGTCACTGCTAAAGCTCTTTCAATGATCAGAATAAAGGGATAAAAGAAGAATGAAGGGATCCTAATTAAAAGGGATCAAATACCTCAGGTAATTGTAGTCAGGGGAGTCAGAACTGGGCAGAAGCTGAGACTGAAGCTGTTTTTAGTCACAGCTCCAGTTTTTTAGGATAGACTTTTATTAGGTTGTTCGGATTTTGTAATGTTTGATGCATTTGTTGAAAGACCAGGTACTGAAGTTAATTTGGAATAGGAACAAGAAAACCAAGTCTTCACAATGCAATGGAAACTGCAGCTCTCTTTGAAGAAAGGAAGGGGAAGAGAAGCGAAGCATCTACAGACAGGAAGTGTGGTGCTTGGCTGTTAAACATGCCTTGAGTTTCTGATACAAGTCATAATAGTTGTTTGCCTGTTAATGATAGATCCCTATTCTACAGTCATTTGAGGTAAGGGATATGCCAGTTCTCTCTACATCCCCGGTATTTGGCAAACAGGAGATGCTCAATAATTCAGTTTGCTACATGAATGCCAGAGAGGAGAAAATCTAGCAAAAACAGATACACCAAACCTGTTACAACAACCTGCTTTTCCAAGAGTTCTGGATGCGTATGAGTTAACATGTGGAGTATTGATGAGGAATTCTAGTACTGCTTACTCTCAGGACTTAAAGGTAAATGTGTATTAAATACTCAATCACTGACCACAGTCAGTGGAAGAGGCAAGGAGGGGATGACTTAGAGGCCTTATACTGAATATCTTGCTCTCAGTCTAGCCGGGCAAGATACAAAACCAGCTTCACCGAATTTGATTTATTGTTAGTTTTAGACAACGGACAAACTCTCCCAAATGGAAAAAAGGCATTTTTAGATGGAGCTGGTACAGAAGATAACAATCAGGCCAGCATGGGAATAACCTTTTATAATTCTCCCCATTGCAGAGCAAGATCTGAAAACAATGATTTTTAAGGGGGAAAAAAAACCTCTCACTGATTAACGAGGCCTTTCCTTTCCTGTGGCATCCCAAGAGCAGGCCGTAAACCACCCTGCCAGGCTGTCTCTGGGGGTGTGTTTGGGAAGGGGACTGGAGATAGCAGGCTGTCTGCTTCCCAATGCCCATGTTCATTTTTCGGGATTGCTATAAGCAGCAGCTGCAATAATGTCACCGTCAGCTACTAGCAGAAAGAACAACTGGGCATGGGAGAGATCTGTGTCTTTCAAATGTTTTTTTTTTTTTTTTTTTCCCCTGGATTTCTCTTTATTATCCATATCAAAACAACCTCATACCTTCATTAACAAATTCACAGAAAACAAAGTATCTGAGGTCAAAAGCTAGAGCTATAGTCTTCTGAATGACAAGAAAGCTCCTACATGGCTCAAGCTTTTATGTAACACAGTGGCACTGTGCAGACAGCCTCTAACAGGCACAAATGCTATGTGTGAGCAAGGAGGAGTTGGTTTCTATGAGAACCTCAACTTTTATTTCTTCCGACTTATTTGAAAGCAATAGGACTTTATCTTTAAATCAAATAAAATATATTTTTCCCCCTTTTGATTTTTGGCACCAAAGGTTCCTATTCTTGGTCTTTTTTATTCCATGTTAATGGATAAAGAGAAAAATTTGAATCTACTGTCCAGGCTGCTAGAGATTTGCTACAAGGTGAAGAGAAAGCCACAGGAAATACCCCTATGGATCTTGCAAGTCGACGCTTCCATAAGGTATTCTGGCACACACCTGGCAGCCAAATGTAAAAGCTACTTACTTGTATAAATTTAGAGTGACTTTTTCTAGACCAAACTGTTTTATTTGAACAAAATGGTTCTGAGATGTGTGGAGAGTACTTCTAAACTATTGCCTTTTTTGAGCTTTCACTCAAAATTGCTCTGAGCTCCTCCTCCTGAGGCAAGTGAATTCCAAATGTCTAGAGATTAGTATACTCAGCCTACAGTAGGATGGCGAGGAAAAAACAGCCAGTGTCAGAAATATTAACACTTAAGAAAGAAACAAAGAAAATGAATTAAAAAAAAAAAACCTCTGGGCTGAGAAACTCTTAGCAAGAGCCCTTCACCTCACCAACTTTACTTTAAAGAAAAAGGAAGGCGGGGAGGTGTGGAAAGCAAGCAAAAGGGAAAGGAATTGTGAAAAGTGAAGGTTCTCCAAGAGCACAGGCCAAGCTACAAACATCCTGTCCAGAGTAGTTTGGATCCTGGGCCAGCCGTGGGTCAAGAATGGCATTTGCCTTATTTATCTATTTACTTTTTACCAAACGCTATAGTTATTTTTTACCATACCCATAGTTACCATACCCTAAAGCAGGGAACAGCAGACAACTTCCTGAAGACTAAGTCTGCCCACTGATTTTGTACAGCTCGTGAGCTAAGAATGATTTTTGTATTTTTGAATGGTTAAAAAATCAAAAGAAGAATATTTGTGACATGTTGTAGGATACAATAAATTTCTCTTCAAAGGTTTCAGCCTCTAAATTGTTAAGTACAATGAGTTCTGAGATCCTCCCCCAAAGAACCAATGTATCAGTACGTTCAGCTCCCCTGTTCTTTGTTCTTCATTTTAAAGTTTAACTTCCTCTTTCTTTACATCTCTTTGTCCCTAGTTTCAGTAAACAACCCCCTCCTAGCCTCTATCACCTGCTCTGACCTTAGTCATCCTTGGTCACCTGCTCTGTTCTTATTCATCCAGAGTCACCTGTTCTGTAACTGTTCTTCCCACCAAACTACTCACCCCGCCACTCCGGCTCCTACCCCTGCGCTCTTTAAAATGGCCAGCCAGAATTAGCTTAGACTGTGCGGTCCAACCCTAGCCAATAGGGGAACAACACAGCAATAGGGGCTACCTGCCCCTTCTCCTCCCTTGTTCAGGTGTCCTCTCGTCATTGCTCCATCCGTGCGTCGCACCCTTCTATAGAAGTAAAATTGCCTTGCTGAGAAAATTTATGTTTGAGTGCTATTTCTTTTGCATCACCGAAAATTTATTTCCAACAATGTGATGACTATGAAATTCAAATTTCAGTGTCAATAAATGAAGTCTTATTAGAACACGGCCACATGTATTTGCTGTCTATGACTGCTTTCATGGTACAGGGCTACAGTTGTACCATGAGCATGTGTAACAGAGACCATAAGGCCCACAAAGACTAAGATATTTACTATGTGGCCCTTTCTAGAAAAAGTATGCCAATGTGCTCTGAAGCCTGTTGCATGGTGGTTTAAAAAAAATATAGGCGGCTGGGCGTGGTGGCTCACGTCTGTAATCCCAGCACTTTGGGAGGCCGAGGTGGGAAGATCACCTGAGGTCAGGAGTTCAAGACCAGCCTGGCCAACGTGGTGAAACCCCACCTCTACTAAAAATACAAATATTGGCCAGGCGGGTGGTGTGCGCCAGTAATCCCAGCTACTTGGCAGGCTGGGGCAGGAGAATCACTTGAACCTGATAGTACAGGGTAACTCAACTTGATGTTGAGTTATCAGTACAGGTGACAGCATAAGATATGTTAAATTATAATAAATAAAAATAATACTTAAAAAACCTTATGGTCATGTGACCTAGAAGGTAAAAGGAATGAAAACATGGCTTAGGGGAAACAGCTAGAGGCAGCTGACATTAACTGCAGGTATGTGCCCTCAACCTTTCTCTCCTGAGCCCTGTTCTATGAATGTCCACTTTCCTGTACTTCTGATCATTCTATTTTATTCCCACTCTCCTCCCACAGATGCATATTTCCCCATTCAAAACATACTCTCCATAAGCTCAAACCTTGAAAATGCCACAGTTGCCACTCTTTGTTCTTCATTGTAACTGCTTCTCTCCACTTCCTGACCAATCTGTTCACCATTAGACTTCTTGTGAAGAAGCCCTTTGCTCCTAAGATGTTGTCCTTAGACTTTGTCTTTCAACTAAATGATAGTTAGAAGTCCTACTAGATTGTTCTATGGTATTTATCACTAAGCGCCAACCCCTGAGATCTTTTCCTTCTTGTTGCTTCTTTCTTCTAGGTGTCCTATCTCTCTGGCTGCTTGTTTTGTTTCTTACTGTTGCCTTCAGTCATGTACTGCGGCCCTTTATTTCTCTCTGCACTATCCTTTGGCAGGTTTATCCATTCTTACCTTCTCTATCACCGTGATCATGCAGAACTCAGACATGTAATCCTGGCTCTATACCCAACTGCCAAACATCTAACAACTGCCCACGTCTCCCCTTGGATGTCCTGCCAAGACCTCAAACTCAACGTGTCCTAAAACCAAACTAATCTTCCTCCCAAACCTCTGTCACCTCCTCCTCTTCCAGAGTTCCCCATTCTGGTTCCAGCACTACCATCCTCCTGGGCTGAAAACCTCTCTTATCTTCTTCCCTACTCTATCCCCATAACCCAATGATTGCTACATCCACTTGATTCCATTATTTCCCCTTCTATAGTTATTCCTCTCAATCTTCAACATACCTCTGTTTGTCAGGCTCTTCTTACTTGTGGCCAAGAATCTTCTGATCTACCTGTGCCTGCCCTCGATTTTTCCCTATACTTACTCTTTATACACACAGCTACCAGATTAATCTTCCTAAAACACAATGTTCTGCTTCTTATTTTTTTTTTATTTGCTTCCAAACAAAATCAGAACGCAATCTGACATTCTAGGCCTTCTAAGATCTGGTCCAATTCCTTCGGACCATATAAAACATGCATTACCCATTTGACACCTTTTCAAATATTTGAAGAGACTTGCAACATCTATTTCTTCTCATTCTCGTGTCTTATTTTCTCTGGGCTGAACATTTCTAAGGTCCTCATGAGACGTGAGTTTTGATTTCCTACCATTCTACTCTTTTTCTTCTTTAAACCTACATAAGATGAAGTGAATCTTCAAACTGAAAATATCTTTCTAGTTGATTTAATTAAAAAGGTCCAATGGAGGTGGTGGAGTGTGCAACAGGGAGCATCCCTTTTTCTGCACTGTTGAAAGCGGACTCTGGAAGCGTTCGCAGAGAAATGCGCTGCTTTGTTGGATAAATGGGGGAGGGGTGTGGAGAGACTGCATATCAGTCTTCTCTCTGTGTGGCCAGGCAGAGTTGGACTTTTCCTCCAGGCAGCATGCTGCAGCAAGAGACAGCTCCGTTAGTGTGGGGCGGGCAGGGCGGAATCCCCAGACTGAAGGAAATGGGAAGCCCTCAAGACACCATGTGGGGGAGGTGGAGCCTGTCCCGGCAAAGGTTTCCTGCCTCCACGGCCTCCATTCCAGCTTTCATTCTCTGTCTCTCAGCAGCAGCCCCAGGCACTGTGGAGACCCGGGTGGTGTTGTGGCAAGCAGTCTATTCATTTCCTTCTCTCATTCACTGGGCTCTCAGGGATCAAAAGGAACAGCAAATCCAAACCACTGCCCAGAATTCACTTTGCAGAATTCAGGGAAAGATTGTTCTACTGAAGTGATGACTTTCCCTATTAGGGAGACCTGAGGGAAAGAAAAAGGACTTCTGCATCCTTTACTTTCCACTGATGCAACACTGCAGACATGACTATTTCAGTCACCACTGTGGCCAGTGGACAGGGCACAGCAGTGCACTCAGTTGAGGCTTTTTAGCCCCTATCACAGTGTGGCAACAGTGCACCAAAGCACCAGGATTTCAACTGTGATGCTGGACACAGTTCACATTGCTTCAGTTGAAAAGAGGAAGGGCAGTGAGGGAGCATATCAGGTACTCAACAGACCCGCATCCGGTTTTTATTTTTGCAGCCATGCGGGAGGTATTAACCTGTGCCATCAGGCTGTGCCTGTCTTCCAGGGAGAGGAAAGCTGCTCCAGTGTGCTCTGCACGAAAGAAGGACAGCACCAGGATGGGAAGCTTGCCAGAAATCAGGGTTTCTAATAAGGGTGGGGCAGGGGAGGAGTGGTGAGGAGTGATTATGGAGAGGAGGAGGAAACTTCCTGAACACAGCTCTCCACACCAAGCACATTCCCCGACCAGAGTTCCTGGTGCCTGTGACAGCCAACAGGGGGTGTGTGTGTGTGTGTGTATGCTTGTGCACTTGTCTGTGCTCACTCACCCAAGGAAAGAGGGTGGGGAATAAGAGAGGAAAGGAGAAGAGGGTGGAGGAGGAGGGGCTGAGGAAACCACAGTGGCCATCTCTGAGGGCTGAACTCTCATTTATAAGCCCATGGTGGGTCATAGCAACTGTCACAATGACCCAAATCAGAAACTGGAATTTGGGAAGAATGTAGGATGAATGCTGAATGGGGCCGGACCTGCCTAGTGACAGCCATGAGCACCTCTGTGGGGGTGTCAGAGTGGAGCAGAGAGAAGAACGGGGTAGCGTGCTCGGCACAGCACACAGAAGAAAATCTCATGCCAGGGCAAAAGAGAGGAGCCAACCCTTCTGCAGTGATCTGCCAGCCTCACACCCTTCATGTGTCTTCCAAAGCCCCAGGCTGGCTGCCTGCTCTGCTCCCCTTGTCCATCCTGCAGACTTTGGTAGATGCTGGCTTGTTTGTACCTTTCAATCACTTTGGTTCCTTATTCCCTCTCCACTATATCTTAGCCCTGCTCTCTGTCAGGCCATTCTTGTCTAGTATCACAAGCAGAAAGAAACTTAGCTGAAGCCTTTTACTCTGATTGCTGGCTGCTCCGGGGTGCAAGCAGAGGGGGGTCAATCTCTCTTAAACACACACACACACACACACACACACACACACACACGTAATGCTTCTCCTGAGTGTGTCCCTACTACATTCAACTCAATACTGGGGTGTATACAAGAGG
Organism: Papio anubis; assembly: GCF_008728515.1. Lineage (NCBI taxonomy): Eukaryota > Metazoa > Chordata > Mammalia > Primates > Cercopithecidae > Papio > Papio anubis. The sequence continues at coordinate 30,398,274 of NC_044979.1, forward strand.
CCTGCTCAAAAACGCCTAAATTAATGGAAAAACGATGAGCTGCACGTCCTTTTAGGGAAATTTGGGGAGTCTGAAAAGCTGTATGGTTTGTGTATGCCTCTTTTGTGTAACAATATGTTTTGGTTTTCATAGTTTTTATCATTAAAGTAATTGTATGTCCTCTAAAAATATAAAACAAAATCAAGTGGCCAGTCACAAATAGGGCTTTTTCTCTTTGGGTAACTCCCTCTGCAATTTACAAAGTGCTTGGATGCTCTCTGGCCCAAATGGATTCCCCCAGGTTAGAAGGCAATTAGATCTCCCAGCACAAGATGCTCTTCAGCAATACAACTCAAGACCCAGGGGACAAAAGAAGATGGACTTTTCTATCTCAGTCAGCCATCCTAGGGAGACACCAGTTCCTGAATGGCAAAGAGGACAGCTGTCAGCAAAAGGGCGGGGGAGCAGTGAGGCAAATTTCACAGCCTAAAAGCCAAGAGAAAAACAAAAACAAGAGAAGTGTTTCATATGGAGGCTGTCTCCCCTAATGTCACTAAACTGGAAAATCCCATATTCTCGAATTCACCCACCCTTAGCAGACAGCTGTTCATGCCTGAGTCAGAAGGAAAGGTGAATGCTTTGGAAGGGGAATTCTCCTAGACAGCCTGGAATCTCAAGAAGCTCAATCACCTAAATAATGTCAGTATTTTGGACCGGCATAAAAAGTGGGTTCATTTCTGTATCTCCTTGGAAACCAACTGGCTCCCAAGGTAGTGAATGAGAGAGGGCAATGAAATCGCTGCTTCAAAGGGAGCCCAGGCCAAGCCCCCAGCAAGCAACTCTGTCTTCCACTTGGTATTTCCAGGGCAGACAAGATCAAGGAAGGAGCATGAACGAACCTTCAGGTACCAAGTTTGATCCAAACCACTCCAAATTCACCTTGGAGATAACGGGCATTTATAATCTGATGGGACCCTAACATTCTTACTTCCCTTTCACCAATATTCTAGCTGAGATGCTGTATCGTATTAAATCTTTGTAGATGAGTGATGTGGTTTAAAATACTGCAGGCTTTGGCTGCCATTCCCTTCCCTGGGGTCTCAAAATAACTCCACACAAATCATTTTTGCTAAACACTCACTCAGGCAGCTCTTCCCTGCCAGAACACACACATCTTATGTAAGTGAAGAAGCCACCTAGTTTGCTGGAAGACAGTAGCACTCCCAGAGAGGCAGTACTGTCTGCTGCTACTGAGACTCTGCAGAGTTGGGTTTTCAACCCCCCTGTCCCCTGACAAAAGGCAGGCACCTAGCCAGGCTGTGCACAAGCTTCCTTAGCAAGACAGCCCCCATAGAGGTTCAGGTGGTCAGGCCAGGGAAGGCCCCTCAATTCAGGGCTGCTTTAGAAACAAAGGCAATTTGGACATAGTGACTACTTGCTACATAAAAAGTCTGCTCTGCTAAATTTTGGAAAGGAATGAGAAGAGGGAGTAACACGGTGTCTGTCCTTCAAGAATCCACACAGGTCAGTGTGGAAGATAGGCACACACATAGATATGACACAGTACAAAGCTATCAGTAGAGCAGAACCAAAAGAATGAGGTCAGCAAACAGGAGCAGTGAATGGGGGTGGCTGGGAAGAGGAGAGATGTTAGAGACCACCTCACCTCAGGTAGCTTCAAAGCCTCCTCTTCCCAAATCATTGACATTGGCAGTTCTAACCCACTCCTCTGCCCTTGGCTTGGCTGCTTTGTTCGCCCTTCCTCCGAGTGCCCTTCCTACCTCTTCTCAATCTAAGTCTCTGCTGTCAGATCCGTTTTTCTGACAGTTCTGAAGCCTCCGAACATCATAACGGTCTGTTCTTAGTTGCTTCCCACTCCAAATCCAGTCCCTAGGCAATCATTTGCTCTCTGTGCTTCCAATTCCACCATAAGCTGATGACTCTCAAAGTTTTAATCTCCATTTCTGACGTTTCTATTGAATTCATCTGGACCTTCAAACACTCACAGCCATCTAACATCCAAGCTGTCAAAACTGACCTCATCAAACCTTGTGTTATTAACAAGCCAGAAAACTGACCTCTCTCTTCCTCATGCTCTACTATCAAAGCGCCAACCAGGTTTAAAGCCTCCTTAAACAGGGCTGCTCCTTCCTCTTCATTCCCACTCTGCAGCCTAAGCAGGCTGCACACCTCTTCTCAGACACATGGCAACCACCTCCCAGCCAGACTTCCTTACCTCATTTGGGCCCTCTCCAATCTTGTCTCCATACTGCGGTCAAAGGGATCTTTGAAAATTACATAACGCAATGAAAAAAGATGACTTTCTGCTACATCCAGTAACATGGATGAATCTCACAGACAACAGTTGCGTAAACTGGACAGGCGCGGTGGCTCACGCCTGTAATCCCAGCACTTTGGGAGGCCGAGACAGGTGGATCTCTTGAGGTCAGGAGTTCGAGACCAGCTTGGCCAACATGGCGAAACCCTGTCTCTACTAAAAATACAAAAATTAGCCGGTGTGGTAGTGCACATCTGTAATCCCAGGTACTAGAGAGGCTGAGGTTGGTTAATTGCTTGAGCCCAGAGGGCAGAGCTTGCGGCAAGGCGATATCGGGCCCCCGGGCGACAGAGCGAGACTCCGTCTCAGGAAAAAAAAAAAAAAGTAAAGGTAAATTCAGATTGTGATTCCATTTCTGAAGTTCAAAGATAGGGCCAGGTGCTGTGGCTCACACCTGTAATCCCAGCACTTCACGAGGCCAAGACGGGATCACTTGATCCCAGGATCTTGAGACCAGCCTGGTGAACATGGTGAAACCCCGTCTCTACAAAAAATATAAAAATTAGCATGGTGACATGAACCTATAGTCCCAGCTACTTGGGAGGCTGAGGCAGGAGGATCACTTGAGCTTGGGAGGCAGAGGCTGTGGTGAGCCGAGATTGTGCCACTGCACTCCAGCTTGGTGACAGTGCAAGGCTCTGTCTCAACAAAATAACCCCCCCCACTCCCCCCGCAAAAAAAACCCAACAACTAGGCAAAACTAATCTATGATGAGAGAGGTTGGAAAGGATACTGGTTATCTTTGAGGGGAGCACCAGGAGGGACCCTGTGGAGTGTTAGAAATACTTCATATCTTCATGTATGGTGGTTACTTGAAATTATGTTCATATATAAAAATTTAGCAAGCTGGCCAGGCGTGGTGGCTCACGCCTGTAATCCTAGCACTTTGGGAGGCCGAGGCGGGTGGTCTGAGCTCAGGAGTTCGAGACCAGTCTGGGCAACATGGTAAAATCTAGTCTCTACTAAAAAAAACAAAAAACAAAAAAATTAGCTGGGCGTGGTGGCATGCGCCTGTAATCCCAGTTACTTGGGAGGATGAGGCAGGGGAATCACTTGAACCCAGGAGGCAGAGGCTGAGAGGCAGTGAGCTGAGATCACACCACTGCACTGTAGCCTGGGTGACAAAGTGAGACAATAATTCAGCAAGCTGTATACTTACGACGTGTGTACTTTATTGTATATAAGTCACACCTAAAGTTATTTTAATGACAATATATCACTCATCTTTCATTGCTTCTGATAACCTACCTTAGGAGTTCCTAAACTAGGGGTCAAGACTGGGCTTGGGGGACAGAGGCTGCTGTTTGTAAAACCAGTGAAATTATATGAACATCTTTGTATGTATTTTCTGAAGAGAAGATTACCTTGTACTCTTCAGAGTCATTATTTACTGAGAATGTCTAAAACTCAACGTCACCAACAACTGATCTATGTGGTACAATCTAAACAACCCTGCACAGACACAAGGCCCTTCTAAGACTCGGGTACCTGACTTTCCAAACTTACCTTTAACCACTGTCCCTCTTCTAGCAGACATGACAGCCATAATAAAATATTTATCCTTTTGAATGACGATGCTTTTTCACGGCCCTTTCTCCTTCCTTTGCTGGTTACAAACCTTTTTCTTTCCTCATCTATCTGGCATTTTCTAGGGAGAAAGCCTACATAGTCTTCTAAGATTTGTAAAATGGTTGGTGACCACCCCTAACAGCAAAGAAACTGAGCCACAGGGAAAAGTGACATCGAAATAACTCTGTGTTGAACTCCAGCAAAACAATCTGCAAAGGGTGGCTTGGGGCTGGGATGAAGCTCACTAAAGATTGTTGAAAGAATGAATAAATCTGAGTATTTGAATTCACTGCTCTTGTGGTCCTGTGAAAATGATTGGGTGATGGCAATCCACACCGGGGCTTATCAGGATTTTTATTTTTTAAAACATTTATTTATTTATTTGTAGAGACAGGGTCTCACTTTGTTGCCCAGGCTGGTCTCAAACTCCTGGGGTCAAGTGATCCTCTCACCCAGGCCTCCCAAAGTGCTGGGATTATAGGCATGAGCCACCATACCTGGCCCTACTCAGGATTTTTATTAACAGCTGAGGTGAAGGCATTGCAGATGTATGTATTTAACATACGTATCACATGAGAGAACAAACATACAAAGATTCAATCAGGCAAGTATCAGGGGTTAAAGTTACGAAGATAAAACAAAAGGGATTAACAGCAAGTGCTCAACAGAAAATGAGAGACTGTGATACACTTTCATACAAGTTCATATATAAAGGACCTGGAAAATATGTGTATTTGACTACCATTCTGTGACACAAAGAACTTAAAGGCATCTTCATGTATCACCTAAGCATTCATAGAATCACCAAATGTTACAGCTGGAGAAAGAACCTTAGAAATCGAGTCCAGACTCCTCCTTTTCACAGAGGACGTTACTGGAAATAAGAGAAGTTCAATGACTTACACAAGGTCACATGACAACTTGGCAATAAAATACAGCTTATAAACCCTATCTTTTGACAGGCAATTGTTCTTTCCACTGTATCCTGTCAGTTCAGGTTGAATGCACTTTATATTACTTAGGTTACCTGATTTATCCGAAGGAATTCTGTTTTTAGATGTCTTTTCCCGAGTGAACAGATAATCTGATAGACTATGATGGACTTTAAAAAAACAGAGGAAATAGCTGTATTATGAAAACTAAGTTCACATATAATTAAAAGTTTTTTAAAGTATAACAAGTGACTACAGAGACTACTGGAGAAGAAACTCACATAACAATAATGACTACAATGTGAAATTACCCTTCTGCTGCATAGGGCAGTGGATCAAGCACTTTTTAAATAAAGGTATCATGCTATTTAATACTTAGAGAAACTCTAATTTATAGAAGAGAAACTAAGGCAAAGATAGGTTAAGCAACTTGTCCTACATGACACAGATTATAAAGGGCATATCCGGAATTTGAGCCTGTTCCTGTGATTCTAAAATTCACATGTGAAATGAATACAGTAAAGTGCATCCCTCAAAAGGGAATATATCACTGAATTTCCAAAGCTGAAGTTGTTTTTTTTTTTTTTTTTTTTTTTTTGAGACAGAGTCTTGCTCTGTCTCCCAGGCTGGAGTGCAGTGGCGTGATCTCAGCTCACTGCAAGCTCCACCTCCTGGGTTCACGCCATTCTCCTGCTTCAGCCTCCAGAGTAGCTGGGACTACAGGCACCTGCCACCATGCCTGGCTAATTTTTTGTATGTTTAGAAGAGACGGGGTTTCACCATGTTAGCCAGGATGGTCTCGATCTCCTGACCTTGTGATCTGTCTGCCTCGGCCTCTCAAAGTGCTGGGATTACAGGCGTGAGCCATAGTGCCTGGCCTAAAGCTGGAGTTCTTAAGGGACCCTTGATTATCTTTGTACAACTTTCTCATTTTGTGTATGAGGGAATGGAGCCAGGATCAGAAACCAGGCATCTGTCTATTAAATCATTTACTTCTTCCCATACAGCACATTACTGCACTAGCGTTAGAGGGGACAGAAAGCGGGCTAGCTGGTTCTGCTTGGATATGTGGTGGAAGCAGCTTGATATACCCTCTTCCCTTCCCAGGTTCAAGGCACTCGCAACGACTAACCAGAGAAACGTACATTCTACTGTAATCCTCTTCCTCAGGACTCAGAACCCAGCTACCCACCACCAACTAACTCCAGGCAAAGGAACAGTTAGTAGGTAGTGGACTAGGCAGTAACAGAGGCAGCAAAAGATGGCGGGTGAACACAGAGGAGGTAGAGAAGGACGTGCAGGAGGCAACTCTGGATGGAGCTGAGTCGTAAAGACTGAGTAAAAGCTGCCCAGAGGACCATACAATCACCCCCAAGCACAACTGTGGGGGAGGTTGCTGATGCTGCTCCAGATGTTTACAATAGAAGGAAGCCATGGATTTGGGGGGTTGGAGACAAAAACAAACTATATGCGCCCTGGCAGGGCCCTTGAGTTTCTTCCGAGAACCACAGCCCAGTTCAGGAGATGTTGGATCCATTGTGTTATGCTTGAGAGAGCGCAAGACAGAGTCTTCCTGCTACTCTTGCTTCTAAGTCAGAAAAGGAACTAGCTTTGTGAAACACAACCGCATCTATGCGCTCTTTCCTCCAACAAATTCTGTTATAATTTCTTAGACATTGAAAAAGGTAATTATTCAGACTCTCTGTGTGCAAACTATATGAACACAACATTTCACAATATCAATCAGATTTGGTGTTAGTTTAAATTGTGATCTGAGAACCATTATCCCAGCATTCTTCTTCCCTCTGTCGACGTCTAGTCAAACCTTACAAAAAGAAACTCAATGGGAGCTAGAAGAGTAAAAAGTGGACTATTTTATAATTCACCCCACTTTACGGAAATCTAACTTCCTACTATTGTGGAAATGGCTTTTCCTAACATTACATACATCTATCAGATAACATGAACTGCAGATATCTGTGTTACTGAGACAAATTTCAAAACCCAATGTAGAGTCGTTGAAAGGGGACAGAGATATTTGATTGACAGGAGGTCACAATTTGCCAGCAGAAGAATAAAGAACTTGTCTCAATGGAAGATTGAAATTGAAAAGCTTAAAATATTCTTTGAAAAAAAGCAACATTGTTCTGACATCTAAAGAGGACAAATCAAATTGGTCTCCTCCCTCAGTCCCTGAAAAGGAGAGAGAGGAAATGGCGGAGTGGTAAGTGCCAGGTCCATCCCTAATTAAGCTGTGTGACCCTGGCCAACTAATAACCTCACAGAGCCTTAGTGTTCTCACTTGTTAAATGGTGGTAACAGCAACCCTTCCTACCCCACAGTATTGTAATAAGCATCCAGGGGGAAATACATATAGGAAAACACCTGAGAAGTATCTGTTATTATATAAATTAATATTTATGGAGGATAATCTTCCTGATGAGTTTTAGCATATTTAATCATAGTCCAAGCTAGGGCTTTAGGGTGGCCACACTGGTGATGAGAGAGCTAATGACCTCACTAACTTCAACAGATAACCTCTTGGAAATATTTTTTAGGAACTATAGTTTCCTGGCAAATGCACGGTAACCGTATCCTAATGTAAAAGCAGGGTACATCAAGAAAAACTGAATATGGATAAATATATACAACACAATTAGAGAATACTTTGGATTCTAAAGAGCATGGCAGGAGTGAGGATAAGCCAGCAGGGGTAGGGTGCTGAGTAGGAAGAAAGGGCCTGCATCTCCTAGATCTTAGGATGTGTTTCTGGCTGAAGTTTGTGAAGCATGAAGAACAGACAACAGCTGGGAAATCAGAAAAGGAGTACATCAAGCCATACTTATTCATGCTCCCTGAAAGATACAGCATGGATGGCAACAAGTGATAGTTACATGAGAGCAGAAATTACATTCCTTGCTGATTTGCTCCATCGTGATTTCAGCAAACACATTTTTTCCCACCACCCCCATCCCTGTCACAAACTTGTGCATGAAGCATCAAAGTGGCATGAGAGTTTTCTCTCTGGATTCCACGTCAATAAATACTGATCTTACTGAGAAGGAGAGTGCTAGCTCCTAAACCAGGAGAACTATGTTTTCAGTATTGCCTCCGTTTCGACCTTCTGCCTTCTCCAGCACTCTGACCAACCAACAGATCTAATGACTGTGCAACACCCACTGGGAGCATGGGGAAAACTGAGGGTGACTGACTGAGGTTCTCGGTGTTTCTGATTGCAGAAGGGTGCTACGGGATTTGGGAAGGGAAGCTAAGGGGTAAACATCCTGCAATTCACGGCAAGTCCTCCACAAGGAGGAAATGTTCCACCTAGATGCCACTAGTGCCCCGTTAGAAATATGCTGCTCCAGTCGTATCTCTGGGTACTCAGCCACCATCCACATTCCATCCAAAGTGAACAACTTGCTGCACCCTGCCCATGCTTTGCATTTTCACACAGCTTAAAATAGAGCTGCTCCAATCTCCCTGTTCAGGTCAGAACATAATGATTTTGGCCAAAGGCTGTTTAACAACTTAGAGAAAAATAGATCAAACAGAATGCAATCATCACAATAAACTATAAAGTAATTGTTGATTTGACTTGACGTTCTAAGAAGGAAGAAAATATGTTCTACTCTCAAGTTTTTTACAGACTCTAAGAGATTATGGAGTCATTTGAACTGATGCTTAGAGAAGCTTTGGCTCTGAGAGGTGTCTGTTCAAAAAGGCAAGTTAAGAACATGTTATGCCTGATTGCAAGTTGTAGAGCTGAAAGTCCAGTGGATGAAGCCTCTGCTTTGCCACTGACACGGTCTGTAACTATGACAATGCCACTCCATTTCTTTATGCTGTTTCCTCATCTACAAAACCAGACAGTTGGATAGTTTTCAATGCCTGCTCTAGAAATGGTGTCAGAGCTGCCTGCAGAGTGGGGATGGATAATAGACTGGGCCTGATGGTTATGACCTACACCATAACCTAACCTTCCAGATTTATATGCTAGCCAGAAAAATGGTAAGAAATATAGGAAACATGGGCATTCCTAAAGACAGAAAAGCCATACACATCCTGCTTTCTGCTGCCAACAGGCGTGTCTACATTTGATAAAGCCTACGCTTTGCCATTTGGGGGAAATACACTCTTCAGTTTTCTTCTTCATGGATAGATAACACATTTTGCCAAAGATGTCCGAGATTAAGGGAGTGGAAATGCAACAACTCTGCATGCATCCAGAGAAATATATACGTACATACAAAGAACCTGGTTTTGTTCAGTCTCAACCAAGATTATGTATTCTTTAGCTAACACTCCTCTGTTTGATTTGCAGTCAGTTTGCTTACACAGCACTATTTGGGTTTCAAGGCTTAATTTATTTGACTATATTCATTCCCTTTCCCCATCTTCCTTCCAGCACAACAATTCCAAGCAGAGAGAGAATACATCATACTCCCTTATGCAAAGAGTTCCTCAGCTTTATATTAGAACTCTCTGGAATTACTTTTTCTTTTTAGTAACAGCAAGAAAAGGCATAAATTATGTGTACCAATGTAGCTGTTCTACCTTTAAATTCTCTCACTCATTTCCAAGAGTTGTGCAATATGATCTTAGGATGCTTATAGCATCAGATCATGTTACGCACAGGGCAGGTGCTGAGAGCATTGAGGCCAATCAGCTAGCACAGGTAAGGATAAGAGGTGCTTCGGCCAACAAAGGGCAACTCTGTTGTTGCAGGAGGTTGTCCTGTTGATTTTCATGTAGCTTGATAAAATATACCCTTTTTCTTCCAACTAGGTCTCAAAGGTCTGGTGAGGGAGCGGACACTGGCATTTGCACTGATTTATTCTGGTTGAGAATGGACACATAGGAAATGGTAGAAAAGCTTGTTCCAACTCAGGCAATCTTTCTGCTTTCATAAGCCCATAACGATACTAAAAATGAAGCATCAGAACAAACAGAAGCTGATGACGGCAATAGAAGAAAATGAGCCTGATTAGACAATTTCACACGGCAAAAGTAGTATTTAAATTTTGGTTGTTTTGGTTTTAGGTTCTGCTTTCTTCCCTCTTCTCTTGAAAATGAGTGCTTTTGCACGTGTTTTTTTACAGTGGCAAACACTTAATCAAAGAATTTAATTTTATTTGTTGTGCTATCATTCTAGGTTTCTTCTGTTCTCAAGTTTCAGCTTGCTTTTCAAGTGGTTCAGAATGAAGATGCCTGGATCTAGATCTTACTATGATACAGCTTTATTTGTAAAGAAGAAAATATGTAAGTAAACACCATTTGTAGTTACTGTATGAAAAAAATTCTCATTGATTCTTTTAGAAAATACACTTATGTAATACATTACAACTAGATCTTCCTAAGTTAAACAAGTACTGTAGTTTTAATTTTGTGAAGCAGGTATATATGTATTTTACATTATTTACACATTTAGTAACAATCAGGATAAAATGCTAGGGCTGTGGAAAAACCTACAGTGGACTCACATATGAGTGATTTACACTGTCCTGAATGATAGTGCTTAAGTATTTAATTAATGCCCTCTCTTGCCAGGAAGAAGGAAAGCTGACTTTGTTAGGGTTTGAGGCACCCTCTGCCAGAGATGTGCCTACACCTCCCAAATCCGGGTGGAGAGGAAAGGACATATTTGGTTCTAAAAAACTCTTCTCCCAAGACCAAACTTCTCTTGGGATTCCCCTAAGCTTCATCCCAGGATGTTTCTGGGCAGCTGGCAGAAAAGTACTGAATCTCACAGAAGTTGAGTTTTCATTCCAATTTCACCGTAGCACTGCAGCACCTGATATAATCCCTTAAAGACTCTCAGTCTGGTCCTAATCTCTCTCCTAAAATATAACACAGAGGAGATCTGAATATAGATTGCAACCTGGTCCATTTGTTCTTCCTAATGGAGGAATACAAAGGAATCAACACAAGGAATCATGGTGGATACAGATTTAATGTCTATTTTCTCAGCTACTGATGAGCCTGGGGCTATAGAATACATCTGAATGGAAAAACTCATATGACCAGGCTGATTGCACTTTATTAATTATTCATCATTACTTAACCTCAGGTGGAGACTCAATGCTCAGCAAAACTTCTGCACTCCACCTTTTTCTAGATGACTGGAATTCAATGCTTTCTTTCTTCTAGCAGAGATTCGTGATCCGCAAGGAGGAACAGTATCAACCTCCAAAGAGTGTTTTCTAATGTGTACGTTGTGTGTGGGCTGGGTGTCATTTTTGGTTGTGGCAATAGCTGGGGTGGGACGGTGCGCTACTAATGGCATTTAGTGAGGAAGGACCAATACAGCAAATGCGGGCAGTCCCACACAATGCACTTACTATCTGTCTTAGGTACTGCCTATGCCCACCATGGTGCTAGGAAATTAGTAGTGAGAATCCATTCTAAAAGCTTAAGAAAAACAAGGTGTCTGTGACAGCAACGATAATATTGGCCTACATATTGTAATGTGAGCCTGGGAAAGCAGCGACAGAAGCAGAGGTGCTGCTAGATTGATCTTGCCACCCAGGAAGTTCCAGAGGACGAATGGCCAGCAGCTGGAAGAACAGATCTGTTTCCACTTCCTTCTTTTCCACCTGGGCGAGAATAGATAGCAGATGAGAGGCAACAGGGGAACCAGACGGAACATCAATGAACTCCTCTGCTGGGTGATGTTTACCCATAATGAGCGAAATGAAAACGGATACAACATAGATTTCCATATCATACGGGAATACCATGACTACTAGAGTCCATTCATTCAACAAATATGTATCAAGTACCTACCACGTGCCAGGCATTGTTCTACATGCTGGGGAGATATACATAGCAATGAACAAAACAGACCAAAATCCTCACCTTCTCACAATTTAACATCCTGGTGGAGAGAGACAGACAAGCCAGTAAAATGCATATTATGTTAGACAGTGGACAGTGCTATGGAAGAGGGAGAGGGGATGGGGCAGTTTCGTGATTTTAAAGAGGAGGGTTAGGGAAACATTTATTGAGAAAGTAGCATTTGACCAAAGATGTGAAGTAGTAGAAGGACTGAACCATAAGGATAACCAGAAGAGAGTGCAAAGGCCCCAACACATGAGTAGAGGCAGTGAAGTGGCAGGAGCAGGAGATGAGGTCAGAGAGAGGAAACAAAAAACAGGGAAGAGAAGCCACACTTGCAGGCCACGGTAAGAACCCAGCTTGCATTCTGAGTCAAATGGAAAGCCACTGTTAGAATGGTATCCAGGGATGAAGAAATACATAGACAGCTACATGTGTGGGAATGTGTATATAAAAATGACTGCAATGCAGTCTGCCAGGGAAACATTCCTAAGTGGTATAGCAATGATGATGGGGATCTGGCTAGTGCACTGCAGAGTCCCAAGACTGCCAGCGGACATCTAGCTATTGTTTATCCCATTTGCTCACAGAGTAAAGACACAGAGCATGGAGCAATGCCTGGGAAAGCTCAGGAGGGAATCACCCCCACCTTCTTCTGAACTTGTGGGCTGCTGCTATTACCATCACTACCACTCTAGGATGGTGTTAAATTAGCCAGTTTAACAACAACAACAAAAAGCCCCACACAAATGTAGCTTCCAATGGTGTGTTCATTTTTATTAATTGGCTAATTTAACACTGCCTTAGAACTGTAATAAGAGCAGCAATCAGTGAACCTGCCAGCATGCTGCGTGCTCTCATCATCCCTGTACCCTCAACTCTCATCTCAGGTCACACTTTCTATGTGTGCAGAGAATTCAGGGGACAGAGAAGTCACTGCTTCTACTTGGGTACTCATACCTAATGCCTCCCAAAAGTTGTCTAGTGGTTTACTCTGCTGCAGTTCTCCTCTCTCTATGTATTCTACAGACGCCTGGGGGAAGGCAGGAGAGCCCCGCTTACCTCTTTCGAAATGGAGCAGGCAGAGTTCCATAAGGGACAGCACTCTGGACATAAGCATGAATGAAAGTGAGGTAAAATGGTCAAGCTAAGATGCGTCACATTTATCCAGGGGTTTCACATGCCTTCACACAGAAGCTCAAATCCCTGCTAGGAACCTGGACTCTAGCCTTACATGACTCCATTTAAACATTCTTGCCAATCCTGACACTCAAAGGTGGAGCAAAGTGGCTCAGGCTAGCCCTAGTTCTGCGCATCTCAGGGCCACCGTGCATGGCTATGCAGTCCAGGCCCTGAATAGTTATACGGACACAGATGACTGGACAAAGTATCCTCACCAGCAAAATAAGGTTAACAGTGAAAATAAAAATAGGGTTATTATATGTATTAAATTATATAATTTACTATGAAGCATGTAACAGCATCGGTAAACATTAAGTGCCTACTAACATAATTCATAAGAGTGATTCATCCTAAATCACTAGGTAGCAGGGACCAGTGAGATTTGACAGGGAAGAAGCTCCCAATGGCTGACCTGAATCTTGGATCTGGGTTGGCCCTGTACTACTCAGTTTTCAGCAGATTCTACTGGCCTTTTCGTTCACATAGTTCACTTTGTATCCTCGTGCTCCCTGGCCTTCAACACGGACCCTGGCATGAGCTGAAGAAATAGCTGAACACTTGGTGATCACAGCTCAATTAACTGCAGCTAGGCCGGGCGCAGTGGCTCACGCCTGTAACCCCAGCACTTTGGGAGGCCGAGGCAGGTGGATCGCTTGAGGTAAGGAGTTTGAGACCAGCCTGGCCAACATGGTGAAACCCCATTTCTACTAAAAATACAAAAAAATTAGCTGGGTGTGGTGGCTCGTGTCTGTAATCCCAGCTACTTGGGAGGCTGAGGCAGGGGAATTGCTTGAACCTGGGAAGTAGAGGTTGCACTGAGCCGAGATGTAGCCACTGCACTCCAGCCTGGACGGCAAGAGTGAAACTCCATCTCACGAAAATAAATAAATAAATAAATAAATAAATAAATAAATAAATAAAATAACTGCAGCCATCATTATTATCACACAACTCTTAGTCTAAGAATCCTGAGAAATTCTGCTCTGGAAGACCCAGAATATCTACTGTATAGCCAAGGCTAGCAAGGCAAGGGTATAACTTTTTGCTATTTAAAAGGTACATAACAAGTGGAATAGAAACAACAGCCTTCCAAGAAACACAATGTCAGACACTGAAACTCAGACGGTCATATTCTCAGTCTCTTTTGAATCAACAGGATGGCAACTGTGGCAGCAGCAGAACAAGATGAGGGAATGAGTTTCAATTCATCAGAAACACCCCCACAATGATAGGGCCATCTAACTGGCTACAACCTACACAGGGCCTGGTTCTCATCAGCATGCTGAGAACCTCTGCAGGAGAGGACATTAGTTAGTGAAATGCCAACCAGGCTGCTTTACTAGTTCCAAATGATGCCAACATGGTGCTAACATTGTCATTTTGCTATTCCCATGGTTCAGAAGCAGCAGGGACAACATAACAAGATACCTTTGAAGAAAAACTGTTCTTGGATCTATCTTCTTGGAGACCCAGGGCCAGAAATATAGGATCATGCAACTTAATAATTTGCTGCTCTACTGGCCACAGAACATTGAATAGTAGACTGGTAAATACTAGATTTCTTAGATGGCCTATCAGGATTTTTCTGTTTACGGAAACGGTCTCTATTGATTAAATGCCCACTCTGATCAAGGCAGCATTCTAGGTGCTGAGGATATGACAGGGACTGAAACAGACAAGAATCTCTGTCTCCATGAACTTTATATTCTGAAGAGGGAGAAAGATAATAAAATAAGCAAGTATATTATACAGTGTGATAGAAGATGATAAGTAATATCCAATAAAATAAATAAGAGATAGTGTCAAGGAAGAAGGTAGCAAAAAATTATGCATACATGCACATGTGCAGATGTGTAAACACATATGAAACTACCCCAACCATAGCACTGAGGTCTGGGATAACTAAGAGATAATGTGCCCTAAACTGTAGCTTGCTCCTGTTCTTGGAACTCAGCAGTAGGCCAATAATAATCATTGACAGTGCAGGAAAGAGGCCTTAGGGGTCTGCAGAAGCTCTAGGCCCTCAGTCGAGCGTCTCCTGACCACTCCAGCCCTGTCTCTTCTTTCTCACATGAACTTCCAGAGATGTTCTGTAACCTCACCTCACCTTTATGCAGATGCTTTCTGCCTGGAGTGAGCTAAAGAGAGTTAATTAAGTATTAAAGGAGTATTTAATCTGATTTACCAAGTGCACCACCCTCCTCAACATGGACTTGCTCCCGGAGACAAAGTATCCAGATGTATCTGCCACAGTCCTGCTATAAATGCAGGGGCAATTGGAGCAAGTGACATACTAGGGCTCTGGATTTCAGGGAGCAGGTATGGTCATAGAGCAAGGAGATGGGAGCAGAGACCTGGTGGGAGATCACTACATGACAATCTCTGTTCATTTGGCATACATAGATGCAACATCTGCTACAAGTTAGGCATTGTGCTAAGGAATCGGCATATGGAGATAAACCAGGAACACAGGCTAGAGGAAGAGAGACATGTATGCTAAGCTGAGGTTTCTTTGGAGCCATATACTTACTTACACCAGGTTCCAGGAGGTGATGATAAAAAGAGAGAAGGCAACAGGCATTCCAAGTAGAGAGCAGAATGGGTTAGATGCCTGAGGCCAGTAAGACTAGTTTTGGACCCTTCAGGTGCTCCTGCTCAGGAAGAGCATAAGGTGGGGGAATGTAGGTAGCAAAGCTAGAAGGATGAACAGGGTTTAGATCATGGAAGGTCATGTATGTCTTATTTTGAAGGCAAAGGAACTGATGAGAAGTTGTAAGCAGGGCATGATGTGAGCAGTTATGTGTCTTAGAATGGTCTCCTTGTACAAGGCAGACAGGCCAGAAGGGTCTTGAGAACAGAAGACAACGACTGGTTAGGAGACAGAATCCTGTCAGAGCAGAAAGACTGGAATAAACTGATTCTATAGACCCCAAGGATTGCTGATGATGTGCCTGAGAAAGGGGAATGGGGGGCAGGTTGAACAAAGCATGATAGCAAAAGGAGAGCTTATTAGGAGCTATATTTTTCTCTCTCCTGTTTTAAATCCTAGATAATTTTACCACCAAAGTCTCCCTGCATAACCACATGCCACCCCCCACAACTCCACTGGCTGGGGGGAGAGAAGTAGCTTCCCACCCTGACAGTTCCAGTGCTCGGCAGAATGAGTTATGGGAATGCTCTCATCTCTCTCTCAAGATAAGGTGCGGCTCTCCATGGGAGATGCAGGCGGATATATATCAGTGCCCTAACCAACAGAGATAAATGTCATAACTCCAGCTCCTGTCCATAAATACACAGCGCAGGAACAACCTTAAACAGCCCAGTGTGCCCAGAAGAGGCAGGATTTAGTGGGCTTCGTTACTTGCTCATGTGCTGAAAAGCGCTTTTAGGAGGGTGTTAAATAGGCACATTACGCAAGCTCATGGACCCAAAATAAATAAGGCATTCTCCTTATGTGGACGTCGCCCACACAGAGAAGCTGCATGTGCCCTGCTCAACAAGAAAGGAGAGGAAGAGACTTTACAGAGATGCCAGATACTGCTCTTGAGGCAGCATCCTTCAAACCAGTGCCAGCAAGAGGGCAGGGAGGAGATTCTTTATTGGCAGGATCCCACTGCAGATACCAGGGACACTCATTCTAAACAAGACATGCGTCTCAGCAAGAGAACCTGCTGCTCATCATCTCCCAGAGATCTGTGATTTCTGGAAGTGGAACTGGTGGGAGATTTCTTGGTTCAACACCCTTTATGGTTCTGGAGGCTGTGCTTTATCCACCTCCCATTACCTGCTCTTTGTCTTTAGGTCCAGGCCATCAATTTGACTTTTCATACAAAGCTCTGCTCCTAAACAAGCAACTGACTCATCTTCTCAAATCAGTGAAGCTCTCTAGCTCCCTGGAGAGGGATATATTAAATATCAATCATGCATATTATTTTACAATATAATTACTTTGGCAATTAATCTGTAAGAAATATTGCTCTCCAGATCCTACCTTCTGCCAATACAAACACAAAGCTCTTGGAGAGCGGTCACATGGATGGAGCCTGAGCTTCCAGGGAAAGAGAGAGGGCTGCTCCACACAAAGCCAAAGACATAAGAAATTAAAAGATGAGATGATCTCCCCAGAGTCTCTTTCAACCCTGCTTCAAGAGACCATCGGTGCCACTATTTAATCAAGGAGAAGCAGAACTCAAGCAAAAATGGAGGAGGGACTATCTTACCAAAGCAAGTAATAATAAGGGCTCCTGTAGTCATGAGGTTTACAGTCTGCATTTTGGGGGGAGTAAAGATAGATGTTTCCACAGATAAGATCTTTAGTACAGCATCTCCATACAAAACCCCACTGTTAGCTTAATGAAGGTGGGCTTTTGTTTTGTTCCCTGCTGTGTCCCCAGAACACAGTGTGCATTCCATAAATACTTGCTGGAGTAAGGGGGGAAGGAAGGAAAGCAGGTTCTGCCAGACTCATTTCACTGAGAGGTGCTCACATAGCCACCCTATCTACTGTCCAGTCTGCATCAATCAGCTGGTCCATCTTTGCCCACAATCCCATGAGGAGCTTGTAAGATAGCAAATATATATATTTTTAAAGCCAATTCAATTTCCCAAATCTAAATGCAGTCCATCTCAAACCTATATACTGCCTTACAGTAATCAACTGATCAAATTAAAAAATAAGTAGCTACACCGAATGCTGAGATTTTATTTCCTTCCTTTTCTCCTTCCCTACGGTGGAAGAGGAACCGTGAAAAGGCTAAGAGTAGCAGCAGGAGAGACCAGAGAAGGAAGTGATAATTGCCAAATTGGATAAGCAGTCACTGAATAAATGAAAATTAACAAGACTTGTTTTCCAATAGCTTCAAATCCAAGTGAAAATGATTGCTGGTGGAATGAACGAGGAAAAACATTTCTCCATCAAAAGCACTTTTCACTTTTTACTTGATATTTCTTTTACTGCCCCAATTAGTATCATTATGACAATAAACTAAATAAAGGGCAGATTGAGAGAGTTAAGGGAGATTAAGTGAATAATCCACATAAAAGCCACGAGCACAGAGACTAACTGGTTCGGTCCATATGCACATGCAAATGTTTACTTCATACCTGCCCTCCTTTCCTATTAGAGGGAAGGACTGGGGGATAAAAAACTTAAAGGCAGGAAAAATAGGAGTAGGTGGGATAAATAAAGAGGAAAAGAGATTGAAAGTAAAAAAAGACTAAAAGAGGAATTTTAGAATGAGAAGTGTGTGGGGGTGGTAAAACAGAAGGGAGGAAAAGTTCAGGGGACGGAAAAGAGATCCAGGACAAGACCTGTGCTCCCATTAGCAGATCTTGATGTTGGCAGGTGAGGAATCAACACCCTATTACAGATGCTTTCTCCTTTTCATACATACACATACACACACACATGGTCTTGTCACCCAGGCTGGAGTGCAGTGGAGTGACCACGGCTCACTGTAGCCTCGACCTCCCAGGCTCAAGTGATCCTCCCACTTCAGCCTCCCAAGTTCAGGTGCACACCACCATTTCTGGCTAATTTTTAAATTTTTTGTAGAGGTGGGGTCTCACTATATCGCCAGGGCTGGTCTCGAGCTCCTGGGATCAAGCAATCCTCCTGCCTTGGCCTCCCAAAGTGCTGGGATTACAGGTGTGAGCCACTGCAGTTGGCCGCTTTCTTCTGACTGTAGGTTTCTCTTACTTGTGCTACAGTCACCCATACTATGAAAAAATGGTTGAGATTCTATTCATAAAAGATGTTTTACAGGCATCTACATTAAGTAAAAATGTTCATGTTAATTATGGGCCTCAAAATACTGGGTATCTGACACTTTCAATTTTGATAAGCAACTTCAGAAATAATCTAGATTGTTGTTAACTGTCATGTCAAAAATGAGTTACAAGCACAGAAAGCTAAAGCCAACAGCCATAAAATCTAACACAGCTGCTTTCCTCAGTGGCTGATGGATCTACTGAGGAATCTCCTGGGGCTGCTAGGCCATGGGGTCTGAAAAAATACAAGAAAGCTCAGAGTTCCTAATTTTCAGCCTACAGCTAACAGCTTCTCAGAGACGTTTGTGTCTTCCTGCTCCCTGGGCTTGTTCCATCAATTTGCATCCTCTGTGGCTGTTGTCTGCCCTTTGGAAATAGTGATGATCTGTATTTATGTGCAGTCTTCATTCCTAGAGGTAGAACAGCCTCTCAGGAGACTCTCAGAAATGCACATTGGTGCCACAAATATGACTGCAAAACAAAAATCCATTAATGTCTTGGAAATGATATCCCACAGAAATCAAGATCAAAACCTGCTAAGCAATAAACTTGTATATAAGAATATACATCGCTTTCCTGTATAGATGAAATTTCCACTTATCCAACAAACATTTACTGAGTGCCTACTATGTGACAAGGACTGCTAGGTGAGGATACAATAGAGACAAGCAACACAAAAGCTTCAAGGAGTTTAGAGTCTTTTGGAGAAAGCCTCCACTAAATAGGAAATAAGTAAGGTAAGGGAACTACAGGGAGCTAGAACCTATCATGAGGGGGAAGGGCTCTGGGAAAAAGTGGTATTTACACTGAGAAGTGAAGGATGAATAGGAACTAGCTCTTTTTATGTGGCAATGTAGATTTTGCAACATGCAGGTCCAAATAAGTCCAGGAAAAGGAAGAAAGGATCCTCAGCTAGAGAAAGTGGTTTTATGTTTTTTTTTCTTTGCTTTTGCAATGATACAAGACAACAACTAAGGTCACTAGCTAAGGCTCCCATACATACTAATAAAAGGGGGTCAGGGACCAGGATTTGTGCAATGGACCCTGATCTCATGATCTCAGGCACATTCTTTAATCAGTTCAGCTTCGTATTTCCAACCCCCATTTTGGACCACCACATTCTGTCCCCCAAAATTGGCTTTACTCACAAGAAAAAATTACTTTTAAGAAGCAGAATCTCTCCCTATCCCCTTCCATATAAATGTAACAATACTTAACATGTGATATACCCTCTCAACACATTTTTAAATAAAGTACTCTTACCAATAGGCACAATATTGTACAGCAGATTTCTAGAACTTACTTGTCTCACATAACTGAAATTTTAGAACTGTTGAACAGCAGCAACTCCCTGTTTCCCACTGCACCCAGACCCAGAAAACCACCATTGACTCTATTCTCTGTTTCTATGAGTGTCACTATTTTAGTTACCTCACATAACTGGAATCCTGCGGTATCTGTCCTGCGACTGGCTTGTGTCATTTAGCATAATGACCTGAAAGGTTCATCCATGTTGTCACAAATGGCAGGATCTCCTTTTTTTGCCTAAGGCTAGATAACATTCCTTTGTAGGTATATACCACATTTTCTTTATCCATTGGTTTCTAGATGGCCATTTAGGTTGTTTGAATATCTCGGCTATTGTGAATAAGTGCTGCAATGAACAGGGGACTGTAGGTATCTGTTCAAGATACTGATTTCATTTCCTTTGGATATATACCCAGAAGCAGAATTGCTGGATCCTGTGGTAATTCTATTTAATTTTTTTTTTGAGAAATCTTCATATTACTTTCCATAGCAGCTGAGCCATGTTACAATCCCACAAACAGTGCACAAGGGTTCCAAATCTAGATTTGTTCTGAATTGGTGCTTGCTTACATATCAAACGTTTGGGGATTAAAAAAAAATAATAAACTGGTTCTTGCTCATACTTGCTATCTTTTAGTTTTTTGATAGTAGCCATTCTAATGGGTATGAGGTCCAGAATCTTTTTCAAGAGTCTGTAATCCTATATACATCTGAGATTTAATCTGCAACTACCATTACATCTCTGTAAGATGTGGCCAAATGACAGACCAGCCTAGTATGCACGCTAAGAGCTCTGAACTTCTTACCAAACAAGGGCGAATCTGGGCAGGAGGAAGGGAATGTAACAGGACTGTAGTTTTCATTTCATGGATGGGAGGGAAAGTCACGTACAGTATTGGTTCAAGGATATGCCCTAAAATGTCATAAGGCAAAGGCCTTCCCAGACAATAGCATTTATGTGGACAGGATTCAAATCATGTATCAAGTATTGGTTCAAAATGGCCACTTAGGGCTTTCTTTGCATCATACAAATGCTGTGTCACTGGATAAGAGGCATATCACAAGGATGATCTGCTGATCACAATGACACTATTTTTTCTCCACTTCTTTCATGCGGAAACTGAGAGTTTCACATATCTAGCAAGTTAGGGGACCTAAACTTAGACTAGGTGGGGACTGGCTCCAAAACCTGTTCTCTTAGCCACTAACGTTTTGTGTATGCAATGAATATTTCATAATTCCTAAACCTAGAGACAAAAAAGGGGGAGGGAAGTCTAGACCTTTCTTCTCAAAAGAGGGATCTGCAAATCACCGGCATTGACATCGCCTGGAAACTTGCTAGAAATGCAAATTCTCTGGCCCAACTCCAGACCCATTCAATAAGTTTGGAAAGCACTATTCTAAAGCTCTTGGGATCCTAAAGCTCATGGGGTCCTGGTGACCACAGTCTCTTTACAGCTTCTACTCTAAAGGGCAAATCAAGAAGTTCTGTCCCAGCATTCCGGTTTTCTTTCAAGTACAGTGAGAGAAAGAGAACTGAGAGCGAAGGGAGTGGAGGATAAGCACTCTTTATCTTCTATTCAGCATAAAGCCTGGCCCACCAAATGACAAGGGAAAGGCAAAACAAAGTGATAGAGCACAAAACACAGCTGGCCATTAGTGCTGACAAAGGCTGAGGGAAGCACCTTTTCCTTCTTCAGAGGATCTAACCCACATTTCACCCTGTGCTGGGGCCAAATCCTGAGCTGGGAGGCAGCTTCAAATAAGGCAAAGGACCTTGGATTGGAAAAGAAATTTTGCTCTCAGGTGATGTTCAAAACAAGTAAAGATGACTTCTGGTCTGCTGAGGGAAGGGTGTTTTTCAAAATGCAAGATTTCACACACAGGCACATGCTGTATGAGATGCTTTTTGCCCCCCAAAACAAACAACAACAAAAGAAACCCACACAGTTTTTTTGTTCTTAAATGCTGCTGGGAGAGTGATTCAGTTTTGAATTTAATAGTTAAAGCTGTAAGCTTACTTTCTCAGTGTGTATGCACATCTCATCTCCTTCCAAACATTAAGAGATTAAAATCCAGCTCTTCTAAACTTGGCTCATTAAAGGCAATCTTCTTGCTAAGTATTGAACTTGAACTGCTTTTAAGTTTGATGCAAATAAAGGTCAAACTATTTTACTTTTTTCTTAAGGGTTCAGGGAAAACAAACGTGTATGAGAGAGCTTGAGGTGGAAGAACAGAATGAGCACTGAGAACTTACCATTCAAAGTGATTTAAGAGCGAACAGGGCTTCATTTATTTGCCAGCTCCCTGTCTTCTCATCCCTCCCCTTCAAATCTCTTCACATTTGCATTGTTCATGTAAAATGAGTCAGGGAATGCAAAAGCTAAGGTTCTCATAGCAACTGTTAAGAATCCCACACCGCACATAAGCAGTATTGGCAATTACTAATTGGCTGTTGCTAAAGGTGAACCCTTAATATACCACATGTGTGAAGTGGGCGAAACAGCATTCTAACAGAACTTGAAACTTATTTCTCAGTTTATGTGTTTAAACCTGTAGCCTTAAAAATGAGCACCTGAAAAGAAGGACAAATCAAAGATAAATCAAATGGTTAGCACCATGATTCTATAATCCTAACGAGAAGAGAACTGGGAATGGAAGAGGGTTGGGCTATGCTGGGGTCCAGATCTTGCACAAGTATCTGGGAGACATCTGAGCAATGGGTGAATCCCAAACAAGCAGCTTGCCCCAAAGAAGTTGGTAGGGCCATACAACATAGCTTCTCAACTTCTCTCTGGTGCTATCACCAACGGCCCTAATTGCTCTTCTGAGAATTGGATCGATGGCATTAGCATTTGCCCTTGGCTAGCTCACCTTTGAGCTCAGTCTACTTTAAAACTGAGCTCTGTTATCCAATTAGAGTGTTTATCTGATGAACTATGGGAAGACACAGACTGTCTTCTAAGCTGTCATCTACTCATACAGATTACACTCATGTCAGGGCAAAAATTTAATCAATTCAATTTACTGATCAGCTGATTTGATTTCAAACTCAAAATGTTAAGAGAGTAAGGAGCAGGATTCATAAGATCATGCCATTTTAGCCCTTGAAAGAATATCAGCTACCATTTAATGTAATCCAGGGACAATACTAGGACTATAGCCTGGAGTTAACAATGGGGGGTTGAGGGGGAGGTACAGCCGATAAAGGCACAGACAATGAGAATCAGAGAAATGGGGGTAGATACCTGTGTGAGCTTCATTTTAAGGCCATACAGGAATCAGTAGAGTCTGGATGAGAAATAAGGTATTCCAAATTCTTATTCACTAAACTTTCCATTATCAACTTCCCTCTAAAGTATGTCTAACTCATGTTTCACCTATTTTACTCCCCTTGAATTAGGTTTCCTACCTCAACCCTACTACACTGTGTGTGTCTTGCTGTACCAAAAAGTAGCAGTCCCCTTGCAGTCCTTTATAGGATCATGGATAGCAATGGGGGCAAAAGAAGTACAAAAGCTAAGAATGGTGGGGTCATTATTGGCATAATGCTCGTCATCTCTGGGGCCAATAAAACAATTGGCCATAAAATTCATACTATTCACAGATGGGTGGGAAAACAGAGCTGAGTGAGGGTCAAAGAGACATAATCAATGAGGACAAGGACACATACCAACACAGTAGTTATTTCAGTGAAAATGCAGGAGGACACACGACTCAGTGGATGGGAATCGCAAATATGGTAAGAGTGTGCAAAGTTGAAAAAAATAAGAGTCTTCCTTTTAGTCTGTGCCATGACATATGAGGCCAGCACCCAGAGTCCTCAGGTACTAGCTGCCATTCGTGCCTCTGTAGCTGGCGTCTTGGGAAGTGCCAGCCTTGAAGGCCCTCTCTGTATTCAGGAGGTCGGCATTCAGCTAATATTTATAGTTCACCAAGAAAACACTGATATTCTCATAGTGCCATTAAATAACAGAATCCAAACATGCTTCGAAGTGTATATGAAGTGGATTATTTTGCCATACTTCTGGCTCATTATTTCCTGAAATCTGAAAGAATATAACATTATAAAGCTCCTGTCATATCTAGGGGCAGCATGAAAAACTCAGACAGCAAACATGCAAATATCCTGAGATGTACACATTTCCAGAGGCTTCCAGACGGGGCTGTAAACTACATTACTTAAATGCTATTATACTTTTAGGTTCTTTTACCCTTGAAAACATCTCAGCCTGACAGAAGCCCCAACTCAAATCTGCTAGAATGCTAAGTTTTGATCCAAAAGATCCACTGGCCTCACAGTTGGCCTGGAATTTGAACAGAGAACTTGAAAGCAGAAGTTTTCCTGGAAAAGCCAGGATGTACAACTGCCATGAGTCGCCTTTCAAGCTGGAACAATATCGTGAAACAAGAACGGTGACCCCTTGAACTTTGAGAAAAAAGTGTTTTCTATAGGAGATGGAAAAGCATTATTTTCTGTTCTTATGGATGTGAGAAGCAATCTGACCAAAATCTTCTGGTTCTAAAAATATACAAATAGCTAGTGGGGCAATATGTTAACAATGTAATAAAGGGTAAATGGAAGATCTTTGTAACTGTATTCTTGTAACTTTTCTGTAAGTATAAAATTATATCAAAATAAAGAGGCATAAGGATTATTAAAAACAAAAATAAAAAACTTGAGGCTTAAATGTTGGATCTCCTGGGACACTTACTCACCATAGTCATGCTATTCTGCGAAAGGTGTATCAGAGGCAATAGTCCAGGAAATCTCAACAGCCACTTCCTCAGAGGAAAGCCCTTTGTTAGTAGACACTGTTAACATTTTAATGCCAGTTTCATGTGCTCTATCTCAAAACTCTGCTCTTCAAGGTAGTCAGTTTAACCCTTTCACCTCCATATTAGAAAAGAGGGTTCCTTGGTGGATGGCAAATATTCTATTTCTCTAACCTGTTCTCTCTAAGCTATACACTTACGTATCACCAGCACTAGGCAAGTTGCTTGGTCTTTTATTAATAAAGCAGCTGAATAATTTATAAGGGTTGCATAGGGCCCATTAGAAGGGCCGGAGCAGTAATAACTGGCTTAGGACTTTGCTTACTCAGGGCTAAAGTTTAATTTATCCATAAATGCCCCAGCTCACAAACCCATCCCACAGGTCTGACCTGCTCTCTTTTGCTCTACGATCACATGTCCTAGCCATGCTCTCATCTTAGATGTGTTCCTATTGGTGTCATCTCTGGGGCCAATAAAACAAATCCAAACCCCCAAACAACTAAAAATGCTTACCTTCATTACTACACTTCCTACTTAGGGTCACTGCCACTGTCCCATTCGTAAGTTTTGGTCATCCCAAAAGAAAGGCAGTACCAGACTGATTCCTAGCCAACAGGAGAGCACACGCAGATGCAGTGAATGGAGGGAATATTAGAAAGGTCCCTTGTTACCTAGAGGTAAGTATGTTCAATGTCAATTAGGGCATTGCGTTCTAAATGAGGAGATCAAGAAAATATGCTCTGCTATTTATTTAGTAAGTGAGTTAACTTTCCCAGGCTTCAGTTTTCTCATCTGCAAAATGGAGACTGTAGTGTAATGGTGCCTGCCTCACAGGACTGTGGGTAAGGATGAAATGAGTTAATCCACAGCATGTAAGTACTCATTAAGTGAAAACTATTATTAGAAACTCGACATGGAATGAATCTTAGAGAAACCTCATCCAAACCACTTATTCTATGAAAAAAATCTTGAGGCCTGGCGAGGTTCTGTGACCTGTTCAAGGCTCTGTTACTTTGGAAACAGATCTAGGCATTAATTCAGTTCTCCTGAGAGACACCCAGTTTGGTTCTGTGTGTGACTGCAGGGCTGCTGTGGCTCTAGCACTCTTCCTCTGTGGCAACTATAGGGTTATTTTGTTTTCTAAATTTTTTTTTTTTTTTTAAGACGGAGTCTCGCTCTGTCACCCAAGCTGAAGTGCAGTGGCTCACTGCAAGCTCTGCCTCCTGGGTTCACACCATTCTCCTGCCTCAGCCTCCCGAGTAGCTGGGACTACAGGTGCCCGCCACCAAGCCTGGCTAATTTTTTGTATTCTTAGTAGAGATGGGGTTTCAGCGTGTTAGCCAGGATGGTCTCGATCTCCTGACCTTGTGACCCGCCCACCTTGGCCTCCCAAAGTGCTGGGATTACAGGCGTGAGCCACTGCGCCCACCCTTTCTAAATTTTAAGAGAGTCAAAATGTTAGCCAAGAAACATCAGTGCTCCTTCATTTATCCAAGAACTTTCTAGTGAGTGCTGACTTGGTGAAGCACTATTCTAGGCAGTGTTATGGTGGCTTCAGCGGTAACAAGATAGACATGGTCCTTACAAGGTCCCCTCAAGCATCTTACAATCTGATGATGAAACAGTGATGTCAGAGGGAGTGATAGAGGGGGATGTAGTCAGGAGGGTGGATGGCAGTTAATTAAGGCATTTCTTTGCAGTGTAATCTCTAGGAAGATGGTACTGTAACACTGGTTTCAGCATTGCATATATGAATATGCATGGGTATATGTGATAAGAAGAAATTATACAAAGTGGCATTACCCTCTGAAAAGTTCATTCTTGGGCACTCATATCAGAAATAAACACTACTCATTATCAGAATAGACCTTTTTTGGTGTTGGTCTTACCTCCCTGGCTATTCTGGAGCAGATGGGTGGATTAAGGCAAAAGGGCACTAGAGTAATCAATGCAGGGCTCAATTTACTCTCAGGTGAAGTTCATTTCTCTACTCTCTCAAGGTTGGATTCTTAGCCGTTGGCATTTGTGCTATGTGCCACGAAATTCCTGCCCCAAGAACCAGTTCAGGGGATCAAAGAGCTATTATTAATGTCTCAGTTTAGGCCAACTGAGAGAGGGAATGACAGTAGAGGCAGGCCACTCACCCCTCCATTCAGCCGCCCTCCTCCACAACGGGGCCATTGAGCAGGCGCCACAATAGAGGGCTGAGAATAAAAGGCCGAAGGAAAGCATACAGAGTCCCCTTGCACAGACTCGGTCATTCATCACCAGGCAAGTGCCAATATCTGGCAACAGCAATCTCAATTTCTGCAAATCCTCCAACTTGCAACAGCTGCTAGTGACTCTGGTGGGCGGCTTTGCTGCTTACGCCAGTTTCCAATACCAAGCCCTGGCCCAGAGCCAAGTAGACATTACTTGGGTTAGAGACACGCTGGCTGCAGAGAGCAGCAACAATGGACTTCACAGCTTATAAAGCAGCTTACAAAGAGCTCCCGTGTATTTCAAAAAGCACTTCAGATAGCTGGTGAGAGAAGCTATCTGCACAAATGCATTCAAGCAGTTTATTTCTAACCCACTTAATTCAAGGTTTCCTTCAGGAGCCAATGGCATAGTGGAGGTAGGTGCAGAGAACTGCAAGAGGGCTGGATGGCTTGGCAGCTGAGGCAACGCAGCCAAGCCACATCCGCCCTCCTCTGGAGCACCAGCTCAGCAGGATGAGGAGTGACTGGCAGCAATCAGTCCTCCAATGGGTTAACAAATGTAATGAAAAAATGAAACATATTCTGTGGGATTCCACGGCTCTTTAGTGAGTTGTCAAAACTGTTTTCATCAGCATTGTTAAGGAGCATTTCTAAACGTTACTGAATGAACGTGCCGAGTGCCATCTAGGTGCCAGCTGCCACACCATCCAAATGTACCTTCATCTGATTGCACAGGTAACGCCAGCCAATGGCACCTCCTGTTCTGCCTCACCTCTCCCAAGTCTCTATGGTTCCACTCATCTCCTCCATGAGATCTAGACTTGCCCTTGTAGGCACAGCTGACTAGTTTCTAGAGAACAACTTTGCGGCCGGGCTCGGTGGCTCACGCCTGTAATCCCAGCACTTTGGGAGGCCGAGGCGGGCGGATCACAAGGTCAGGAGATCGAGACCACAGTGAAACCCCGTCTCTACTAAAAATACAAAAAATTAGCCGGGCGCGGTGGTGGGCGCCTGTAGTCCCAGCTACTCAGGAGGCTGAGGCAGGAGAATGGCGTGAACCCGGGAGGCGGAGCTTGCAGTGAGCCGAGATCGCGCCACTGCACTCCAGCCTGGGCGACAGCGCGAGACTCCGTCTCAAAAAAAAAAAAAAAAGAGAACAACTTTGCCAGCTAACAGGCACAGAGACCAAAAGAAGCTAAAGACTGAGGCACAAAGGCCTATGTCTGGAGCCTGGATTTTATGGAAGCCACAGACGGGCACAGCAACAATGGGCCCAAAATGGACCATGTTCATAGGAGAAATACAGACAGGTAACAATTCTTTATCAATTTTGTTTTGTCCTCTTGCCCATAGATTTTTCAAAAGAATTTCATGAGTACTTTTATTTATGGAAAACAAACTAATGTGAAGACTGAGGTGAGGTGGGAACTAAGGACCCCTTCACATGACTTTGGACCTCACTTGGAGCTCTGATGTGCTGTGTATGATTTCTTAGAAACTATGAATCAATAGATTCCGGGTAAGAAATTATTGCAATAATTAATAGAATCAAAAGAAATATACAAAGCCGTATCCAACATGAAGTAGAACTGGATTGTGAAGTGGCACAGCTCAAGTGCTACTATGTTGAAGGAACCGAAGCTACCAACACCCCAGCACTTATTCCAATAGTAAGATCTATTCTTTAGGGGAATAAGGAGTGAGTATGATATGGCAATGTTCACTGTGAGGCCAACCTCCTAGCATGAAATGGATCCATGTAAGAGGCTCAGCATGCTATTACCCCATATTATTAATGTAAAATATGCCATGTGCAGCAATGAGACTCCTTAAAGGGATCAGGTTCTGAATTAATGTATCATCTGTACTTGGATTATCAGCATCAAATGCAACTCTTCGTGTATTGGTTATTCCAACAGCTATTAGAAGAACGAAGATTATATCACAGAAAACCTTTAGGGAGAAAGTGGGGAAATAAAAACAGTTTCTATCAACTGCAGAATTTGTGCTTGCCTATCAACAATGCACATTTACTTCCAGTACGACTTCCCTGTATTTTTCATGTTATGTTTTAAAAGTTAGCATTCACCAACAGGAAGAAATTCTGCAACAGAACTCAGAACCAAAATTAGAGCTCACAGAGGAAAGCAAAATGGCACGAACACAGACCTAACTAACAGAGCTCGCTTTCTGCCCCCATCCTGCTGCTAGAAACTAGACACTATGTTAGGCACAGTGAGGCAAGCCTAGGAAGGCTCCAATCCCAGATCCATGATCTATGACTGTGCATTTCTGATTCGGTTCTTGAGATGCAGATGCTGAAGCTACTGTACCATCTGCCAAGAGCAACGGCTGCTCCACGAGACCTTCACTCCTGGCAAATCTCACTTAAAAGACCCACCTCTAACTTGGTATTTTACACTCAATGTTAATATTTAAGTATACACGGCACTGCGGTGCAATATAAATGCTTGTCAAAAATAAGATCCTTGAAAGCATACACTATTTCCTTTTTTCCTCTTGCAGTGTCAAGCAATTAACAGGTATTAAATAACCACTGACTAGTCAACTACAAAAAAGAGGGATGTAAGCAAGAATACTAGCAAGAACAAGTATCTGTTACCATGTCTTCCCACCCACCAAACTGTGGAGGAAAAAACTCCCTCCTCTCAAATCAAGGCAGGCTGCTTACAAGGAGCACCACGTGAAAGGGAAAAATGGCCACTCTACGCAATATGCCTATTTTGATGTGAAGGGCTGGTCTGTCGTTAGCACTTCCCAATCAGTAGCACTCACAAATAGGTCTAAACTTGGAAAATTTAAAAAAAAAAACAAACAAAAAAAACCCAAAAAAAACCCCTCCCTATCAAACAATGAGAATCAAGAGTAAAAAAGAAATAGCAGTTTGCTAAAAAAGAGACTAAAATACATCAGGGCCTTAGAAGAGTTATTTCTGCATTCCCTGCACATACGACATCATTCATGAAGAAGGCAATGGTACAAATATAGCATAAATGTCGTCTGCTCTAGCTTGTAATTTAAAATGCAAATGCTAATGAGCGAACTGGTATATCAGTGGAGTTAATAACCGCATGCCTAGCACAGGGGCTGCATCCAAAACACACACAGAGAAGAGACAGACACCATGTTCCAATTTAAAAATAAAAACACCCAAATTAACCCTAGAAAAATCACTAGCAGATGTACAAGCTCAGGAAAAGGAGGCACACAAGGGCAGGGAAATGGGAACTTCTCCACCAGCCGCAGACTAACCAGTCAATTTAAATATTTTCCTACATATAGTAAAGGTAAGCATAGGAGTTACGAGGGTTTACTGAGGAATGCTATTGTAAAAGCATTCCAGAGGATAATAAGTATAATAAGGAAAAGCTACAGGGAATCCAGAAAGCTTGAATAGAAAGTTTCTCCAAAGCCCACTTTAGAAGCCTATAAGCTAATCTTGCAGGGAGCCAAATGAGATGTAGATCTCATTTACTTCATCATAGGCAAAGGATGAAGAAGCTTTGGTAAAAAAAAGCCCAAAAACTTACAAGGTCTAGATTTAAAGGGTCATTTAAGTAAATTGGAAAAAGCTCTAATGATGAAATAAAATGATGGAGAGAATGCAGTTGTGTCTCAAATGCCTTCCAAACATGAAAGGAACTTCTGTGGATTGTTCTTGCTCCTCATAGGCTGGTGCTTGGCAGCCCTGCAGCAGAATGTGGGAACACTCCACAGCACTGAGATGAAGAGCAGCTCCTTGGGCTTCCTCAGAGCCCCCCACGCATGGGCAACGAGGAAGTGCATTGTGTGGTTAGTGGCCCTGTCCAGCGCCAGGACTGAAACTACGACGCCTCCTCAAGGCCAGCAGGAGAGTGAGCTTGCACATGCTGCCCACACTGGACACCTAGTGTCTTCTAGTTCCCATGTTAGTGCTATTCATTCAAATTCCACACAAAGAGCCAGGCCCAAACTCTAACAGATCCAGCCCATCTGACTGGTGAAGCCTCAGGAAAACTTTTGAAAGAAACTCAAGGTGAGCAATGACCTGGAGTTTGGGGAAGGGGGCAAACAGCTTTTCAATGATGAAGAATGGTTTTATTTATTTATTTTTTAAACCCAGTCAAATCTGTTTGAAAGGGGTGGGGGATTCCTGAGATGGTTTCCATAGCAACCAGGATTAAGTCTTACAGCAGTGTGCACTGTTCACCCTGGGGCTGCCCATTACCAGATTTCAAAGCATTAACCTTTAATTTCAAAATACCAAACCATTTACACTCCCTCTCCTGCATCCAGGTTCTGCCATTTTCTACTATTAGTCTGATAAAATGGACTCCCCCACAGGGCTGGAGTGGTGGTGAGTAGCACAGTAGCTTGTCAACATTACTACTAAGTGGCTGGTGGGAAATGCCCACAGGTTGACAAGATGGTGCTGAATAATCTATACTGAAATGTATTCCTCTGGGAAAGCCACAAGAAGGGACTTAGAACTGAAGCATTTGGGCACAACCAATGAGACAGGTGCTGTTTTTGGAAATAATCCAACAGAGAAAAGCCATCAGATTTCTGGAAGCTTCCCATTCCAGCCCCCAATGCCCACCAGGTGGAAGGCAAGCCAGACAACCCTAAATAGACTCAGACAGAATGAGCTTTAAAGTAGGAGGGAAGGAGAAGGGCCCGAAAAGGAACACCTGGGGAAAAGCTCGCAGGACTGAACTTCTCTAACACTCCACTGGCCTCATTAGCTCTGCATAAGACAGGCCTCACCTCTATCCAGGATGTTTTCTCCCCTTGTCTCATCAGTATTAAAACATGAAAGCATAAGAGTAAAAAGCACAATAGAAGGCTTTAGAATAGAAGAGTAGAAACACTAGTCAGAGAATTCAGGAGGAAGGAATCTCCTCACTGACCTACCCATCCAAAGCCAATCCACAGGCCTATCGTCTAACAGCAAGGGTAAATCAACATCTATCTTTTCTTCGCATATAAAACCCAGTAGATGGTAAGGGCTGAACACCCTAATCAGGAGGGCTGCACCATCCTCCGCAGTCCGACTGGCTCCATAGAAGGTGATGACACCACCAGGACTATCTTTTCCTAGTTACAGGAGGCCCTATATAGGCTGGCACATAAATGCCATATGGGCCTTGCTGTCTCCCTCACCTCCAGGTCACCAGCATCACACCAAGATATGCAGGCCAGTCTGATGGAAATAATTAATTAGGAAGCAGGAGAGCAAGAATTCATCTTTAAGTGTTTTAGCTCCAAGGTCTGTGACTGCCATTAAACCAGGCCAAACAAATCTTATTTTTAGTGATGACTTTATTTATTACTCTGGAATGGGTACTGAACAAATCATATTTCTCCCTCTTTTATGCTGAAACACTCGATTATGTCATGAAGTTTTTTAATTCCTACTCCCAGTCTTCAGGTATTGGCATACTGAGGCTCTTAGCATCTTTGTTCATCCTCCTCTGATCTGACCACCTGCAGTTTCCTGATGTTTTCCTAAAAGGATGGGCCTCAGATGGTACACCGTACACCAGGAATGCAATGACTTGGGCTGGGTCAGTACCTGGCTCCACTCCTGTCTGCATTCTGTATTTCTGAGTTCTGAACCAGCCTTTTTGACAGCAGTTACATATTTACTCTTATTGTTTTATAAAATCTGAGCTGTTTTCATTTGTACAGTATTTAAGGCATGTGTTGCTTACCCTTATGCTTTTAAAACATTTTTTTTCTTCATGTCAATACATTTTTTACTCCAGCAGACACAATTACTTTGCTTAAAGGCTGGAACTATATCATGCA
Source organism: Papio anubis (assembly GCF_008728515.1). Lineage (NCBI taxonomy): Eukaryota > Metazoa > Chordata > Mammalia > Primates > Cercopithecidae > Papio > Papio anubis. Next base: position 30,430,976 of record NC_044979.1, read on the forward strand.
TTTCTGTATTCCTAGCATTGTGCCCACTGAATATTAAAAAAAAATTATTAAATAACCATGTAACTGAATGACCCACAAGCATGAAGAGGCTCATTCTGGGGATGATTCATGATGTAAAGATGAAAATAATCAGGGTGTAATTGGAGGTTTCATTCACATGACCAGTGGGTGACGGTGTGCCTGCAGAGATGGGGAGCTGAAGGTGGAGCAGTGAACACTCAATAGCAGGAAAGCTAACAGGGAGATTTACACACCAATACAAAAGTGGAGAGAAAAATGATTGACGAATATGTCCATTTCTTTTAGGCAGCTCTTCCTGAGATCTGATATAGGTCAACTTCTTCTGCCTAGATAAATCAAACCCAACCTGCCCAAAGAAAATGCAGCAGACCTTCTTGGAAATTCAAATGCCATCGCCCGGAGGAAAACTTTTCCATTCAACAATTGTTATTTGCTCTGTATTCTTATACTATGTGGCCTATGCTTTTGATAACTGCTCTTTTGTATTTCCTTGTTTACATTTTTTTGTATGGCCATCTACACAACTAGACTCAAAGATATTTGAGGGAGAAGTTATCCTACTAATTTATGTATCATCCAAAATTTAACTACTGAAGACTACCTTTCTTAATCTGTGCTTGTAAAAATCTTGGACTCATTAAAAAACACTCCCCAAATCTGTTCATTGTGTTAATTCTTTCCTGTAAGTGACTCTCCAGGATCCCCGGACATGAACATAATTCTTATAATTCCTATAATGATATCTTTAAAAGTAAAGAACTAGAGCAGCTCCAGGAAAGTCTCATGTTAAGCTGCCCATTTCTAGTAATGGGACCCGACAGAAAGTAGGCAGTGAAGACAGAATCAAACTGGGAAGTCCCAAGAGAAAGAATACTCCACTTTACAAATATCCATTAAGTTGCAATTCAATTAAAGCATCTGAAAGGAATTCATAAGTATCAGCAGACCCTGTAATTGCTTAATTAAGGATAGAAGCCTAGCAAACACAACCACAATAACAGCCTGATTCATTAGCACCTCTGTGATAGCAGAATGGGATTTCTCACTTAAACATACATTGGTTTTAATTGTGTAATTTAGTTAGGCACTGGTAATCAATGGGGACCCACAATTCCTGGGACCAGGAGGTGAGGAGGCTATTCCTGTTCACCTTCCCTTCCCTCCTCTCATTAGAAGTTTTTGGTCTATTGAAACAGGCAGTTGATATTCCAGTGAGGATTGGCTGGAGAAGAGATCTTAAAGGAAAAGAAGGAAAATAAGGAAATGAGGAACTTCATTCAAAGGCATTCAGGGTGAAAGAACACACAGGCAAAGCTTTAGTTCACCATGTACAAGCCCACTACCATTTATCAAATCCTAGACACTTAGAACCTTTCTCAGTGCCTCCCTTGTCATAATCCAGCTCCAGAAAGGGAGAAGGAGAGGCGGAGGCAGAGGGAGAGGAAGAGGAGAAGGGAGAAGGGTTGGGAGAGGGAGAGGAAGGGGGAGGGAAAGAAAAATGCTAAAAGGCAGGAAAACGGAAGTCTCATTTTCTTGTCTTATCTCATACGAATAGGTAACTGGTTAATTGTAAGTCACCTGCTGTGAACCACATGGGAACTCCCTGTCAAGTGGCTGCTGCCTTCTAGATGGTTTGTACTATGAGTTCCATGCAAGGTGACTGGCATCCATTTCCTGCCTGCCTCACCCTGTAATTCCTCAAACTTATGGCGGTACCACCTTTAACACTAAGGAAATGCAAACATGGCATGGTGGACTCACTCAGTGAGTTGGCAGAAGACTCTAAATATCTGATATAAGGCTCCTTAGATCACTTTGCACTGAAATCTCAAATTATTATTCTCTTCCAATTCAGGAGAAAAGTATTTGGTTTGCAGGCACCATGCCTTGATACCTGCTACGCTTATCCAACAGGGCTACTTCCTGAACTGTGCCTGCAGCATGACCCTGATACTTAAGATCTAATAAGGGAATTACAATAAGGACACTCAATATAAAGGTCATAGTAATAAGACAAACACTTCACACCCACTGGGGCTTTTAAGTAAAAATGTGAGGTCATGTGTCATGGTTCATGCTTACAATCCTAGCACTTTGGGAAACTAAGGCAAGAGGACTGCTTGAGGCCAGGAGCCTGAGACCAGCCTGGGCAACATAGTTGAGACCCTGTCTCTACAAAAAACAAACAATATTAGCCAGGTGTGGTGGCATGCACCTGTTGTCTCAGATACTCAGGATCTGAGGGAGGATTACTTGAGCCCAGGAGTTCAGGATTACAGTGAGCTATGATGGGGCCACTGCACTGTAGCCTGGGCAACAGAGTAAGACCCTGTCTCCAAAAGAAGGAAAAAAAGAAAAAGAAAGCAAAAAATAAAAGCATGAATTAAGAGCCAAATAGTTTCCAAATATGTGACTCAATCTCCCTCAAGGCAAAATACTAAAGTAAAATGGGACACACACGACTAGTGAAAATAAAAACTGCGTGAACCACTTTTGCTCTCATGGAAGGAAACGTGTGGGGCTCACTAAAGGCCAGATGAGGAAAAAGGATGCTTTTTAACGAATGCAGGCTGCCCAGGGATCCTGGCTTCCTTGCTAACTATGGACAAGAACTGACTGTGACTGCCTCCGAGACTGAAATCAGCACGCTAAGGAGACGGCCACAGCAGCAGGCAGAGAGACCTTGAACAGTCTCAGTTCTGATGCTGTAAGGTCACCTGCTCACCGACCAAGCCTAAGGCAGGTGCTTAAAGGACTAGAGGGCAAGAGCGTTCAGGAGGCACTGACCTGTAGGCTACAGCTGACTTCTCTAGCCCCACCTGCTATCCCATCTGACCAAGTGATCATTCTACATACAGGGGTGCAGGAACCGTGACAGAACGGCCAGCTGGCTTGGGCCAAATGCCACTCCCTATCAAGCTGTGGGGCCGTCTGCCTGAAAAAAGGCCACATAAAAATGGAAAGTGTCCACCCCACCTTGAAGTACAGAGGGCTCTCCAAAAGGCTGGGATTAATGAGAGCAGCACATAAGGGACTGCACCCAACAATTATCTTGGCATTCCCCTTGAGAATCACAACCCAAACTCCCTCCTTACTGCAAAGACATTTCCAGCAGAATGCCACGCTTACATAATGAAGAGTGCATACGGCAGATATTTGCAAAGCTCTAGCAGGACAATTGCTGCCCAGGTGAATAATCCTACAACATGAATAGCATGCCTATACTCACTTTCAGCTTTGTAGGTAGCTTTAAAAGACCAAGGGATCTTTCTCTCTCCAAGCCTACTCACTCAACCCACATTCTCCATGCATCTCATCCCTTCTGTTTCTTCTAGATCACTGCTCCATTCATTATCCCTGTGCAACCTTTCCTGATTCCCTCTCTTCAGAATTCAGACCAGTGCTTCTCAACATTTCAAATCTTATGTTCCCCAGGATAATCTCTCACTCCATCTTTTTTATAACTTCATTTGCCAATATTTTGTTGAGTTTTACATTCTAAAATTGATATTATGAAAACAATAGGTGTACTGAATAGCCTTTTCAGCTATCCATACCTTCTTGATTCTTGAATAAGAATTACAGTTCTAAAAGCACTCAAGATGCTGACATCCTTGGAATGTTACCTTCACCCTTTGGCTTTTACTTTCTGCACTACTTTTCCATTCTCTGTTAGATATTAGGGAAGTGCAATCTGTACTTAATAAGTCTGTTTCTAACTTCCCACTTTTACTTCCCAGTCACCTGTAATCTACCTTTAATTGACTCAACTCTGATGAAATTGTACTGAGAGAGGTTACCTGTGACTTACTAGTAGATAAACAGCATAAAAGCACTTTCCAGTTTTTATATACTTGATGTTTTATGTAAACTCTGACACTGCTGATGTCTGGGAATTCTTTACTCCCTTGGCTTCCAGAAGAATGCTGTCTCGACTGTCTCACTGCTCTGACCATATATTCTCAGTCCATATATGAACACTTAGCCCACTCCACGCAGGTTGGTGTCTTCCAAGGTGCTTACACTTTGTAAACCTGTCCTCTAGGCACTGTAACAGTTTTAATTACTGCCTCTATGCTGATGTCTGCCTGACCTGAGTCTAAACATTCTCATGGATATTCCAAAACCAAACCAACAACCTGTTCCTAAAACCTATTCTTACTCTTATGTTGCCCTTAATTGTGGACATCTCAATCTATCTGATTGCTCAAACCTAGGACACTTTCACTTTCTCCCCTCCACTCAACACCACCCCCTACTCCTGACCAAAAAGAAGCCAGGCATTCCCAGAATCTCATCAAGTCTACCTCCTACTTTTCCAAATCTCTCCAATTTTCTCCCCAGATTTCAGACCTCTACAACTCTGCCTCTTAATTGCTCTCCCAGACTCTTGCCCCTCATTTATTCCAATATATCCACAAAAATGAACTTTCTTAACCCAAGTCTGAGCATGCTTCCCCCTTGCTTAATAGCCTCTCCAGTGACTCTGAAGGTCCACTGCGTAATCTAAAATAGAAGGACTAGCTCGTGTCTGAGTTGTCAGCCTGACTCCACGCTCTACCCTCCTCACTCTTTATACTTCACCAGTAACAACGGTTACATGGTTGCCCAGATCTACGCAGATGTTCATACCTCTACAACTCTGTACACGCTGCTATCTCTAGCTAGAATGTGCATCTCCTTCTACTCCCCCTCCCCAACACAGTAAACTCTTATATGTACTTCAAAACACAGCTCAAGATACCAGCACCTAGGGAGGTGTTCTCTGATGTCCACCTAAAGAAATAATCATTCCCTTCTCAGTGCTACTTCTAGACCTTGTCCATAATTCTATTCTCTCATCTAGTACCCAACTTTACATTTTGTTTACATGTCTGTATTCCCTTGGGTGTTTCCTGAGACCCAGGACTGTGAATTAACTGTGTATTCTTTGGGATGGGGTTTTAGGACAATGCAGAGTTCCTTGCTCCAAAGTCTCAGAGGGAAAATCCTTCCTTCCAGCAAGCTTAGTCAGAAGTAGACTGGCACAGCTCCTTTTCTTGACTTATTTCCAGTAACGGGTAGGTCACAATTTCTATGATAGAGCCATAGCTATGTGCACACATGCTGCACAACCATGCCACTCCAAATTGAGGGGCAAGGTAAACTCTAGTTATAAAAACACTAACTCTTTGCAAGGGGAAGGAGCATATTTGTTGATGATCTGCTTTGTAATGGGCTTGTTTTAGATTCAACTCATTAAACTCCAACAATCATGAGGCAGGAAGTTATAACTGATGTGTAAACTGAGGCTTGAAGAGGTAAATAACCTCGCTAAAGTCACCTGCTTATACACAGTAGAGCCATGATGCAAACTGAGATCTGCTTTCTCAAGACTTTTCCCTGTCCTGTATTCTTGCCAGGTTTCTGAAGAAACCAAAAGATGCATAATATAACAGCATACACTATGGCAGGAGAAAAATGTAAAAGGCTTATATTTTTATCACGTATTTGCTTCTGTGTAATCTATCTTTCACAATGTAAGTTAACTCAGGCAATGCCTTTTGAATTGCTAAGCTTAAAATAATGCCAAATACACACAGAAACTGGCTGATACAGAGTCGAGTGATCAGACTGCTTGTGTCTAAGCAATGTAAAACTAGAAGAATTCTGCAGGAAAACTCCAGCCAAATGGTCTGTGCTCTGAGCCGGCTCCATTCAGGTAGTTTAGAGTTTAAAAGACAGAACTTCAATGTTCTCTTTCCCCTGTACATTTGTGGCCAAGTTTCCCAGGAAGAAGAATATGGTTTCTCTTTTTTACCTCTGGGATAAAGCTCTACATTGCCAAAACGATGCTTTTTTTTCTCAGCTGCAGAGCAGAGGATGAGTTGAAAATACACAGGCATACCTCAGAGATACTGCGGGTTCAGTTCCAGACCACTGCAATAAAGTGAATATTGCTATAGAGCAAGTCACACAAATTTTTAGTTTTCCAGGGCATATAAAAGTGTGCACCCTATACTGTAGTTTAATAAAAGCACTTTATTGTTAAAAAATGCTAATGATCATCTGAGCCTTCAGTGAATCATAATCTTTTTGCTGTTGGAGGGTCTTGCTTCCATGTTCATGGCTGCTGACTGATCAGGGTGGTGCTTGCTGATGGAGGTGGTGGCTGTGGCAAAAAAAAAATGAGGTTTGCTGCATCAACTGGCTCTTCCTTTCACAAAATATTTCTCTGTAGCATGGAATGCTGTTGGATAGCATTTCATTCACTTTAGAACTTCTTTCAAAATTAAAGTCCATTCTCTCAAACCCTGATGCTGCTTCATGAAGTTTATGTAATATTCTGAATCCTTTGTTGTCATTTCTACAATATTCACAGCATCTTTGCCAGGACCAGATTCTATTTCATGAAATAACTTTATTTGCTCATTTATAAGCAGCAGCTCCTCATCTGTTCAAATTCTTTTCATGAGATTTCAGTAACTCAGTTTTACCCCCAGGCTCTACTACTAATTCTAGTTCTTTTGCTATTTCTATCATATCTGCAGCTACTTCCTCCATTGAAGTCTTGAACTCTTTGAAGTCAACCATGAGGCTTAGAATAACTTCCTTCAAATTTCTGTTTATGTTGGTTGCTGTTTCAACCTCCTCCCATGAATCACGAATGTTCTCAATGGCATTTAAAGTGGTGAATCCATTCCAGAAAGTTTTCAATTTGCTTCCCAGATCCATCAGAAAAATCACTAATTATGGCAGCTTTAGGCTTACAAAACATATTTCTTAAATAGCAAGGTTTGAAAATCAAAATTACTCCTTGATACATAGGCTGCAGAATGAATGCTGTGTTAGCAGGCATGTACAATCTTTGTGTACAACTCTTTCAGAGCTCTTGGGTGACCAGCTAGCTGCAGCACTGTGAATGAGCAGTAATATTTTGAAAAAAAATCTTTTTTTTTTTTTTTCTGAGCAGTAGGTCTCAACAATGGGCTTAAAATATTCCATAAACCAGGCTGTCACCAGACGTGCTGTCATACAGGCTGCTTTGTTGTTCCTTTTACAGAGCACAGGCACAGTAGATTCAGCATCATTCTTAGGGGCCTTAGGCTTTTTGGAATGGTCAATGAGCAATGGCTTTAACTTAAAAGTCACCAGCTGCATAAGGTCTTAACAACAGAGTCCACTTGTCTTTTGAAACTCGGAAGGCAGGCATTGACTTCTCTCTAGCTATCAAAATCCTGGATGGCACCTTCTTCCAGTAGAAGGCTGTTTCATCTACATTGAAAATCTGGTGTTTGGTGTAGCCACCTTCACCAGAGATCTTAGCTGGATCTCCTGGATAACTTGTTGCAGTTTCTACATCAGCACTTGCTGCTTCACCTTGTACTTTTATGTTATGAAGATGGCTTCTTTCCTTAAACCTCATGAACTAACCTCTAACAGCTTCACACTTTTCTTCTGCAGCTTCTTTACCTCTCATTGTTCACAGAATTGAGGAGAGTCAAATCCAGAGGGCTTTCTCTGGATTAGACTTTGGCTTAAGGAAATATTGTGACTGGTTTGATCTTCTCTCCAGAACACTAAAATGTTTCCGTATCAGCAATAAGACTGTTTCGACTTCTTTTCTATTTCTATTTTCTTTTCTATTTTGAGATAGGTTCTCATTATGTTGCCCAGGCTGATCTGTAACTCCTGGGCTCAGCCTACTGAGTAGCTGAGAGTACAAGCATGCACCACTGCACCCAACTTTGTCTGGTTTTCTTATCATTCAATGGGTGGAGCAGTCAGAACACATACAACATTTATCAATTAAGTTTACCATCTTATATGACTGTGGTTCATGATGACCCAAAACAGTTGAAATAGTACCATCAAAGATCACTGGTCACAGATCACCATAACAGATATAATAATAATAAAGTTTGATATAATAACGATAAAGTTTGAAATGTTGTGAAAATTACCAAATGTGACAGACACATGCTGCTGGAGAAATGGCACTGACATACTTGCTTAACATAGGGTTGCCACAATCTATTTATTTATTTTTAATAGATATTTATTTAATATCTATTAAAAATGCAATATCTGAAGCGCAATAAAAAGAAGTACAGTAAACCCGGATATGACTGTGCCTCCAACTCTCCAGCAAAAGTTCACTACCAAGAAACGTCATGGGAATAGAAACCTTAGTAAAAAGGCACAAATGACTTCATAAAAGGACTCCCTCACACACTGCCACACAGCCCTTCAGTTTACCATAACTCACATTAGCAAAAATAAAAGCACAGTCCTCCAATAAGGTATGAGTTTTTTTGCATCCCTTCTTTTGCATAGCTGCCCTGAGCTTGGTGTCACACTTCAATGAGTCCCTTCAGAAGGCCTGCAGAACGGTGCAATGATCAAGTTTATAAGAGTATGCACAAGAGCCACAATGAGAAGTGACAGCCAAGCAGCAGCAGTGAGCTCCATAGTCATGTGTTCAGGGAGTGATTTATCTCACATAACTCAATCCATTTAGTGGGGGCCTGAGGGAGACCCTTATCCAGACAAGAAACTACCTGTGCCTTCTAAGAAAAGGAGGCCAAGGTGATCTGGCAGGAGACACCAAGCATGACTCCTGTTTCTCTTTTCCCATAACAAATTCTATTCAATAATTCAACGTAAGAAGTGCTGAGACAACAGGACAGTAACAAAAAAGGAAAGGTGGGGACCATGTGCATCTGGGGACCATGGCAGGATATATCTTTTGCAAGTGAATGAATGTTTGTGTGTGCAGGGGTGGCTGGGCGGAGTTGGGGTGGTGGTGGAAGTAAAATGACAGCTTTCCCTCAAAGACTGCAGTCTCTGTGAAGTACCAACTGGAAATAAATAACGATTATTTGCCAGCAGCAAAGAAATGAAGCAGTTTGTTCCTTGAATGCATAAATGTAAATTGCTCAAAGAGCACAGTTTATACATAGCCTTCTGGCTTGTGAAATATTAAGCTACCAGAAAAGATAGGGTAAGACGCACATTAAGTCAGCAAAGAAAGGAGCATCACTTGCCTTAGCACGTCAACCTCAGCACAACAAGAAATACTATTGATGTGGGAAGAGTGTGTGAAAGCAACATCATGGCTGGGGTTTCGTAAAGGACTGGGATCTTAATGGCATTTGAAAAGAATGAAACGGAGACAAACGGCACTGCCTGGGGAGGTACAGGGGAAGAGTGTCTCGGCTCCACTGAGGCCTCCCCACAACTAACATGGCATGGGTGGTCTGTTTCAAGTGGGTAATGAATGCTAACTCTGAGAATTCCGTCGTCGGTATTTTCCTAAGTCTGGAATTTCCTTCGCTTTAGCTCTATAAGGGCTGCGTGCTTTCAAGTTGCTCTACTCCTACATCCTGCGCTTGGTAGAAACGAGGAGCAGAAAGAGGGTGCAGTGCTGGGTCTGCAGTAACAGGAGGATCTGATCTAGAAACTGTGTTTGCATATCCCAACCAGAGAGGAAAAGCATGCTGGTGGGCTCTAGGGCCTACCCAGAACACAGTGGGAAAGGAGGGTATGTGGCCTCCAGGGATGACTTCTGAGCTCAGAGTAACATGTAACACATAAGACTTACCTGCAAGCAAGAAGGTGATAAGGCAAGTTTCCTTTGGCAAATAGAGTTTGAGACGAGAACCACTGAAGACGTATTCCACCACAGCTTCAGAACGACCTGCCCGCTGAAGAAAAGGCAGGAACTGCTTTGCTTTTTGGGTATCCTGATGGAAAAAAGAGGAAAAGAGTAACTGGAAAGTAATGAAACCCAACATTTCTTTCTTTCTAGTCTAGGACAAAAAGTTTGGCGGGAAGCTAAGCAAATAACCCTATTTATAGACATTTCTGAAACCAAGACATAGACATGATACTCATGAGGCCTCAGTAGAAGAAATATAGTTAATCGACAGTTTCCAGAACATTCTCATTGACTTAAATACTCAGTTAAAAGGGTGCTTCGAAAATGAGACGTTCACACCAGAGTTCTCTGGGGCAAGAAGAGCTCATCTTCCTTTAACATAAAATTGAGGGGCCAGGCGCAGTGGCTCACGCCTGTAATCCCAGCACTTTGGGAGGCCAAGGCAGGTGGATCACCTGAGGTCAGGGGTTTGAAACCATCTTGGCCAACGTGGCAAGAGCCCGTCTCTACTAAAAATAGAAAAAAATTAGCCAGGCATGGTGGCGCCTATTAACTTGGGAGGCTGAATCAAGGAGAATTGCTTGAACCTGGGAGTGGAGGTTGCAGTGAGGCAAAATCGGCGCCGTGTGCACTCCGATCCTGGGCAACAAAGGGCCGAAACTCCGTCTTCGGGGAAAAAAAAGGAGGTAGAAGACCAGTACTAACCTTCTATTATTTAACCTTTAATATTCATCCAAAAAAAAAAAAAAAAAAAAGAGTAGCCCCGCCTAAGGCGTATACATAGTCCCTATAACCTAATAGGAAGCCAAAAGTAGTTTATCTTTAAATAGGTTATGTAAGATTCAGAGCTCACAGTTTCTTAACCTTGAGAAGAGGCCAGCCTTCTCCAGGCACCAGTATAGCAACTCCTGCTCTATGTTCATTTTGGGGATGAGATGATACCTGGGGCCTACTGTTCCTACCCAGGGAAATCTCGAACAGCAGGGTGTGGTCAATTCAGACAAATACCACTTCATGTCAGCATGAATCATTATAGAAATAACAAAAACACATAAAACGGAATAGCAGCTTAAAAACTTTTTTTCGTGCATCAACACAAAATCTGTGCGTTCTATCCTCCAGAGAGCCAAATCATGGACATTTCGACTCTCAGAACTCTCAGCCACAGAGAAGTGAAGGGCCTTCAAATTCTTTCAGTCTCTCAAGCTAATTAAACAGATAATAGAGTAAGCAAGCATCAAAATATCACATCGCATATGCTGGGGAAACAGTCACTGAATTTTAGAGTTTTAGGTTTTCAGCCCAGCCAGCAGAACTGAAAACTCCCTCTGAGGACACCAAGTTCTGCAAACTTTCCTGACTTCTGTGACACAAGCAGTCTGCACCCAGCCAAGTTCTTCCTTTCTGACTCTTCTAGCAACAGAGCTATTTTATTTAAATTAATGCACATTAGATAATGAAAACATAACAAGCCATCAAGTATTTCAGAGCAGCCAAAGGGGCTCCTCTCATTCAGAAGCAGTGAGGTAGGCTGGGATGAAAACAATATTTATAGTAACTAAGATTCATGCTTCCCATCAAATAGATTCCTAGAGAAAAAGACAGCGATCCATTCTCAGTGTCTCTAACAGTACAGTGGTAAAAGGCAAGGTAACCATGAGCTTTAGTGGGTTGGAAACTTCCCCACTGAACACTTAAGCAACACATTCTCCTACACATATACAGCATGAAAAATGCTTGTCTGGCAGCTGGCTGAAGTCCAGAACAGTCAAGCAAGATAAATGCTCCATGAGAAAGAAAGCACTACTTGATTAAAATCCTTGTGCCATACTAGTCTAAATCTGGGACATTATTCATGAGCTGAACCAGTAAGTCAACAATAATTATCAAATTGATTATTGTAAATCATGAGGCAACCTAACATCTCGGAAGAGAAGGCCTTTTTCCTCAAGATCAGAGCAAACTATATTTTTCAGAAATAGACTGCTGCTCATCACTGTCCTTTGGATGTAGTTATCTGGAAAAAATGCTTATAGGAATAACAACGGCACACACACAGGCATGCCTTTCATGTTTGAACTAACGAGGAGGTTGCAGCACACTCTCTTCTTTTTTTGCTAAACTCTTACCTACTTTATAAAGAGAGAAATCTACTCAGACTGAGAATAATCAAGGAGCCTCAAAGGGACCTTAGTGCTACCCATGTCATAAAAATCAACACATGTTCCTGACTCCTCCCAAGTCTCAATGCACAACTCAATAGCTCTAGTCCAGAAATGACACATGGGAAGATAATCAAGAGGATGACATGTCATTGATTATGGCAAAGATCAGAAGTGAAAGCCAACTATGAAAATCAGGCTGGGCGCAGTGGCTCATGCCTGTAATCCCAGCACTTTGGGAGGCCGAGGCAGGCGGATCACAAGGTCAAGAGATGGAGACTATCCTGGCTAACATGGTGAAACCCTGCCTCTACTAAAAATACCAAAAAAAAAGAAAGAAAGAAAGAAAGAAAAAATAGCCAGGAGTGGTGGCCGACGCCTGTAGTCCCAGCTACTTGGGAGGCTGAGGCAGGAGAAAGGCATGAACCCGGGAGGCAGACTTGCAGTGAGCCAAGATCATGCCACTGCACTCCAGCCTGGGCAACAGAGCGAGACTCCGTCAAAAAAAAAAAAAAAAATCATCCAAGCTGACAGAATATTAAGTTCTTATAAAGTCAATTAAATTGATTACAAGAACCCACAGATGTTGGTGCTTTCAAATCTCAGTCACAGCCACACAAAGGTGTGTGTCTTTCCTTGTCATCTCAAGCACTTTTTTGCTTGGCATGTTCCTTTTCAATACAAGCATTCTTGAAATCTTTAATATTTGTTTCAGTGGCTCAAATGAAAAACACTAGTTAGGAAGACTGGCAAGTTTCCTCAGGTGATACAGCTATAAATCCTCCCTGGTAATTTAGTTAAGGAAATTATTTATTTTAGAAATTCTGATTATACCATTATAAAATTGACTGAATTCCATTAAGTAATTTGCCTTCCAAAGAGAGAGTGCAAGAATGGCTCAGTCTCTAGACACATTATTTGAGTTAATAAGAGCCAGGCATTTTCCCAGAAAAGAAGAGAAGAAGAGAAGAGAAGAGAAGAAGAGAAGAGAAGAGAAGAGAAGAAGAGTACAGGAAGAGAAAAGAAAAGAAAAAAGAAAAGAAAACCCAGTCGCATGGCTCACGGCCACAATCCCAGCACTTGGGAAGCTGAGGCAGGGCGGATCATTTGAGATCAGGAGTTCGCGACCAGCCTGGCCAACATGGGAAACCCTAAAAGTACAAAAATTAGTCAGGTGTAGCAGGGTGTGCCTGTAATCCCAGCTACTTGGGAGGCTGAGGCAGGAGAATCATTTGAACCTGGGACGCGGAGGTTGCAGTGAGCCCAATCATACCATTGCACTCGAGCCTGGGTGACAAGAGTGAAACTCCATCTCAAAACAAAAAACAAAAAACCACCCAAAACCATATACATAAATAAAGGTTAGACCTTAGATTTAAAGAGATAACTACAGGACTTGCTACACAGAATGCTCACTTCAAGGCAATATCAAATATTTCTGCTTATATATCTATATGCTAAGGCTTTCACTCTCAGTTTTCATTGCTATTGCTTACTTACATAAGGTCTGGGATTCTATTTGCCAGTTTTCTGCCACTACATTGGCTCATAGCTTTGCGAATTCAAGTAAATAAATTAGCTGTGGTTTTTTGTTATCTACACCAATATTCTCCTCCACTGGTGTAAATAATCAGGAAGCAACTGGATTTCTGACAAGAGAAGTCTTCTTTTGTTGTTGCACTGGTAGTTTTCACATTACCTGTGCTCTACAACAAACTATACATAAGTATTTTCCTGTACTCTTAGAAAAGCTAATTTAAGATTGCATTAGCTACATTTAACCTGCTATTGTGGATGGCATCTCTTTAAGGAATGTTTCTGCCTCCTCAATGCACCTTGAAATTGAGAAAGTAATGATGCAACAAATGTGCCTGGGGTGACTTCATTTCAAAGGATGTTAATATCTATATCTCAAACTTAGAGGAATAGGGTTCTGAACGACCCTCCAGAATGGCAGGATGATCCTTAGAGAGAAGCAGAGAAGCAAAGGTTATAAAAACACCTTATTTATAAATTCTCACTCTGCCCTGACTTCTGGCTGGTCAGGCCAAATCTCTTCGAAATGTGGGTACATCTATTTATGGCTATAAGACATCCCCTTCAGCAGTTAGATTGGAACTTATCTCCACAAAGTACCTTGCTGTGTATACAAACACATGTTTAAAATAATTTAGTATGATGAATTCCCAGGCTTGGGAGAATGGGAGATTCGGGTGGATAGGTGGGAGAGCAGAGGAAGCAGAATCCTTGTACAGCCGGCACAGGATAGAAGTGTCTGAAAGACCACCACCCCAGACAGCCAGGTCACCTGCTTCCTAAAGGAGCTGAACTACAGAAATCACAATTCTGTGAATTCTGGAACAGAGTTAAGGCTGTCGGTGTGCACTAGATGTATGCAAAGTGATTCCCATGATTTCTCCAACGAAAGTCCCCAAATAGTAGGCATGAAACTAGAAAGGGTTGGTGAGAGGTAAACATAACAGCACACCAAACAGCATGGGAAAATGGGAATAGACTAAACCTATTAGTTAACAATTAACCACTCAGGATTGTCATGTGCAAGGCTCAAATGGGAATTGTTAATAATGAAGATCACGAATTAGTTCTCATCATCACAATCACTCTTTGATTAACATCACAGGAAAATGAACTAAAAACAAATACATGCAGAACTTATTATGTTACTGGGGAAGCATATTTTACCAGCACTTGAGAAACAGCTAGAAAGAAGTCCATCAACCCTGACGGGCCTTCCCGGAGGTGCAAGCATATGCTCTACTGCCCATCCCAGGATGTTTTTCCTATGAAGCTCTCTGTACTGCTTGGTCCCACCAGGGATGACCTGAGGGTAAAGGACTCCAGGGCACAATGCTGTTTGGGTCTAACCAATCTTAACTCTAAAGTAGCAAAATCCTTGTGAACAAGAGGACAGACACAGGAAAAAAAAAAAAAAAAAGAGTGTGGAGATCAGAATGAATCGTTAAGGATACTGAAGCAAATGTGCTCTCTCATTTTAAGATGTATGGTGATCATTCACTGCCATAGTTATCTATGTTTTTCAGGGTTGTGCAGACCAGGAGAATTACTTTTGTGGCTATGTGGAAGACAAATCACAACTACAACTCCTGTCAGCAAGGCAAAACCATCACCTATCGCTCCACACTCTTACTACTTTCCACATCTTGGGCCCTGTGGCCCCAAGTGCCATTTTAATTCACAGAATGAGTTTATGATTCGATGAAGAGCCAGTTGTACCAGTTGTACAGCGTGATCATCTCTTGAAATACACGGAACCCTGCGAGGGGAGGATTCTCTGTGAATGTCCTTGAGCTCCTGTGTCACCACAAAGCACTTGCAAATTGGAAACTGTTCTTCCCTGGCTGCTCATCAATACTTTGTGGTGAGATGTGTACTAGAGGGACCAGGGAAGGCGTAAACTTCAGTGAGCTGTAAGTTTAACAGGAATGAAGTGAACATAGAGGAGAACACTGACAAAAACAAACCCCCAAACAAAAAAATTACAACAGGAAAAAAAGGTGCTAAAACTAGGCCATCAATTATCTTTCAATAATTGGGTAGCATGGCACATGCCTGTAATCCTAGCGCTTTGAGAGGCAGAGGTGGGAGTATCACATGAGGCTAGGAGTTCAAGACCCCATCTCTACAAAAAATTTGAAAATTAGTCAAGCACGGTGGCACGGGCCTTAGCTGCTTGGGAGGCTAAGGCAAGAGGACTGCTTCAGCCCAGGAGTTTGAGGCTGCAGTGAGCTATAATCATGCCACAACACTCTAGCCTGGGTGACAGATTGAGACCTTGTCTCTTAAAAAATTAAAAATCAGATTCTCACACTGTTTACTTGGTTGGTAAAGCACCTCACTCAGGCCTGCAGCATGTAGAACATAGGAGAAACCACAGCCCAGGCTCTGAGCTTGAGTTCTGGGAGCATGAATCAAGAGGACATTTGGATGTTTGTAGGAGCATTAAGCAGGAAGAAAGCCCTGAGCTTAGGATGTGTCATTCTAATTGGTGATGCCCTCAACAGAGTATTATAATTATTAAAAGAAATGTCCTGGCTAAGCAAATTTTCCAAAGGGGGCAGGAATGGTATGCTTGCCCAAATGGAGAAGGAAGCCTCAGGGCAAAAAGTAGTGCAAGGGCAGCACTCCAACGTGTGAAAGAAAACCATCACTCTCCAATCAGACTTGCAAGGAACTGAATCACCTACGAGTTTAAGGAGCCCTAAGAAAGTCAGACATCTACAAATATTTTTATTAGGTTGGTCCTACCCACCATTTATTTTTTCCTTTCCACAGTGTACAATTCTGAGAAATGAAACCAGAACTTGGCAAATACTCAGGAACAGAAGACACATCTCTATGTTTAGAATGAAAATATGCAAAGCACCATTCGGACAATCACTGCAGTCCACTAAAATAAAGTGAAATCCTGTTAGAGGAACAGATTAGGGACCCTCCGAAAATGGTCTGGGCCAGGCACGGTGGCCTCATGCCTGTAATGTTTTGCCTGAGGCAAAAACATTGCTTGAGCCGGGGAGTTTGAGACCAGCCTGGCCATCATCATGGGACCTTGCCTCACAAAAAGAAAGAAAGAAAGAAAGAAAGAAAATCAGCTGGGCGTGGTGGTGCACATCTGCAGTCTTATGTACTCAGGAGGCTGATGTGGGAGGATAGCTTAAGCCTTGGAGGTAGAGGTTGCAGTGAGCAGTGATGGCACACCACTGCACTCCCAGCCTGGATGACAGAGTAAGACCTTGTCTCATTCTTTAAAAAAACAAAGCAAGGCAAAGCAAAGATAATGGCCTGGATGTTATACATAATCACTAAAACTGGCAATAACCTAAATATCCCTCAACTGGGTATAAATTTTAGTACACCACACAATGGAATACTACTCCACACTAAAAAAGACATGGGCAACAACATGTATGAATCTCAAATACATGATTACATTTGTATGACATTTTGACAAAGGTTAAACTATAGTTAAACAGTACAACACGAGTGGTTGCCAGGGACTAGAAGTTGACTCTAAAAGGAATGGAGGAATTGGGACGATGGAACAGTTCTACTATCTTGACTGTGGTGATGATTTCATAAATACATGTTTCTCAAAATGCACATTTGCCAAAACTCACAGAATTATATGCTAAAAATGAGAACATTTTACTGTATATAAATTATACCTTTAAGAATATACACCAACACAATAAAAACAACCTGCACAGGAAGAATATACAATATTTTAATTTTTAACTCAAGAAAACTTATGCTGTAATTAATCTGCAAGTAGTTTGGAGAGAATAGCAAATTCAAAATTAACCACCCAGTCATGGTGTTTTAAATCAACTACTTTGATCACTACTTTGAATACTAGTGTATTAAAGTACTTAAAACATTTTAACAAGAAAATGGTTTAGATGAGAAAGCAAGGGGTTAGAAAAGCACAGAAAAAAAAGTCTCATTGGTTCCCCAAAAGCAGCATAAGAAAGTCTAAACTTTTAGCAATAGCTAAAAGAAAGCATCAGATGGAGCATGAGGCCATCTACATGGGCCATAAAGAGGACATATTTTGTTCAAATAAAGAAAAAAGTTCTACTAAGTACATATGCCTACTGACATTTCTTTTCTACCTTGAAATAAAATCATGTGATACAGCTTAATGTGAATAAAGTAATACCCAATTCTCAATCAAATAAAAATTCTATACAAGCTCAGAGATTGTTCTCTTATTGAATGACTTTCTGTTTCCCAAATTTAACCATATGAAATTATGCTGTGAGAACCATTCAGTTTAACCTTTAGAAATGAAGTCATTGCCTTTTAGTGGTAAAAATCTGCATTTTATCATCAACAGGAAATACAATGCCCTTGGCTTATTCTAGAGAATCTTTTTTTTTTTTTTTTTCCCAAGATAAGTTAGGCATAGAAAGTGCAGATGATGGTGTATCTGTGCCTCAAGTACAAAGGGCAGAAATAAGAATATATCTAGTCAGGATAAAGTATCAAGCACATAAGCTTGCTTTCTTCCTGTCTTCAATGTTCTTTCTCTAACCTGGATGAGAGGCAGCCATCAAGGCAGTGCCAAAGGTGCCAGGTGATGAGGGCTGCCAACCCACAGAACTATCTGAAAGGTATGGCTCATAATTCTTGCTGTACAGAAAAGTTTCCATGAATAAATCTGTCTCCCTACCTCATCTCAAACTGTCCCTTTTCCCCATTTTTCCATATTCTAACTTCTCAACACACTAGTCTTACAATTTTTTGTTAACTCAATACTCAGTGTTCATAATATCATGACTTTGTAAACGATAGCCCTCCAGTTAGAGAGCTTCCTCCCAAGGGTTCTTCCATCCTCCTGCTGACCTCTGCAGGGTGGCTTGCTAGGATTCCCCTTGGCCAAGACTGGCAATTCTTTTCACAACCTTTCCCAGGTTGCTTCCTCGATCCATGCCTTCCGCTTTATTGGTTTGTTTCCCTTCGTTTTTGTTAAACAAACAAACAAACAAACAACTACAAACTATTTCATAGAGAAAATGTCTTATCTCTCTGAGGTCAAGTAAGTAAATATACCATTGATTTTGTAGTTTTATTCGGAGAAAAACTATCCTACTCTTGAATATGTTGAATCAACAGATAAACTTCTTCCATTATTCATCAGTATAGTAATGTACTATATTTTTGAAATGACTGAATGCTTTAGTAATGATGTGAAGAAAATTTATTTTAGTATGCAACTTAATTGTATCTACTCAAACACAGGAATAAGAGAGAGTGGTTCAGACATACCAATTTGTAAGAAGAAAATGTTTATAGGAGAGTTTAACACACTGGGAGGTATTTTCAGCTAAAATATTCTACAAAAGCAGGTACTTTACTCAAATTACAACCATCCAATTTATATCAAATACACCATTAAATTGTAATGGTTAAAAGTAGCATTTCTACTTTGAACTGGTAAAAATAAACACAGAAAAAGGCCATTTAGACTTTTAACAATTCTAGAGTTACTTTTCTAAGAATTAAATGATAATGAATTTTTATAGGAAGACTACAATAAACATCTTACACATTTTCAGAATTGACACATGAGACTGGGCTAAAAACATAGCTTATGCATGGTATGTGGCACTGAGAATACGAAATAAAGCAAATCAACCACCATCTACAACTGTGCACATCAATTACAAGGCTAGGAGTAAAAAATAACAGGTTTAAAATACTATTTTTTTCTTTAACAATTTTGGATCAATTTTTATCACTTCCAAAGTCTCTATAGGCAAGAGGTAAGAACTTATTATAGAACCAGAAAATGGCTTGAGAGATAATTAAAATAAAATGTGTAGAGTAAAGAATTTAAAAGACATCTGATGAGGCGCAAGTCTTCATTTCATGGGCAAATCAAGAACTTGGGCCAAGGAAATTGATGTCACACTTAACTGTGCCCCACCCAAGACAAGAATGCAACTTCAGAAAATAACAGAGAAAAAAAAAAGTCAGCAAGTAACTTATAATATAAAAATTATCTTAAAATCAAAATAAATGTTAGTAAAGGCTAAATGGCTAAAACACTTTTAATACTTTCTAAAAGTATTATGAACATTCATTTTTGCCTGCAGACACACCAGTATAGGTTCAATAAACCTTAAGTGAAAGTTTTATTTTTATGTCTAATTAATCTTTTAAAGCCTTACATTTTTAAAGCATTAATAAAAACAGATAATTATACAATTCAGGAGAGAAAGTTCTAGTTTTTTTTTTATCATGGAGAAAAAAATGGCAACAATTATGACAGAAATTTATTACTAATTAAAACAGAAGGTGGTCAATGTTTTGAAGAACAACAAATGCATCCAATTAAAAACCCAATCATTTTACTCACTAAAGATTTATAGGATGATGCTGTTAAAAAATATATGCTATTCTTTGGCCTAGG
Source organism: Papio anubis (assembly GCF_008728515.1). Lineage (NCBI taxonomy): Eukaryota > Metazoa > Chordata > Mammalia > Primates > Cercopithecidae > Papio > Papio anubis. The sequence goes on from NC_044979.1 coordinate 30,450,753, forward strand.
TTTCTACTTTATGGACATGTTCTGAGAAAATAATTATAGACTATGATTTATCTAAAGGAACAAATGTTTATGAGAGGAAAAAACAATAAAACAACTCCAATATCCAACAATAGAAGGCTGATTAAATCAATTCTAGTAGAACAATTTACAGCATTCATTCATCCAACAACATCTACTAAGTACCTACTTGGTGCCAGATACTCTTCTAGCACCTGACTGTATAAGTTAAGAATAACACAGCAAGGCTTCCCATCCTGAAAAGAGCTTACAATACTTAAAAGAAAAAGAAATAAATAAGGAAACCCACATTCTGGTGAATAGAAGAGTTAGTAGTACAGAAAATTTCTATTATTTTCACTCACATTTGATGCATTTAAAAACAGAAACTTTGATAGAAAATTTGAATGAAGAAAAATATGCCTAAGGTTTTGTTTATAAAAGAAAAAAGTCATCTGGGGGCGGTGGCTTACGCCTGCAATCCCAGCACTTTGGGAGGCGGAGGCGAGCGGATGACTTGAGGTCAGGAGTTCGAGACCAGCCTGGCCAATATGGTGAAATCCCGTCTCAACTGAAAAAAAAAAATTCAAAAATTAGCCGAGTATGGTGGCAGGCACCTATAATTCCACCTTCTTGGGAGACATGAGAATCACTTGAACCTGGGGGAGGCAGAGGCTGCAGTGAGCTGGGATTGTGCCATTGCACTCCAGCCTGGGCTACAAAGTGAGACTCTGTCTAAAAAGAAAAAAAGAAAAAAAAAAAAAGAAAAAAATCTATTAACATTCAAGTCTGATTAAGTTTTGCCTAGATAAACTTCTACATTATTAAAGGTCAGATAACTAATTGTCCCTTTAGTTTGTAAGTGTCAGCATTCAACATTCACTGCAGTGAATTAGTTCTTATAATTAATTGTTCTATATATTTTGAAACAAATAAACACTATTGATGCTATAATAAAGTCTGTATACTGATGTGGAAACAGCTTGACCTGAAGCTGCATGTGAAATCTGCTCTATGATTCCATCAAAAACAGATTGAAGCACAGTGTTTTATGGTACTAATGACACCAAACTAAGTAATCTTTTTCTAAGGACTAAGAGTTTAATGTGGCTGAGTGCAGTGGCTCACACCTGTGTTCCCAGCACTTTGGGAGGCCCAGGTGGGAGAATCACTTGATTCAGGAGTTCCAAATCAGCTCTGGCAACAAAGCAGCAGATCCTATCAGCAGAGGATAGAGATCCTAACTCTACAAAAAAATTTGTAAAAATTAGCCGGGTGTGGTAGCGTGCATGAAGTCACAGCTACCCGTGTAAAAAGAGTGTGGACAATGGGTAGAAAACAAACAAAAACCATACATTAATATGATGTGAGAATAAAAATTTGTTCCTAGTAAGGACAGCAACTTGTAAAAAGCCCAACAGCCAGGATCAGAAATAGATTTAATAAAGCATACCCATGCATGCATAAAAATATGTGAAACCACGCTTAAACAATAATGAAACTACTTTTACAGAATGATACTTTTAAAGTAGTTGGAAACATAGTTAGTGTTTTAGGTGTATTTGGGAATTCTAATTTTTCTTAAAGAAAATACAGAATTAATCTTACCCTGCCAAGCAGCTTTACAATTTTGTTATGATGTAACCACACGTGGATATTGTATTGGGGTTCTAGAATTGAGACTCAAAGGATCTTGTCTATCAGTGGAAAATGATGTACCACAGAGTGCATGAGTGATGGCAGAGAATTGAGATAGCTTTGGTGAAGATAACAGAAGTTAGTTTGTTCAGTTAAGGATCTCACAACATTGTCATTTCTTTCTCCATCAGTACACACGTGCTGATGGATATTCTCAAGATTCCTCACTCATTCAAAACTACATAGACACCATCATTATGTACATGCATGCATTTCCTATTGTTAGGAAACTCCTAAAAACTACAGATCTAAAGATGAGACACAGTTTCTGCTGACAACTCAGGTGGGAAGATATCTAGCTTTTGCTGCCCCGTTGCTTTCCTTCATTCCACAAATACTGCTCTATGGTCACCAGTAACTCATGGAATTGCACTGTCCACTGGATAGTTTTCAATTTCATCTTACTTGACCTTGAAGCTGGAGACTCAATTCTTGCCTTGTGAAACTCTCTCCCCTCTTAATTTGTACATTACACTCGCCTGATTTATCTCCGACAGCCTGGGTGGCAACTTTTTAAAGTCTGTTTGTTCAAACACTCCCCATCCATAAGTAATCTTGAAATAAAGGGCTTGGCCTAGGGACTCTTCTCTCTTAATGTTCTCTGGGTATTTTTGTACACTCACATGTAGGTGTCCTATAGTCCTAAAACTAATGCATGAAGCCTAGGCCACTAATGGCTCATTAGTGCCTCAATTTTAACATGTTCAGAAAGTCTTAATTTTCCTTGCAAACCCACTCTGCCATCATTTACAATATCAGAAAAGAAGCACCAGCATCAACCAGATATTTGGAATGCTCATGCATGACACTTGATGTAACTTCCCTTCCTTGACCCCAATCCAAACAACCACTCAATTCTACCAGTTCTTATACCAAAATAGATCTCACATTTATCTTTCCGCCTCCATTGCCACAATCCTAGTTTCAGCCACTATTCAGCAATCACCAGGTGAACTGCAAATTCTCCCCAACCATTGTTTCAAGTCTATCTCGAAATAACAGCCAAAATGGAAAAAAAAAAATTTATAGATATATACAAATTCTCCCCTAACCATTGTTTCAAGTCTATCTCCAAATAACAGCCAAAATGGAAAAAAAGAAAAATTTATAGATATATACCTAGCTAACTCTCTTTCTCTGTGTGTGTATATATATGTATACACACACACACATACACACACACATGCTGTCCTAATTATTCTACTCCCATTTCAATGATTTCTCACTGTTCTTCAGATAAAATTCAAAATCCTTTTCAAGGACTACAATGTCCAAATTATTCAGTTATTCATTCTCCCATTACTATCCTCACATTGCAGCAATGCTGACTGGTCTTCCATTGTGAATACAAGCAAACTTCCACCTCAGGACTTTCATATACAACATTTCATCCTTTGGCCCTGAACAAGATCTTCTGCTAACTCCTTCTTTGGGCCTCACTTTGAAATCACTTCAAGGACTTTATCAGACCACTTAGAATAAGCTATGGCCACCAGCATACACTCTCCCAGGACTCTGTACTCCCATTACGATTGTAATTATATAACAAATTGTGTATTCCCTGTAAAGACTATAGCTGTCTTGTTTAATATATTCTCAACACTCAGCATTCTGCCTGGCATATGAAAAGCTCTCAATAAATACTTATTGTTTGATCATTCATTCACTGATTCAACATGAGGAATGCATTTAAAAAACAAGACAGAGATGGCACATGTTAAATGTCAAAAAAGAGATAAAGAGGCAGTAAAATAACTCAGGAGAGGGAGCGGTAGGATTTGGGACTGGAATTGGATGAAGAGTTTGCAATGTAAATACTACTGAGGATGATAATGACAGCTCTCATTTATAGAGGACTTTCTGTGTGCTAGGCAGAATGCTAAGCAATTTAATAATAATGAACACCAGGCTGGGAGCAGTGGCTCGCACTTGAGCCCAGGAGTTCGAGATCACCATGGGCAACATGGCAAAACCCCATCTCCACAAAAAAATAAAAACTTTGCCAGGCGTAGTGGTGCACACCCGTGGTTCCAGCGGCTAACGCAGGAGGATCATCTGAGCCCGGGAGGCAGAGGTTGCAGTGAGCTGAGATTGCGCAACTGCACTCCAGCCTGGGCAACAGAGCTGAGATCCTGTCTCAAAAAAAATAATGAACACCAGCATGTGAACCACTGCTCTCTGTTGAGCTTTTACGTCAACTGTTTAAAACAGCTACATGTATTAATTCACTCACACCACAATCTAATGAGGTAAGTGCCATTATCATACCCATTTCCCACAGGGGAAAACTGAGGTACAGAAATAAAAAATAACATCCCCAAGGCACCAAGGTTATAAGCAATTGAGGCACAATTGAACCCCAGTAATCTAATGTTAGAGCCCATGCTAATCATCGTAACTCCATACTGCCACTATATTCTAGAAGACACGCACTCCTTTGGCTGCATTCTTTTACTAACTTGCCCACTTATAGTTAATAACCAGTACAGCCAATCCTCTACCTTGGAGTATGGGGCACTTTTTTCCAAACACAAGTTCATGCTGTTTGAGCCCATCACTTGGCAAATTGAATCTAAACTGGGCACTATAATGAGATACAAAGATTCCCTTCTCAGGAGTTTAGAAACTAGTAAGGAAAACCAATGCACATATATTAAACAACTTACGAAATTACCAATTTATCAACAAGCACAAAATCATGGTAATATGATTATGTAAATGTTGAAGGGCAAGATCAGAAGGCAGTGGGGATAAAAGGGGAGAAATTACCTGGAAGAAGAGACATATGCCAGGGAAGAAGGCATGGCCAGCAGGGGAGAAGAGAGAGCATTGCAAAAAGAAGAAATGCGATTCAACAAATGCTAATTAACAATGAAGTCTGAGTCAGTCAACTGAGGACCTTAAGTAGTGGAGGAGATGAATACGATATAAAGAAAATAAATGGGCTCTACTGTGGGTGAAGTATCTGGCGATGTTGCAGTAATGCAAATCAATAGAACACAGGCCTTCCTCCAAATTAGAAATCTTGGTAATAGCTTACATTTTCAGGCCCCTTCCAAATTCAATATTGTATTAGGAATTCTATAATTTCTTCCTGAGAACACCATTTCCTGAACAACTGAGGCAGAAAACTACCAGGGCATTTCAAAGCAACCCTGGGCTCTAATTTCAAAATATCTGGATGTTAACACTGCAAGGAGTGTCCAAAATTCTGTACGACGTATTCTGTAGGGAATATGTTGTAAGCATGCTAAATAAAGACTTAAAATACAAGTAAGCAGAATGTCTATGTTAGTAAAATTACTTACTTTGAAATGTTTACATAAGCAATAGCCACAGGACACAATGAGTTCAATCCAAGGCTAAGTAGTGTTATGATGGTAAAGTGGAGAGTGAATCTGGGGCTATGCAGAAATATTTCAAGTTTTATCACATCACTCAGCAGCCATGGGACAGATCAGACAATCCAATCACACACCTCAACCTGGGAATCAGAAATTTTGTCAACTGCCTCCAAAATATACTTACATTCATCCCTGTAATGGGCTCATTTAACCAATTTGGACCCATAAAATAGAATCACAGAGTGTTATCTACATGCACCCAGAGAATGGGAAAGAGAACAATCGAAGAGCCTGGACCAGCTATAGCCGAATCTATGGCCAGAAGAACTCTCTTTGGAAAAAGATGCTATTTTATTTGGAACAAATGTTCCTAACTCCCTCAATTTCCTTTCTCATGTCTTTGAACAAAGAAGAAAGGAAAAAATCATTATAGCTCAGTACACTTCAATGAATGCTAGGACCCTGTTGCTGAGGAGCTCATTTGCATGCACTCCTGTTTGTGAAGGCACAGTTAAACAAGGAAGCAGAAGGAAACCAGAAAAATTTATGGCAGAAAGCTTCCTGATAATAGAATCCATGACAGTGACATGCTACTGACTATACTGGGAGGAAGATATTTTTGTTATATAAGAAGGAACAAATAAAGAAGCCCTGTCTCTAATAGTGCTCCACCTCTGGGCAGCTCACCTGAGTAAACATTTTCTCAGAGGTGTTGAATTGCAGAGCTAGGACACTCACACCAATGGACAAGAAGCTGTGCCCTGCTTTCGAAGTCCAATCCTAGCTCCCTACCTCAAGGTTATTTGCTCTGGTGCCTGAATTTTCCAAGACAAGACTGTTCTGAACAAAAAGCTAAACCAAGTAAGCTACAGACTTGGAACCAGACATGATGCAGATGAAAGAGACATATTCACTTTCGAAAATTTTTTTTTTTTTAGGACTTTCACAGCCAAATTATTGTTCATGTTTCCAGGTACAGAGGAGGCAACAAAACTAAGATTTTCAAAGCATATAATTCTATAATCATTTACTGCCCACCATATACGTGGTTTTGTATTTCTCTTGCTTCTACAATTGTTTCCCCTGTTAAAAGATAATTTTCAGTAAGGTAAAATCTCGACTCTTATTCAACTATAAAATAAACTTCATAGAGAAAATTTCATTTTGACCCCACTAATTAATAAGGGAACCAGAAAGGCTCAAAGAGACTAAAGAACAGATATAAATTAAGTTACTAGGAATACTGAGGTGAATTTGCTAAAGTTGCAAAAACAAAGTCAAACGAAGGAGTAAAAATGTAAAGTTTGAAATCATTTCTCTTACAGGGTGGAAATCAATTGTATCTCTTCAGGACCACATTTCTACATCTCTATCTACAAAGATGCAAAACAGCCCAATTAATAGAAGCGAAATAAAAGAAGTGAGAAACCATGTCCTAAATTTGGTGCCCTCCAAAAACAACACAACTCAGTCAAAAAGTGGACTAAAATCTATAAAAGGAGGTACTGAAACACAATTATCACTAACTGTGGTATCTGCTGCAATGAAATTTTGAAAAAATTCCCAGGTAAATAAAAAATGCTTTCAAATTTATTTAAGAGAAGGATGGCCCTGTAGTTCTGGCAAATATGAACAGGGGAGTTTCAAAAAACAAAGTGGTTGCACAGAACTCATATGAACAAAGAAACTATGGACAGCCAGGTGTGGTGGCTCACGCCTGTAAGTTCCAGTTACTTGCGAGGTTGAGGCAGGAGGACCTCTTGAGCCCAGGAGTTTGAGTCCAGCCTGGGCAACATAGTAAGATCTCATCTTAAAAAAGAAATAAAGGAAAAAAAGAGAAAAAGAAACAAACTATGGGCAAAAAAACTCCCAACACAATAAAGCAATGCTTTCCATCACAAGGGTGAGAGCAATTGGCTGAAGCAACTCTCTGGTAGAATCAAGATCAAGGTCTTCTTAGTAACATCCAACTCTTAGCAGAGACATATTATAGAAGAGGTGAAAAGAGAAAAGAGGGCCGGACATGGTGGCTCATGCCTGTAATCCCAGCACTTTGGGAGGCTGAGGCGGGCGGATCACCTGAGGTCGGGAGTTCAACACCAGCCTGACCAACATGGTGAAACCCTCTCTATCAAAAACACAAAAACTAGCTGGGTGTGGTGGCGTGTGCCTGTAATCCCAGCTACTCAGGAGGCTGAGGCAGGAGAATTGCTTGAATCTGGGAGGTGGAGGTTGCAGTGAGCTGAGAGGGCGCCACTGCATTCCAGCCTGGGCAACAGAGCAAGACTCTGTCTCAACAAAAAATAAAATAAAATAAAATAAAAAACAGAGAGAGAGAAAAGAGGCCAGGCATGGGGGCTCACTCCTGCAATCCCAGCACTTTGGAAGGCTGAGGTGGGAGGGTCACTTGAGCTCAGGAGTTTGAGACCGGCCTGGACAACAAGTGAGACCGCATGTCTATTTTTTTGAAAAAAAAATTAAATTAAAAATATAAGAGAAAAGAAAAAAAAAAAAAAAAGAAAGAGTTTGAAGTTTTTTCCAAAGTCTGGGAGAAACTTACAAGGTGGCTGCCACTTTGGCATCAGAGGTTGTGTGCCACAGAGGTGATGGCATGTTTCTGTGCAGTGAGGATCCAAGCCAGTCACCTGCACATTGTAGTCCAACTAGAGTTCAATAAACTTTGCTTGAAGAAAGAAGAAGAGAGAAATAGAGCAATATCTTTTCCTAAACTAGTAACAACCTGAGCTACCAAATACAACAGGGATGCAAGAAAGCCACCAGGATAACCCAACACTCCCACCAACCATGGCTTCCAGTCAAGGGACCAACCATATGGTTGACAGCACACATTGCTTGCTGTGGAGAGCAAGTTCTGCAGACAGTAAGCTGGCTCTTCCAGAATTCCTTTGGAATTTTCTCAGAGTAGCAAATGCAGACCCCAGCAGTGGAGCCAGCAGCTAATGTGTGAATGAAGCTCCAGTGCTAGGCAACCCCTCTAGGTCACAGAAACCCACCTGACAGAACCACAGGCCTTGATGTTGTGCCATCTGGACAGTAACTTAGACTGCAGTTGGCAAGAGAGACGTGAGAACATGGTGTAGGGCCAAGGGGGGTAAAAAAGGTAAGGGCTATTTAAAACAACAAAAAAAACAAATACACTCAGAGAGCATTTGTGCCATCAAATACCAGAGATTAGAAAAAACAAAAAGCTGAAAGGAATTTTAGAATCACGAGAGTAAGAAAAATAAATCTAAACTAGGTGGGCCAGAAAACATAGAAGACAAACTGCAATTTAACACAGACCTAACTCATAAAGCCCCTGGGTGATTTTGCTCCTTTTATCTTCTTCAGACTTAGCAGGCAAACCACTCTTTTCTCTTTTTAATTCTCTCTCTCTTTTTGAGACGGAGTCTCGCTCTGTCACTCAGGCTGGAGTGCGGTGGCGCTATCTTAGCTCACTGCAACCTCTGCCTCCCAGGTTCAAGCAATTCTCCTTGCCTCAGCCTCCCAAGTAGCTGGGATGACAGGTGCCCGCCACCACTCCCAGCTAATTTTTTTGGTATTTTTTTAGGAGAGATGGGGTTTCGCCATGTTGGCCAGGCTGGTCTTGAACTCCTGACCCTTAGGAGATCTGCCCACCTCAGCCTCCCAAAGTGCTGGGATTACAGGCATGAGCCACTGTGCCTGGGCTTTTAAAAATTCTCTTTAGCCAAAAAGAATATTATTTTTTTTCTTATGCTTCCATCAAGGCCTAAACATTCAAAAAGAGCTAAGGAAAGGTAACACCTACAGAAATCTCAAAGAAAGGATGACAGTGCTACTAAAGTTTAAGAGGGCAATGAAAACCCGAAACTGAAGGCAGAGGTCAGGAGCACATGCTGGAGAAAGTCCAACCCTGTCTACCAATATATTTCTTATCTATTGATTTAATCTTATCTGTTTTAAAGGAACACTTCAATCCTTTATATTAGCAAGTCAGAATCCTGCTGGTCAACTCTGTAAGACTTCGTTTCATGAATAACAGGGCACCAAATGTCTGACCTTCTTCCCCTGTGCCCTGCACCTTCCCCAAAGCTAGTCACTGGATCACTCCAAACCATGGCTTAATTTTTAGGCTAGGTGTGGTGGTTCATGCCTATAACAGCAATATTTTGGGAGGCCAAACTGGGAGGATCACTTGAGGCCAGGGGTTTCAGATCAGCCTGGACAACATAGCAAGATCCTGCGGGTGTGATGGCATGCACCTGTAGACCCCGTTACTCAGGAGGTCGAGTCAGGAGGATCGCTTGAGCCCAGGAGTGCAAGGCCACAGTGAGCTATGACTGTGCCACTGTACTTCCAGTCCAGTCTTGGTGATAAAGTGAGACTCCGTCTCCTTTAAAAAAAAAAAAAAAAAAATTCAGTAATACTATGTATTTCCAACAAAATCAGTCACGGAGAAAGGTGGTTATAAAAAAGTGCTATGTAACATGAGCATGAAACCAAGCCACGTCCAAAGGAGCACAGCAGCAGTTAACAGATAAAAAGACCCATGGATTAAGAGAATAAATACTGTAATAGTGAAATCAACAGAGGAACTGTCAGGACTACATAATATGAAAAGGCAGAATATATTGAAAAGAAGACAACCCCTATTCTGGGACTTTCAGAAGTAAGACTGAAGAGGATGCTGTCTTCTTGTACCATCAAACAAAATCGTAACTTCTCATGCACAGAGGACAGACACAAAAGGAAAAGGACAGAGAAGAAAACTCAGATATACACTATGACTCATTGAGTCCTATTCCCATATAAGAGGAAGATGGAGAAGTGGAGGTAAAGGTAAAAGGTAAAATCAGCATTCACAGGGCTGGCTGCAACTCGAGGAGTGGGGAGCTCTCTCTAATCTCAGAACCATAATTGATTTGTCTGATCTACCAGAACAACAGTAAGCCATGCACCAGCCCCATTTTATTGCCTGTTTTACACTCTGTATCTGCAGAAGATTGTATTTATTACGGAGCAGGCTACAGCAAAAACAATAATAAACCTAAGATAAAGAACAGCTGAGAAACTTGAGATAAAGAACACTGACATGCATATTCCAACTTTTTCTGTGCTGGTGAGGGAGGGAACTGAGACAGGATCAATGAAAAACAAAACCAACTAATAATGAAAACACAGATGTATGAAGTCAGTCACCACAGAACCATCCTTCAAATCAAGTAAGACCTAGTACCAAGTCAGTCAAATTCTCAGCTGGTTCTACACACTCTGGAACATTTTGGCCTGAAAGGAAACCAGATTATGATAGAAATGGCAGCAGTGGCTGGTACTTCTAATAGCCCAGTACCTATACTGTGAAAAATTGGAAATAACAAAAAAACCAGTAACTTCTTTAGGATCTAAAGTACCAGCTTGGGAGTATGTAATTTTCTTCCTTTAGTGGTTACCCTAAAAATAGGTGTAAGAGATGCAGATGGGTCAACATACACATACACACACACACACACACACGTATTTATTTATTTTTGGTAGAGATGGGGTCTCACTAAATTGACCAGGCTGGTCTTGAATTCCTGAACTTAAGCAATCCTCCCACCTCGGCCTCCCAAAGTGCTGGGATTATAGGTGTGAGCCACCACGCCTGGTCTAGTGGGCCAAGTTTTTATCAAAGCCTTAGAGAAACTGGGGGTTCATTCAGTTGGTGTTATATGCAGATGTTCTGCCCATCTTACGGAAAACTCAAAACTCAGTTGACTTTGACATCAAAACCCATCTGTAATAACAAACAAGAAGGCCGGCTTATTTGGCCACTACAGAGGCTGGTAACTTACCCTCCAAGGCAAGCCATCAACCTCACACTCCTGTGCTTAGATGAGTCACTTCCAACCACATGCAATCAGCCAAGCAGGTCTTGTATTTGCTAGGTCTTCATACAAAAGCATTTTAACGCACTCTGACCCTTACTCTGTGAAATCATTTTTTAAATCTGTGAAATGTGAAATCATTTTTTAAACGGCAGGAGAAGAGATAATGGAAAAGGAAACCTAACTCCTAAAGATGGAGGCAGTTGACACTAGAACAAAATTACAGGTTATTTGCCCCACCATCATGATATAATCTCTTCCATACAACACATTTCTTAACAGTGTTTAGGAGACAGAATGTGCACTTACGTATGTCTGTTTTTTCACCAATGATGTGTAGTGGGATGGAGAGGAGGGTGGTGAGAGGTATTATGCACAAACAGCAGTTTATTGTAAATTACTTCGGCAGCATATTGCCTACACTGTCAGCTCAACAAAAACTTCCATTTATCATGGCCTGCAACTAAGAGGGGCATCAATCTGGGGCAGTAGGTAACACAGTTAAAGATTAAAAAAAGATTAAGAAACCTCTGTGAAACCATTACGTATATGTACATTACATTGTCTTTTTCCCTGTTTATTCTTCATCTGGCTGTAAGCGTTTGCCCATCTGACCCCACACCTGTCCCACAGACAGCAAAATTGCCAGCATGCTTCAGGAAGCAGAAAACCCATACATCTCACTTAAATGGAACAAGGGCACCCAACATACACACAGACTTAACACTGTGATGGAAAGAAGGGAAGGTTAGAAGGTGGGAGAAGACAAAACTCCTCTATTAAAGAGGGCACAAAAAAGTTGCAATCTTAGGTGAATAATTTGTGATTCAGGCAGACAAGGTCATATCTGACATCCATTTAAATCCAACAGCTTTTTCACTTTCAGTCTCCCATTTGCCCAAGCTTTACTCTTTTATGTGGTGACTGAGAGAAATTTAATTGGCATTTATGTTTAAGAGCAAACCAATCCTCCAATATTGAGACAGAAAAGATAATAAAAATTGTTATGAAACTGAGCTAGACTTTAAGGGGAAGTTGGTGGGGTAGGAATAGAAGTAAATAAATAAATGAAGACACGTTTCACAAGACCCACTGCTAATGACAACAGAAATAAAGGAATAAAAAAAGCATCAGAAATCACCAAGGCAGGAGGCAGCATAAGATTCAGAGACAGCAATGAAGATATTTAGGACACTACATTGAGGGGTACGGAGAGGACAGCCCTGAGACCGGTGTGCCTGAACCTCAAAACCTCCTTAGAGTTGCTTCACCTCACTGCTGGTGTTAAATGAGAACTAGAAATGAAACTATCCCTAAGGTTGAAATCAGCCTCTGGAAGGCCCTGGAGTATGGGCCCCACATAAGCTTTTGGATGGGCATATTTGGCCCTTTGTGTAGAAGGGTTTTCATCGCATTTTCCAAACCATTTGTAACTTTTTTCTCCTGCTGATGAATCGCCAAAAATTTGTCCTTTTATTACTATAACAGCTTTAACAGCTTTACTAAAAGATCAATATTAAGGAAAGCATTGTTGAGAATGCCGCACACATACATAAAAATATTAATAATATATATGCAAAGAATAACTCAGCTGGGTAAGCTACACAGAAAATAGGCCAAGTAAGATCGCACTGGGTGAGTCACACCTGTTAAAAATGAACATTAGCAGATACACCATAGTTACCTGTGGCTCAAAGGCCATTAGCTACAGGTTTCTGGGCTTCTCAGGATTCTAAGCCACAAAAAGTGCATATCACTTTACTTCACCAACTTAACAGAGGCCCCAGCCTCTAGACTGAAGTCCAGTTAATGTGTTATAGGTAACATTGTTTAACCTATAATCTGTAGTGACTGGTTATACAGAAAGAAAAGCTCAACAGAGTCCCACTGTTTAAGATGAGCAGGGGACCACTATACCCAGACAAGGGGGAGCCTGCCAGACACATTTGTAGCAAGCAATCACCAGGAGCAACAGAAAAAGCCTCAGCCAGGCCTGGGCACACCACATAACAGGAATATAATACACTCTGATTCATCACTCCTGCAGCCTAGGCTGAGCTCTAGCACTTTTGTTTATACTAGTATTTTCTTCTCAGTGCCCAAGGCAAATTCCCTGAGTGCCTAAGCTAAGATTTACCAGCTCTTCCTCCTTCCATCTCCCCTGGGCTTCATCTCCCCTGGGCATCTTCCCTATGCATGGCACAGACCTGAACCTCTCCTTAACCATTAGTGACTGTGGTGTTGAAATGGATGGTGTATGTCTCAGCAATAGAGTGCCTTTCCTGGCCACCTGATCAAAATCAGCACTTACACCACTCACTATCCCCTTGGCCAGTTTTATTTCTCTTCACAGTAGTTTTCGCTACCTGACATTGTAACTGCCTCCCTTTTCCACTTGAATGTAGGGAGTTCAGCAGTTTTCTTCATTGTTATATTCCTAGTGCTTAGAGCAATTCCTGGCATACAGCAGGCACTCAATAAACACTTATTGACTAAATGAATAAACTATCTCAACTATCAAACGGATCTATTCAGCCAAAGAGACCCTAAACACTCAAAGGTAAAGTCCTTACAGCTAAAGAATCATTTGGACACAGCCTACTGGGAGCTCTAAAATATTGGTGCCATTGATTCTTCTTTATTATCTATATGTATTATCTCAAAGGATGTTCATACATTTCTCCATTCTGTCCCACTCACAGGCAAGCAGAGGAACAAGAGGTCATGAGGAAATCATGATGAATTCATATCCTTCTCCTGAAACCTATACTTGACCTTTTGCCACTAAGACTTCCCACTCACAGCAAGAACTGGACAGGGGTTTTAAAAAGAGGCAATTTTATTTTAATACAACTGAGAAGAACTACCTTCCAAACTCAAAATACAGTAATTAAAAATGAAAAAGCAACATAGAGACAGTTCAGGTAAAGAAAAAGAATGAAGTTAATTCTGCTTTTCCAGATTATAAAACAGGCTCCCTATAGATACCTAAGTAGATGCCCCAGGCAGAGGGGAAAAAAAGTCACAGTCAGTGCCTGAAAAGAAGCGAGCTAGAGGAAACACATAAGCTGAGGTCCTTCAGCAAATATGCAGACACGCTCTTGAGCCTCTGAGCCACACAGTTTGATTCAGGGACTCGACTCACCCCAGATATATCTGCGACACGGTGGATAGGCACTTCCTTCTTGCTATGCAATCCTTTGCCATTCTTAATAGCTCTGTTAAGGAAGAAGAGAAAAACCGATTAAAATAAGAATCACAATGGGAAGGGGTAGGAGGGTGTGAAAATGAAGAGAGAAGTGAGGGTTGTTGAAGTGGGTATGCATGACTACCCAAGTCACACTGTACAGTGCTGAGTAGCCAGTCCGTGCAAGAGGATTTGGTGGAGGGGGGATTATAAAGCTGCTCTTCTCTTAAGCCCAGTTACCAGCACGTGGCTGCCAGTTTCCACTAACAGTGTACTTAGTAATCAGAGGGCTCCCTCACTTGTTTCCAAATTAAAGGCATTGTTCCAGGCACAAAAGAAGAATCAGTTAGAGAAGCACATGCCTAAGAAACAGAAGTAATAACGTTTCTTCTGTGTTTAATCACATGAAACATTTTAAATGCAAAATATGTGGCTAGTGTTCCAATTCTAATGGAAATAAGTTCCTCCCAGGTAAAAAGATAAGTTGCCCTGAATGCAGCAATACTGTAGAGAAAAGTTATTTAACAGTAGGGAAAAAAATTAGCAAATGCTACGTAACTGACATTAAGTCTCATTTTCAATCAGTCTCAGCTATAATAAGAGGAGATTTAACAGGGAACTCTGGGACTCTGCCAAGCTCAGACATGGGTTGGTTTGCTCTAATCACCCAATCCTCTGAGTGGCAGCTCTGGGGACAAAAGCCTATGCCTCACTAGGTATGATCACTGGTATAACAATGAAGGACCACAGAATAAAAACTGACTGGTGAATCACTTGGTCCGTACACTGTTGTATAAGGGCCTTCTTGTATACCGCCAGCCTGCAGACATAGCAGGGAAGAGTTCTGAGCTTAGAGATAGAGAACTAGGGATTAGGGGATGTTCCTACGAATCTTATCTATGGAGACTCGACTTTTTAGGGTTTTTGAATTCCAGAGGAAGTGTTGAGAAAGCTGCCCAGCCCAGGGCCAAATGTCAGGGACCCTCACACTGTCAGCCAGATTTTCACTTCTTTCCTTTCAGGAACTCACTCAAGGAACACAGGTACAGGACACACTTCTGCAGGGGTTACTTTCAGGGTCATCACTTTCTAAAGTAAACCCTTATAAGCCAAATTGGGTGGGTATTGCTCAGTGCTAGGTAGAATAGTCATATTTCTTTCACACTTGGGCCTTTATCACCTACCTGAGCCCCCTTCCTTCATCCCAGGGGATCTGTCCCTCATTCAACTAATTTGAAATGCTTCTGATTCAGAAACAACAAAAGTTTTCCTAATATCTAGTTTCTAATCCCTGATATGGGCAAGTACTGAGTTAATAAAATAAAAATCACAGCCTCTCTCTCACTCTGATCTGAAATGCTAACTGAAAGACAGCACTTCCAAGCTCCTTGAATCCCGTGGCTCCTTCTGAATTTGAATCAAGGGCTTCAACTTTAGAAACTGTAAATGGGGCCAGGTGCAGTGGTTCACACCTGTAATTCCAGCACTTTGGGAGGCCGAGGCAGGCAGATCACTTGAGGTCAGGAGTTTGCGATCAGTCTGACCAATATGCAAAACCCTGTCTCTAATTTTAAAAAAAAAAAAAAAAAAAAAAAAAAATCGGGCTGGGTGCGGTGGCTCAAGCCTTTAATCTCAGCACTTTGGGAGGCCGAGGCAGGCGGATCCCAAGGTCAGGAGTTCGAGACCAGCCTGGCCAATATAATGAAACCCTGTCTCTACTAAAAATACAAAAAAAATTAGCTGGGTGTGGTGGCAGGTATCTGTAATCCCAGCTACTCAGGAGGCTGAGGCAGGAGAATTCCCTGAACCCGGGAGGTGGTGGTTGCAGGGAGCCGAGACTGCGCAACTACACTCCAGCCTGGGGGAGAGACTCCATTAAAAAAAAAAAAAAAAAGTCAGCCAGGTGTGGTGGTACGCACCTGTAATCCTAGCTACTTGGGAAGCTGAGGCAGGAGAATTGCTTGAACCCGGGAGGTGGAGGTTGCAGTGAGCCAAGATCACTCCACTGCATTCTAACCTGGGTGAAAGAGCGAGACTCTGTCTCAACTAAATAAATAAATAAATAAAATAAAATAAAATAAAATAAAATAAAATAAATTGTAAATGGGTAAAAATATTTCCCTTTACAATTTCCTCTAGTGATTTACCATTTAGGGATCCTGTTAGTGGTCAGCAACCAAGGCCGATTCTCAAGCTTTGCCCCTCACCCCTTGGGATTTGCAAGCTACCAGCGAAAGACTAGAGGTTGGTGGCTAGAAGCCAACTAACAACCCAACTCTTCCACCTCCCAAAGCCCTGCTTACATCTTGCATGTCCTATTTCTATAACCTCCTCTGCCACCAACAAGCTCTCCTTATTTTGCTACTGCAAATTGGAAGGAGCAGCCTTTAAGATCGAAGCTTCTGTGAAGCAAGACAAGCTCTTTCCCACCCTGACCGTACCTTACCTCCTTCAAGGCAAGGCCTGCAAAGCATTCTGCAGGTCCTCTGGGGCACTAAATGCCTACAGCCTTATCCTTTAACAACAAGGACAACCAAAATAAATAGATCTGTTCTGTAAACAGACAGGTTCAAGTTAGAGCACTGCTGAAATCGTGGCCTTTCCTGGGGCTGGAGAACATCTCACATGCTTTGGGAAAAAAAGAACAGGGCCTGAGCAGTAAGTTAGAAAGCAAAGATCCTCAAGGCAAAAGCAGTGAGGTGGGAAACTATAATTCTGCTTTCTTTCTGTGACCACAAAGTAGCTCTGTGCTATAAGCAGAAATCTAGGACTTAACCAAGACTAAATACGCTACCAAAGAGGAAAAAATTAACATCAGAAACCGGAATATGTGGATAATAGTGTACATATGACATTTAAAACAATAACACCAAAACAATTCTTTAAAATTGTCTTAGTATTAATATTATTCATGTTCTACCCTGTTTCTAAAAAGCATATTATTGGATACGTGTTTGTGTTCTGGCATAAATTTTGGGAAAACGTCCAAAGACAATTTTTTCACACTTAAAATATTATCATTAAACTCGACCAACTTCTGGCACATTCAAGAGGCAGCAAGAAAGTAGCACTGTACCGTCATATATGAACCGAGAAGTAGTGCTTATTTTGTTAATTCTTCGTAAAAGAGAAGCAAAGTTCAAAGTTAACAATAGGTAGTTAATCACTAAATTCAAATATGCCCACCTAGGAAGCACTCTAGCCTCTTAGCAGCATACTAGACCCAGGCTGCCAAGTGGGAAGGATCTGTGAGAAAAGAGCAGAATAACCTGCGGCAGCACAGGTCTCCTTCCCTGTGCGGAGGCTGCTTTGCTTCTGGTTCCCACACTGTTGCAGGAATGTCACTGAGTGAGCCATTTCCAAAAAACCTCCCTCTGCTTGTCACAAGTCTGATGCCACAGCAAGAGATTCTCCACGACAGAGTATCTGGGGGAAGTAGGAATTCAGGAATCAATATCACAGAGGAGAGGAGCAAATGCTGAGGGGAGGCCTGCCACCGCTATCTGCAAAGGGAGAGTACAACTTTATTCCAGGCTACGAGGATACATGACATGGAGACCCAGGCTCTGCTGAAAACAAGGTGTGCTGCCTTGCTACCCCCTCTCAGTGGGGTTCTCCTTTGCATCTCACATAACCCAGTTTCTCTGGGATAGATTTGTGGAGCTCTGTCTTTGCGACGTGGGAAGGTAGGCAGACCGCAGGCTGGCTTCCACTGTATCTGCTCCACAGAGCAAACACTAACTTCCGCTCCCCACACTGCCTTTCCCTGTAGGCCTCAGCCACAGCTCTGCATCCCTTTTCATTAGGCAAGGAATGAAACTCCTGACTTTTAAACTTCTCCTGCTGTGTCTGCTTAATAGTGGCTTCTCACAAAGGCAGGTTGGTGTGCAGGCCAGCCAGGAGAAAGGAAGCAGTGGGACAGAACATAGCCTACTCCTCTCAGAAGCTTTCTTCTCCAAGATGCAGCAGTACAAAGACAGCAAAGACTACCAGTGTCAATAACGGATAAACATCATCACCAGTCAGGGAAAGTAAGTATATATCTGCACACATGCCAAGGAGTGGCAGGGCGACAGAAGGATGAACACTCAGCTTTCTAGGTTGTTTCTAGGAGCCACAGGGCTGTATGGTACTACAGGGTGGGAAGATGAACTCTATTCAGACCACTGGAAAACTCTGCTTTCTTTAAACAGCAAAGTTTGAAATTCTCACATATTAGCTGCTGCTTTTCCTATAGAAGAAAAAACCTACAACTTTGCAAAGGCAGATGACATTTTTGCAGGGAGATCATCTCCATGGCCTCAGCACCAGATTAGAACCCGCATACATTTCATGCCAAGGAAGAGTCTGCTCTTAGGTTTGCAGTCCCTAGTTCATCCAGAAAATTCCAAGACCAATGCTCTCCAAGCTGGATGTCTGAGCACCACAGTAAAAGTCCCTCCCGTGCCAACGAACAGGCCTTCATCTTACTGCCAATTCAACGATGGTAGGTTGTTATTCTGAACAAACATTTTTGTCAGCTTACAAAGAAACTCAAAGGATTTATGGCTAGATCCAACCTTATCACAATCATAAAATAGTTATCACATCAGGAATTCTTAACCTGGGGACATAGTGAGCGTTAGCTCGGATGCTAGAAATATCTCTGATCCACCCTAAAGTATCTGTGAATTTTTTGAGGGAGCAGGAGCTTTCAACAGAGTTTTACAAAAAGAACTACTTTCATACATGAAAGAGATCTAAAGAAAATAAAATGATAGAAAGCAGAAATGACATGCAATAGGTGGCAGGGAGATGGTGGGGCAAGGAGGCTACAGAGCTGAGAGAGATCAGGACCCCTGAACACGTCTCCTCATCTATAACTTCCTTTTAACAATGCTTTCCTGGCAAGCAGGCTCCATGATGTCTCTTCACTCTGCTTTTGCTTTACCCCTACGTCCAACATTCTTCTTTCATAATTGTGCTCACTTGGCCCTTTTGGAACCCTCTTGGTCTAGGCCCTCACCCAGGGATATCTTAACTAAATTCATTCAATTCCTTTTGAAGCTACACACACTTTGACTGAATACTGCACACCATTACCACATCACTTCTTAATAAAAATCGACGTCATCATTTTCCTCCCCTACTTATACCCCAAACAAAAGACAACTAACCAGCTTGTGAAATCAAGTGGAAATTCTCAGACTTGGCTTTCATGGGTCCTGACCATGTGGCCCCAGTTTACGTATCCACATGATTTCCATGTTACCCCTAATCCAATTAGGCCCATTTCCTTCATGCCCCCTACATGCAAGTAATTAATTATATGTGTCCCCTGGGCTTTTGCTTTCCCCTTGATTCCACTTGTCGTTCTAGGTCAACACTACAGTGAAAAGAGTATCACCTATCTGTAGCCACAACCTCACTACAATCATAAAATAGTCGGGACAACAGAAATTTGTAACCTGGAGTCCTAGGTGAACTCCTTTGAAATGATAGTATAATTTGTGTGTGTGTGTGTGTGTGTGCGCGCGCGTTGTGTGCAGGTATCACTCAGTTCAGCATGTAATTATAAACTGCAACATATGACTTCCAAATTGTTTCATGTGTTAATCTTTATTTCTGTATCTAGACTACAGGTCCCTTGAGGGTTTGTATTCTGCCCTTAATGTTTATTATAGTATTTAACAGACAGCAATCTTTCCATAATTATATAAATGCAGGGCCATCTAATTCAATTAAAGTGTGCCAAGTAAAGCTGAACAAATGCTTGGTAACTGACTGATTAATGCGGAACAGTGAAAATATTTCAAATTGGAGACAGTGACAATGCCAAAGTGACTGTAGGGCAAAACAATGAGGTTTGTTGGCTTTCCTGGATGCACAGTTTCATGATCTATGCTCCAGGGCAGAAGCAGCTAAAGACTGGCCTCTGAGCAGAAACAGAAGCAGAGGAGCATCCAGAACAAAAGCATCACATCCCACATCAAGTCTCCCGGAACTGCAGGAGATGGGCAAGAATCTGATTGGCAGTGAGTGGGAGAAAAGCTTGACCACTGTAAACAATAAAACAGAACCAAGTAGCAGGATTGTAAGGAACACCTACTAAATAATCAAGGACAAATGACTCAGTAGGAAGAAAAATTAATTCCAACAGAAAAGATTAAAAAGTAGAATAAAGAGTAAAAAACTTGGTAAACTTCTGAAGCACTTCTCATTGTGTTTTGGGTCACATTGAGGAATATGGTTTTTCAGCATGAACCAAATACAGATATCAATGAAACATGGAAGCAATAAACAATTCTTTCGGCCTTTCTCCTGGTTCCTTGGCAGCTTGAAGAAGCGACAGGGTGGCGCCACTCAGAAAACAAGATACAGAGCAAGAGCAGGTGCAAAATGGTAGGTGGGGGCACTAAGATTATACAGCTGCATTTTCAACAACAATGAGAACTACTGATGAGAAAGACAGAAAAGATTGAGAGTGCATAGACTGGAAATGAGGAAATTGAGTCTTACGGTCAAGGGGAGGTGGGCGGACTAATGAGTCAGTAGGTATTATGAGGCAGTGAAGCAAATAACAAAGAACTCTAGGTCATCATCTCATCTAAAACTAATATAAGGAAGGAATGAAGACACATGCTATTGTGCTGGGTATGACAATGGATCTGCAGTGGCAGGTAAGGGGGAGGAAAGGGATTATGAATTCCAAGGCAGAGAACAACCAACTCAATGCTAGAGACAAGGTGAACACAGTTGCAAACTCTACTATCCCAGATTAGGATCAAAGGAATATTAGAGCTGGGCAGTAGTGGCTATGAGCAGTCTAAAGTCTTCTTGAGAGGATAGGGCCTCAGGAAGGTAGATTACTCAAAATGGCCTCAATGACACTGATTTTATAGTTTTTGCTGTTCTGATTACAAAGTCTGCCAGAAAAAATTTCAGGAAACAATGACTCATAATCCTATTTCAAGAAAAAAACACCCTTTAAGCACCACTTTTAATAGGTGCACAGGAAATCCATCATATATGAATGTATGGTTCAAAATTTTCATCAATTCCCTGCTGTTAGATATTTATGCGAATAGTTCTACTACTATCGATAATGCCATGAGGAATAACTTCTAGAGAACCTTGCCAATTACTTCCTTAGCATAAGAAACTGCTGTCATAGGGCAAGAAACTGGCATTTGCTTTCCATCTCCCTTCACCAAGGCAAACCAAACAGAACATGCCTTCTCTCGTGGACTCTATTTGTGGATAACCCATCAATTTGGGTGCTCCTTTCCCTAAGAATCCCAACTACCCACAAATATTCTCCACGTTTGTAATTATATTTGTAATTATTTACTTGTTCACCGAAATCACTAGATCATGTGTTTTTGTTTTTACTCCCAAAATACCTGATAAAATACTTGTTACATAACACAAACACATCAGTTACAGAAAACTTTAATGTGTCTTTCGATTGAGTGAAAAGCAACAATTCTGTGACAATGTTCAGTTTGGAAAATGATTTTCTAATGTGAGCTACATTTATTCTGACTTACTGGAAAAAATTCATTGCCATACCCCAGAGATCTGGCTCTCTGACCTTGATGTAAAAGCAAGAGCAATGGGAAGTAATCCTTCTCAACTTCTGGGACCAAAGTTGGAGGGTGCTGGCGGGGGGCAGAGTCAGAAGCAGCTTAGGATAAAACAGAAATGCATAAGGAAGTTTACAAGAAATTTAGATGTAAAAAATCCTGCAAATGAAAGAAAGCTATGAAGCGGATTTCCCATTCACAAGCAGTTATAAAATTCTGTGCGTTGATGTATCAGTGACTAATTATTCGAACTATAGTCCTCCTGAGAGATTTCTAAGGATTAGAGCAGAAGCAGGATAGGGATATGCCTAATAGAGACTCAGCTCTCCGACCCACTCAGCCACCTGAAGCTGCAGATGAGCCAAAGCAAGCAAGCACTGTAACACTCAAGATGATTTCACATTAAATTAGCCAAGAGCTGGTGGAGGCTACTCAGAAGGAATCGAATTAAGGAGCCGTGAACTTAGAGTTTGAGGAAGGGGGAAAGAGACAGGAGTCAAGGGGAATAAAGAGCTGGGACATACTATAGAAATCCAAACCTCGTCCATTCCATGCCTTGTTCTCTGTTACTTATAACCACGACCGTAATTCCAATTACAATGAAGATTAAATGATCAATCTTCCATGAAAGGGCATACACTTTGATTTATTTTACAATGATCAGGGACTGATTAGGGCAGTGCTTCTCAAATTCTAGTGTGCATCAGAATCACCTAAAGAATGTGTTAGACTGCAGTGGGCAGGGTGCTGAGAATTCACATTTCTAACAAGTTTCCAAGCGACAGTGATGTGGCTGGTCTGAGAGCCACCGATTTAGGGAAGCAAGTTTTAAGACATTCAAGAAAGTCAAGGGTCAAGTGTTATCACTTTATTATTACAATTCATTTTGGATTGAAATGATATTCCCAGTACAAGAACCTTCCAACATATCAAATATTTTGGGTTGTGTGAAAGAAGCAAGAGCCTCTTAGTCAAGGGGAGAGTAAGATGGAAGAAAACAGACAAGTGGCTCTGGACAGATAAGTGGTCATAGCTGAACCTATTTTGGGGGATGGGGGTGGGGGAAGACACAATGATGGCTAATTCATGTATGAAGTTTAGCCTAGAACAATGTCCTCTTTGACGGAATACAACCAGTGTAGACTAATGATTACAGAACAGAGCCAAGGAGGACTGCTTTCCAGCAGTTCATCATCCACCCATGATCTGCAGGACTACCCACAGCTTGCTAGTCAAGACAGGAGATAAAGCTAAAGGGTGCCAGCTATACTCCAGCCCCTCATGAATCATAAAGAAAAGTCTCACAACATGAGTTACGTCAGAAGGAACTAGGGGTGGGGAGGGAAGAGAAGGATGGGATGGAGGGAGTGAACAGATCCTCTTAATATCCTGAAAGAGAAAACTATTTGGAAATGGAGACATCATACAGCTCTCCAGAAGTGGCCATTTGTGCTGCCTTAAATGCAGATTGATTACTGCTATTTGGATGTTGAGTGCATCATCTTTTCTGAAGAAAGGGAAAAGCTAAATTTCCCCACATTCAGCTGCATCGTCAAATCACTTCCCAACACCAGCTCTTTTAATGCATTTTCCTGTTATCACATCCACTTGCAAAAACTGATCTTCCCTACTCCCCAACAGTGAAACCCTCCACACTGACACATAATGACATGTGCTGAACCCAATTAGCAACCTCATGACCCTGACACTTAACTGCAACCCCAAAATGTAGGGTGGGATGTGCATTTCCAAAGTTAAAAAAGAAAGGAAGCCATTAGGACATTTAAGAGAAAGGCCCGTCTCCTCCTCTGTGCTGGCTTTCAACCCGTACTGGCTTGATGTAATGCAGAGAGTGAAGAGGACAGTCGTAAGACACCCAACTACTGCCTCCTATGATGCTTGAGCTAAAAATCCAACAGTACCCTGGTGTTACAGGAATCTACCATTAAACTTCAAGTAAGAGCTCTGTTTTTCACGGTATTCAATAGGTTCTACTTTTATTCAAAAAGAATTTTCACTTGTTGAGGTCATTAGATTGAAAGTGAGAAATCTTGGTTTATTTAAAGCCATACCATTAAACTGTTGAGAAGATAAGAACAGAGGCTGGATAGAAAAGATGAATTTCAGGAGGATACTCTTATGGGGCCATTTAATAGAAATGAGAGACGGAATAAAAAAGATGTAAGGCAAGTAGTGTTAAAAATAAAGAGGGAGGAAAGAGGAAGGGCTAAGAAAACAGGTAAGAAAAGAGAAGAAATAGGAAAAACAGCAATATCCAGCAGTACTAATAAAAGTATTTAGTGCCTGTCCCTCTGAGACTGTATGCTTTGTAAAGAGTTGAGTCTATTATCTTTTTTGTTCACCACTATTATCGCCCATGCCTGGAACCCAGGATACACTAAAAAAACAAACAAACAAAAAGGAATAAAGAGAAGAAATGAATACAAAGCCATCACATGCAACACAGACCAGCCTTGACCGCTGTTTCTGACAGAGGAAAGATATGCTTTCTTGGAGAACTGATTAACCCATATAATCTACACTCTGTGATAGGATATATCAGTTTTAAAATTTCAAAACACATACATTCAATGCCAATTGTGTAAACAGACTGGTATAGAAATGAAATTTGCTTATCAAAACATTTAACAAATCACAATAGTGTCAAACCAATATACTAACCTCTTTCATTTCAGAGTCCGAAAATTGTATCTTTTAACTTAGCAACAGAAAATGCTGGCAAATAACTCTTCACATTCATTCATAACCAGTATGTGAATGCCAGTAAAACTGAAGACACAGATATGAAGGACCTGTCAACAGTTTTTTCTTTTTTCTTTTTTTTTAAGGCACAAGTCCCTTTTTCCCTCCATTTATTGAAATTTTATGGAAAAACTTCCCTATAAATCAGAAAAAAGGGAGAGCTTCTCTAGCTAAGTCTGGCAGAGTGGAAGACCAAGACCATTTCCTTCCCAGTGGTCTTAAAAGCACTTCATTCAATGGAATTGCAAAATATTTGTACAAGTCACTGCTACAAACATGTAGAACTTAGAAAGCCCACAGTGGCCCCCATTAACTGCGTCACCAAGAGAGATATGCAATTAATACTGAATCTCTCTTAATAATGGCCAGGGATATTGGTTTAAGAAAGAAAGAGTTTATCAATCTGTTTATAGCTTTTTGACCAAAGTCTGTGACAGAAATGCCAGCGCAGATTTCCTACAGGTTCAAACACAGAAGCCTACAATACGAGGGCACTGCCAATCTCACTAAAAAAAGCAAGAGACTGGTCCTTATGGGGTTTGGAGTTCAGAGATTGGAGATGTAGAACACAGCAAGGCTGGAGTGCTGGTTTTTCGTGTTTTAGAAAGAGAGTTTGCTGAATCAGAAAAATGAGTCCTTCAGGGGACTGGGAAGAGAAGGAGCCAAGGCGACGCTGAGATGAGGGCAGGTTCACACTTGCCTCTCAAAGATGGATGACAACACCATGGTTTTCTAAATCTGCAGTGTGCCAGGCAAGAAATAGAATACACATGAAAAGATAAGTGAGAGCCTGCCCTTTTCTCTTCTCCTGAGATAACCCTAACCTCATTATGTATGACCAGAAGGAATCTAAATTCATTTAAATCTGCTCAGACACTAGGTTGTTCAATACAATTGCTTTCCTACAGTCAAGCCGGAGCATCAATTTCTTTTCTGAATATATACATCGGATCTTGAAATTGCAAGTCTTAGAATTAAAAGATACCTTAAAGGAATAAAGCCCCAACTTCTGAACTAACATAACTTCTGTGTTTTCCTGCAAAGAGCCAGATTCTAACAATTTCTAGGAATTCTTAAAATATTACATTTTAAAATAAAGCTACTGGTAGCATCAGAAGATGTACATAGATGATATCCCCCATGTCTAAAGAAAACACAGCACACAGCCACGCTTTGATCAGACTCTAAACATTACCAACTCATATTCAGTGTCCATAACACGCTCAACAAAAGCTCCACTTGGAAGACATCTAGCATGATGACGAAATTCACATTCTGGCCTCTCCAAAATCAAAACTTGGATGTGTTACACCAAATACATAAAATAGAGCATATGAAAGATTTTTATGACACTTCAGAAAGTAAAAAGGGTCCCGGTAATGACTCACTATCTTGGAAATACCGCAGAAGGATATAAGAAATATTCCCTGAAGAAGTTAAAAGTTCTGCCTAAAGTTAGGAAGACTCGTCAAGACTAGGCATATGCAGCAGGCCAGCTAACCGAGAAACACTAAAACAAAAAGAGGAACTGGAAATGCAGAAAGTCAATATGGGAATCAAACAGGATCATGCAGAACAGAAATAATGTTTCACACTCTAAGGAGTCCATATGATGCTTCTAAAAAGTGAGACCAAGTTCAGGAGTGTCACAGAGAAACTGTGGGTCAGCTGCACCTAAATTCTGAGTGGGGTAAAAAAACAAAAAACAGAAGATACACACACTGGAACTCTCAGAACTGTAGGACAACATCAAGGGCTTTTCAACAAAGCCTACGAGATAAACAAGGCCTGAGAGTATATGAGAAAACGCCAAAACCTTATCTTGCTAGGACACAAAGTAATGAGGGAGGGGGCAGCTGATGATAGACAACGGAGCTGGAAAGGAAGGCCAAAAGGCCGCCTTTTGGGAATGTGAGGTTTATTTACCCTTTAAACAAAAAAGATGTGGCTTCCTCTAGATGGGTCATATATTTAAGACATAATGAGGGTTTCCCAGAAGCAGAGAGGCACCTGAATAAAGGAGCCCTGAAGGGTCAGCTAACTGAACAGAGCTGCTGATGTGGTAGAGTTTGTTTCTATACAGGCAGGTAGATATGCTTGAAAGCAACAGGCAAACTGCAAATTGGTATTCTTCTTTCCCCTCTGTCTCATTTGGTCTCCCAATGAGTGCCTACCACATCACTCCCTGAGTGCCCATGAAATGATATGAGAAAGGCTGGCAGATCATATCCCTTTGCAGAGGAAGTAGGGGCCTCAGAGCCCTGAGAAAGCTCATCAACTTCTAGGCAGGCAGCAGTGCTGACCTAAGTCAGACAAGTTTAACGGGCTGCCCTTTCCCCAAAGCTTACAATGTTTCTCTGAAAGTACTAATGGCCAAGCAGTGCACTGGAAAGCAAAGTCAACAGAAGAGCACTCTGTACCACTGCCGATATCACCAGCAATAACCAGGGTCAAAGAAGTCTGTTGGAATTGACATCTTGGTGGGGAGGGACAGAGCAGAATGATGCCTTGCCACCTGACCCGTCTATTATTTACCTAAAGAGTGTCAGAACGAATGACTGATATGAATGCGGCATATGTTATGAATTTGGCCTTTGCCAAAGCATTAAATACAGTGCCTTAAGAAATTTTGCTTGAGAAATTAATTCAAACTGGCTTGGCTCAGTACATAATCGCTGAAGATTAAGAAGTGGCTGAAGGATGATAAACAAAAGACAGTTAAGTGACAGTCTGTGCAGTGAGAGACCTGGGGGTCAACACCAAAGCCATTCTTCTTTAGGGGTTTTATTCAGGACCCAGAAAAGGAGTAAACAACTCACTAATGAGATCTGCAGAGGACACGAAGCTGGGAGGTAGAGAAAAATGCATTGACAGGAGTATAAAATCTCAAAGCAGAGTTCAGCTAGAAAAAATACAGCTAATCTATCTAGGGGAAAACAACCCTAAACTCAGATAATATTCAATACCTGGCTGGAGAAGGGGCAGAAGCAGCATGTGAAAGAGCTCTGATAGGCTGTAACGTGAGAGAGGCGAGAAGAATGCTAAGGGAACACAGGGAATGTGTCACAGGAGAACGAGGTGCTTCAAACTAAAGGCAAACTCAAATAAGCCAGGGTCAGGACAGAGGTGGTCTTGAAAAGTGGTCAACTTTACCATTTTCAAGAAAGGGAGGCTGCAGTGAGTCATGATTGTGCCACTGCATTCCTGCCTGGACACGGAGCAAAACCCTGTCTCAAAACAACCACAGTCACCAAAACAAAACACCAGAAACATAAGGATGGGGATTCTGCACTGAAAATCTTTTTTAATGGCTACAAAACTACCATTCCTATCTAGCAAGCATTCTGATCTTTCTTGAATCTGACTTCACCCTCCTGGGGGTTAGCACCGAGAAGATGGCACTAGGCTAGCATCCTGGGGCTCACTGACAAAACTGCTCCAAACAAAAATTCACTCACAGTTCATGCTGAGTATTTCTTCCCATTCTGTATGAGGCCTGTATTTCCTTATGGCAATAGCTCATGGGCATAGGGAAGTGGTTAATTCTCTCCGTTTACTCAACCTGCAACAGTGCAATGACCCTGAAGCCAATTTTCTCACCATCCAGTCTGAAGGCAATTGCTCAACACAATTATCTCTAGGCAGCTCACTGCCTTAGCAAGCAAGCATCTTGTTACATTACTTCTGCACAAAATAAGCACTGGACTAAAAAGGCTGTTTTCATCTTAAAACCTAAAACTTAAAAAATTTCACTATCTATGAATACTCATCAAGTATTATAGCACAACATGGCTATTTCTAACAGCATAATAAAAGAGCTTATTCCAGCCTCACTTTCCAGAGCAGCCCTGCAAATTATTTTCATGCTTACCTGCCTGTCAGAATTACATATTCACTGGTGGCAGTGTGAAGCCTGCGTGGAAAATACAACTATACATTCCATTATACTGCTGAGGGCTCCTGCTACTCTGGAAATGCATAACCTGTTCTTCAAGTTACCATCAGATTGGGCTGAATAAGCCCAGCATGGACCCACCCCTCAAATCCCACGGATAGTTTAGTAAGTGTTCCGTTTCCTACTGGAGCTGGATGATCAAACAGTACCAAGTTTAATAATCCAATTAAAATAACGGGCAAAATATTTGAATAGACATTTCTCAAAAGAAGACATAAAAATGGCAAACGGGCATGTGAAAAGGTGTTCAACATCACTGATCATCAGAGACATGCAAATCAAAACTACAATGAGATATCATCTCACCCCAGTTAAAATGGCTTATATCCAAAAGACAGGCAATAAATTCTGGCGAGGATGTGGAGAAAAGGGAGCCCTCGTACACTGCTGGTAGGAATACAAATTAGTACAACCACTATGGGGAAAAATTTGGAGGATCCTCAAGAAACTAAAAATAGAGCTACCATATGATCCAGCAATCACACTGCTGGGTATATACCACCTAAAAAAGGGAAATTAGTATATCGAAGAGATATCTGTACTCCCATGTTTGCTGCAGCCCTGTTCACAACAGCCAAAACTTGGAAGTAACCTAAGTGTCCATCAACAGATGAATGGATAAAGAAACTGTGGTACTTATACACAATGGAGTACTATTCAGCCATTAAAAAAGAATGAGATCCTGTCATTTGCAACAACGTGGATGGAACTGGAGGTCATACTGCCAAGTGAAATAAGCCAGGGACCGAGAGACAAAACATTGCATGTTCTGACTTACATGTGGGATCTAAAAATCAAAACAATTGAACTCATGGAGACACAGAGTAGAGAGGTTACCAAAGGCTGGGAGGGGTAGTGAGAGGGTGGAGGTGAGGTAGGGATGGATAATGGGTACAAAAAAAAAAAAAATCTATCAATCTATCTATCTATCTATCTATCTATCTATCTATCTATCTATCTATCTATCTATCTATAGAGAGAGAGAGAGCTTGAAATAATAAATAAGACCTAGTATTTGATTGCACAGCAGGGTCACTATAGTCAATAATAATTTAATTGTACATTAAAAAATAACTAAGAGTATAACTGGATTGTTTGTAACATGAAGGATAAATACTTGAGAGGACAGATGCCCCATTTTTCATAATGTGATTATTACGCATTGCATGCCTGTACCAAAATATCTCATGTAACCCATAAATACATACACCTGTTATATACTCACAAAAGGCAAAATTAAAAAAATTAAAAACAAAACAAAACCAAACAAAACCAGAACCAAGAAACGTGAAGTCACATTTCTCATCAAGAGTTCTTTGGGACTGCCTTGCTTACTGATAATATAGGCAGGGAGAGAAGAAAGTAAGGAGATTTGTGAGAAAACACCAATCACGAACTACATATTTTAAATGACTATTAATGAGCCTTAAACAACCAAAGATGTGAGTATTTTCACTGGACTCTTTGTACTTAAGAATGAGGTCCTCGACAGGGTCTACTGGGAAAAGCCCACAAGAAAGAATCCAAAAGCCACAGCAGCCTGACAGACTGATTTCTCAGCTGACATTCTGTGTGACATTCTACAGATGCTCTATCCATCAGGATGTGACACGGTGTTAGAGGTAAATGTCACATATCAGGGCAATGTTATGGGCCAAAGAGCAAGAGAAGTGATCTCAACGACAAAATCTGAAGCTGAGATTAGATAACATGTGCCCAGAATCATTCCTCCTCTAACTGTAGAAAATAACCTGACAATTATCAAACTCCTAGAACTAAATGGATCCTAGAGGCTATGGAAAAACTGCTGAATGAGGCAGGCCTCTGAAATCACGTTTAAACAATGGATATATTTTGGTTGAGTCCAAGCAGTCTGCTGAGCTATCCAAGTCAGTTCAGCAATAAGTAGCTCAGTTCTTGCTCTGTTTCCCAAGAAGTCTGGGAATCACTCAACTACCACACCACCCAGTGACAAAAGACTCCCTGAGTAACAGCCTTGAGGGATGTCAATGGCCAGAAATACTGCTGAGCAGCATGCCTGTCCTTGGGGCAACCAGCCACAGGGATGAAGGACAAAAGTAAAATGTCACAGGGCTTCTCAAATGGTCTCCTGCCAGCTGTTCAGAAGTGTTTGAAACTAAAACTCATTTCCTAATAAATGTTTTCATTTCCTTTGTACATGACAAAAGGTCTAGAGGTGGTAAATGGGAGGGGCTAGGAGTAGAGGCCTTTGGAGGTAAGAAACAGAGGCAAATGTACCACACACATAAGTATGGCTTCACTGTTAGTCCCGGAATAATGATAAACATATCTGCTATAGTGTACTCGTTCATGCTTTCTTTTATACAGCTACATAGGGAGATCATATCTAATATATACCTATTTTACATGTTTTTTAAAATGGAAGACCAAGTGCACTTAACCAAAATTAGACAGCAAGTTCAAAGTGTGTCCTTCGTTTCATGGGGAAAATCTGGAATAATCATACACGCTTTCTCAGCATATTATTTTCCAACACATTCTGCTCAGGTATAGGCACAAAATTGGGAAAGAAAAAAGTGAGGATGTGGGTTCCCATGTGTTTAGTAATGTTTGGTCTTACCTGGCCTCTGCAGCAAGCAGTTCATCATAGTGTGATGATCTCTGGTCATCATCCTGCCGGTATCTGATCACTGTGGCTAGACCTTTGCTGACAAGAGCCTCAGCAATGTTTCTGCAACAGAAAAGATAGGTCAGTGAGCACTAGAAGTGCATAAGGGGCTCAGTCAACAGAAATAATAACAGTTAGCACCTGGAGGTCTTAACGCATTCTGGCAGAGGAAGGGAGAAGCCAAGGTTTCAAGACCAATGAGTTGCTAAGCTAGAAATCCAAATAAAAGGTTAAATAACAAAGTTCCCTAGCTCAGCATTTTTCTGGTTAGTACAGTCAGATGCTATATCAATCCATATATTAAAAACTAGCAAAAAAAAAAAAAAATCTGTAAAAAGCCCACATTGCACCAGGCTATTTACAGAATGTTATAAACAAGCCACTGCCCTCAAGTCTGCTATAAAATATTAGGCACATAGAGAAAAAAAGGAACATATAAAAGCATGACCTAAATTTCTCAGAATCTTTCTAGCCGACAGAACAACCAGAAAATGTCTTCTTTTAGTTTGGCAACGTTAGAAACATTGGTTTTACATAACAAAGTGTTTCTCTTACAAGAACTCCTGAGAGTGGATCTTCTACCCAAAGTGGGCTTGGAAAAGACAAGACTATGAATGAAGAGAGAAGGGGCAGACAGGAGGGAGGCATTCTATTAGAAAGGAAATTCTTTGCGCTGTGGGTCATGCCTATGATCCCAACTCTTTGGGAGGCCCAGGCACTAGGATCACTTAAGCCCAGGAGTTTGTGAGCAGCCTGGACAACAAAATGAGACCCCATCTCCATAATAAAAATTTAAAAACTAGTCGATTGTGGTGGTGCATGCCTATAGTTCCAGCTACTTGGAATGCTGAGGAAGGAGGATCAGGAGTTTGAGGTTCCTGTGAGCTGTGATCACACCACTACACTGCAGCTTGGGTAACAGAATGAGGCTCTATCTCAAAAAAGAAAGAAAAAAGCAAATCAAGATGGGGAACAAAGAAAGTAAAAAGTATAAAATCTGAGATGACCAGTTTTGGTGCAATACTCCATGGGAGCTACAAAAAATCTCAGGTTAGACTCTAATGCAAAGTAATGCTCAAATGCAACAAATCTTTTTTTTTTTTTTGCCAGAATAAGAATATTGCTCACACTTGGGAATGAGAGATGTCACTCTATGTGGCCTGCATCTACTAACTAGAGAAAGACAAATGGGAAATGATATGCAGACACTTAATGATATATATTTGAATGGTTCCTCCCCAATCTGGAAAGGGAACTTTGTTATGAACAATCAAACTGCAAAAACAAATTTTCAAAAATTAGGTATAATTAACTATAGCAAATACTGGAAAACAAGAGGCATGATATTATTGAGGGAGAATGGTGGTTATGTCTTTCTTTGTGTCTGTCATAATTATACCAAAGGCCCTACTCAAACCATCTGGTTTGCTGCCCTTTAGGGAGAGGCTATGGTAAGCAATAGGCTATCGTGCCATATGCTATGACTGAGTATTGTTTGAAAATGTGGTTAACTCCTAACACACCGGTCGTTCTTAGAAAGTCATACCGTGGGGATGCTGGGAGCTGAACCAACCAGTATCTGTGCATGTTTACGCAATTTAACGGCTCTATTCGTCAAAACCCAGCAGAACATGTTTTTTTTTGTTTTTTAAAAGAAGAAAAAAATAAATGTGTTGGTAGAGCAAGGAGGAAAAGATGCGGTGGCTGATTATCTTCTCATTATATGCCCCTCTGATGTCTGTTTATCTACTGCCAGCACGGTATTAATATCTCCAAACTGCCATGGAATTAGCACTTCTCAAAATCCACTCCCACAAAGAGGCTGCTTTGCTGGTCACCCTGTCTCCTGAGTCACTGCATAAGCGTGCTGGCAAATGCTGTCATTATCACAGAGTTGTGTTTGGCAGCATGGCGAAGGCAACAGCCTCAAATCAGCAGATGTAGATGTTGATACATGGTGAGGATTTAACTAAGGTTGTCACCAACGGGCCCTAGCAGGGAACGAAAGAGGCTCTACCCATCAAAGAGCTAGTAAGAAGGCTGGGGAGTGGCATGGGGGACAACTCCGCTTTTGATAGTTTGAGATGTCCTGGCTGTTTTAAATGCCAAGAGAACAAAGAAATATTTGTTACTGCATTTTGAATTACTGAGCATTGACATTTTACAGTCAATACATGGGGTTTGGAGGAGAAAGTGGGAATGGCAGAGCAGGCAAGGAAAAATTCACAAAACAAGCTTTGATATAAAAAGAAAGAACACAAATGTTTAATGATCCACCCCAGTTAATTCTGCTCAAATCAATTCACAGAATTACTGAGTATCTGCCTGGCCAGGAAAAACCAAGGGCACTTTCTCTACTTTTCCTTGTCCCTGCCCTCTTTATCCTATCAGCAAATGTCTACAAACCAGTTAAGACCTGCCATATGGAGTTCCTGAGGCCTTAGATTCCCAAATCACTCCACACCCTGCCCACTAACTTTCTTCTTTCTTTCCTTTAAAGCTCAGCATCTAAGCCATGTTCTCTTAGCTTCTTATCCCCTAATTATAGATTTCTCCTGGAGGAACAGTTGTGATGCTGGTGCTTAGTGGTAATGAGAGTAAAAATACATGAAATGATAACAACCATCATTATTGGGTATTTACTACGTGCCATGCATATGAGAATCACATGTGTTCTCTTCTTGGTGGGTTCCCCATGTGATACATCATCACAGTATATGGCAATTATTCATTCATTGTTTATCTTCCTTGGTGAGTGATACACTTTGTGAGGGCAGGGGCCATGCTTTTCTTGCTGTATATCCCAGTTCCAAGCACAGTATTCTGCACAAAGTATAGGATAGTCTGGCTTGGTGTGTCAGAGCCTCATAGGAAGGTAAGGATGATCACTCACACAAGGTATCAGAGTCCAAGCTGGGTACAAACATCTACATGGAAGGTGGCTCCATAGCCAGGCATTAAAGACTGAGTGTCCACTTGGGAGGGGTGACATCAGTGTTACAAGATTGGTTACACTAAGGAATATCAATCCTACCAGTGAAAGTACTAAGGATAAGCCAGGTTTCTCACTGTCAGAGTAGGTATTTACAAATATGGAAAGGAAGAAAACTAGAATGAACCCTGTAGTGGTGGATTGGGATTTTAGGTATTTGTGTGAACTCATGGTATGTTGGTTCAGGTTCTACAAGAAGCACGTGCCAAGAAGGATTAGATGTGCAAGAGATTAACTGGAGAAAACTCATCTCAAGGAAGGTGGGAAGGGAACCCCAGGAGGCCTGGGAAGAGCCATCAGACTGCAGTGCAGGTCAAACCCCTGTGCAGAAGGGAGAGAATGAAGGAAAGTTAGACAGGGAACATCTGAGCTATGGGCCTGTTCCAAAGAGTTTTGTCAAAGCTTGATAAGAAGTCAAAATTGTCCATCAGAGGAACCCTATGTCCCTCAGCAATAGGCCTGCCTTAGTATCTCTGTTGCGCTCCACTATTGGCTGGGAGCAGCTGGTGGGAAGCATAGCCTTGGCTGAAGTAGCAGTGATTGATTTCAAAGCACAGCAGCTGGGCTGTCAGTCTATTATGCTTCCTGCAGTTGGAGATCCAGGAGGCACATTTTCATGACTGCCACACATGGTTTTCAATAGATATAGATAGATTTAGAAATAAACATATAAAAATAAATATAGATGGAAATGTGGGCTCCTTAGATAAATGGCTAATTTCAGATCTGGGGAAGACAGTACAAGACAAGCCTGGAACATGTTGTACTAGAAAACAGGGAAGTGCTCAAAAAAAGACAGGAGACATGTCCAAAGGACACAGAAGTCCTGGCTCCTACTGGCCAAACTGGGAACAATTTGAGTGTCAAAGAACAGTAGTAGTGGGTTATAACTGTTTGAATAAAATGAGATTCCATGAATTCATTGTAATATAAACAAATAAATGAATAACTTGGGAGTTTAATGAGAGGTGAAAACTATATAGTTCAAAGTGTCTGCTCACAAAATATCTATTAATTACAAAGAGTAAAATAATACCTTTACAGTGGAGAAGCCTGGTAGACACCACCCAAATCAAATGATCAAGATTACCATCATCAATAAATGATGAATCAGTGCTTAACTTTATGGTCATGAAGAAACATCACACAAACCAAAATAACTGACCTGTACTCTTCAAAAGTGTCAAGGCCATAATGGTCAAAGAAAGACTGAAGAACTATTCCAGACTAGAGTGACATGACCTCTAAATGCAACACCTGATTCTGAACTAGATCGTTTTCTTGAAGTATTCCATTAGAACAGTTGGCAAAATTTGAGTAGGTTTGTGGATTAGATGGTAGCAATGTGTTAATATCTGAGTTCTAATTTTTTTTGAGTATGCAGGAAAATGTCCTGCCTCACAGAAAATGCACAATAAATTATCTGAGGAGAGGTACAATAGATCGGCCAGTTGCTCTTAAATAGCTGAAAGGTATGCTCTTTGTACAGTTATGTGCAACTTTTCTATAGCTTAAGTGGTTTCAAAATTAACACAAACACACATTGTGAAGTAAACTGGAAAGTTTTAGACAATTATTAATTGTCAATATATTGTTACTTCCAATATTGGTAGAGGTAGGAAGGCAGGTAAAAATATAATCAAACAATTAAGGCCTACTACAATTGAAATTTTACCCCCTCGGATTCCTGTTCTCTTGTATGGGTATGGAACACATTTTCTCCATGTTGGCATAATAATGGACCCTACGGTTTTACTACTATCTTATAGTGGCTAAGTTTGAGCTTATATTACAACCTGCTTGCTGTGGAAATTAACCAGAGGGGAAGATGTCAACTGCTCGTCTATCTTTTGAGCAAGCCTGCCTGTGAGACCCATGTCACTTGTGTTTGTTTATATCAGGAACCACCTGATCATGCCTAATGGAAACTGTTGACTTTCAATAGAACCCTAAACATCTCTTTTAGTTTGGAGAAGCATTTCAGTCCTAGCACTAATTCTCTTTGTGTTTCCAGCTGATATGGAGAGTGATGGCTTACTGTTAGACTTCCAAGGCTGTTAGGTCCCTTTTTAGATGCCGATTGTGAATTATCCATTCAGGCCAGACATGTATAATTGGAGTAGAATTACTGATACACTCAAGAAAGCAGGATTTATAAATTTGTCTAAAGCAGCATAATGTCACGGCATACAATTTAATGTTCTCTTTTCTTACTGGGCAACTGATCAACTCAGTAGTGTCAGGTTCTGAGCCATCTTTAGCCAGGAGAAAATCTCCTGACCTTTCATTAGCAGCCCAAAGAAATGAATGAGACAGTCAAGTACATGGATCTAGGCTAATTCCACTTTCTCTCCCTCCCTTTCATTCTCTTTTTAAATTGAAGTCCCAGATAATTGAAAGGAGGAAGACAAAAGCTGGGAAAGCATGCAGAAAGTTATCGTCCTTGATTACATGCTGGGAAAACTTGGCTAGGAAAATAATGTTCCAGTGCTATATTTCCAAAATAATTAGATTTCTCTCCTCTTCTCTCCCCTCCCTTCCCCTCCCCTCCCCTCTCTTTTCTCCTCCATCCCTCACTCCCTTCCTTCCTTTTTGCATTCCTCTCCTATGGGGCTCTGACACCCCAAGCCAGACTACCCCTCTGAGTACATATGCCTTTGATCTGCCTTAGTTGCTTTTTCTTTTTTAATATATGTAAAAGGGACAGGGTCATGCCCTGTCACTCAGGCTACAGTGCAGTGGTATGATCATAGTTACTACAGCCTCAAACTCCTGGGCTTAAGGGATCCTCCTACCCCAGCCTCCGAGTAGCTAGGACTACAGGCACATGCCACCATGCTTGGCTCATTTTTTAATTTTTACTGTAGAGACAGAGTCTTGCTATATTGCCCAGGACGGTTGCGAACTCCTGGGCCCAAGTGATCCTCTCACCTTGGCCTCCCAAAGTGCTGAGATTACAGGCATGAGCCACTGCATCCAGCTTCTGCCCCAAGTGCTTTAAGTTGAATTGTTTTGGCTGTTGTGGTGGCTCACACCTATAATCCCAATACTTTGGGAGGGCGAGGCAGGAGGATCTCTTGAGTCCAGGAGATCAAGGCTGCAGTGAGCCGTGGTCACAACACTGCACTTCAGACTGGGTGACAGAGACTGTCTAAAAAAAAAAAAAAAAATTGTTTCCATTTGACACCAAACACCAACCACTGCTAACTTTCCATAGAGTCAAACCATGAAGAGGCAGGGAGAGCTGGTGAGATGTCTAGAAAGGGGACTTAAGACAATTGCATTTCTGTTGGAAAGAAGCTATCTTAGTCAAATAGGAAATTCCAGAAAGAGTCCCTCCCTGCGCTGTGGGAGACGGTGGGTAGCTGGGTGAGGCAGACAAAATTAGAGACCTCTCGGCATGTCAAAATGTCACCCTGTGGGGTATCACGTTCTGACCTCAACAGTATCACGAGAGTGGGTACAGGGAATAACACTATTATACCCACACACACACCCTCCCCTTCATTCTCCAGCTGAAAAGGATGCAGATAACTCAGTGGCTCTGTTTCATAGATTTTTATCTAGCTCTTTGAAAATATTTTTCACTTAAAAACTATCTACATTTTATCAGTCTCTGAGGCAACCATGGAGATCAGAAAAGCCGAATATTTTCCTTAAGGTAAACACATGTGGGCACATATTCAGAATAAAGTAAACCCATAAAGAAGTGAGCCTGCAATATATTTTAGTCACAGGTAAAGGAAAGAAATGAAATACAATTAATAGGGTAGAATATCCATAATACAGTAGTCCCTCCTTATTCGCAAGAAATATATGCTCCAAGACCCCTCCAAGTAAACGCCTGAAACTGCATATAGTACTGAACTCTGTATTTCTTTCCTATACATACATATCTATAATAAAGTTTAACCTACAATTTAGCACAGTAAGAGATTAACAACAATAGCTACTAATAAAATAGAACAATCATAACAATATGCAAGCATCCATAGCCAGTCCATCTAATTACTGAGATGGCTACTAAGAGACTAAGATGTGGGTAGTGTATACAATCTGGATACAGTGGAGAAAGCGATGATTCATAGCCTAGGCTGGAAGGTGAGATATCTATCTCATCACTGAATGGGGCTCCTCAGAAAGGCACACAATTTAAAACTTATGAGTTGTTTATTTCTAGAATTTTCCATTTAATATTTCCAGACTGTGGTTGATCATAGGTAACTAAAATTGCAGGACTTCAAGGGGAACTACTACTTCATCGATAGTAGAAGCATATATTTCATGCAGATGCCTGCATGCATGCATACACATATATTTATTACATATTCTTTATGGTAACTTCAAGGCCCTATGATAAAATTTTATAAACTAAGCACGAAAGGCACCTCATGGCTTTTCATGTATCATAGATACATCAGGCATGTATCCTAGGCCTCTGTCACACATGACCCTCAAAAACTCTAATGTCTTAATGCTGGAAAACTGCCCCTACTCCCTTTACACATGGACTATACTTTCCCCACAATTACAGGCATTCTCAGAAGAGCTAGGATGGAGGTTCGAAGGCGACAGAGTTCCGATCCTGATTCCTAACATACCACGTGGCTGATCTCACTTATTATCAGCTATGCAGGGGATGTTTTACCGTGGGGCTGATCTAGAAGGGAAGCTACAGGGTGCTGATATCTTTCTTTGCAACTAGGTTAGAAACGAGAAAGGAAGGTCACTACAGGATTCAATAACAGGGTAGAAAGCTCAGAAGACTGAAAAACTATTTTCTTCAGATTATTAGTTTCTTTGCTCATATATATGGAGGACATGGGCTACCTATCCCAAAAGACAGTTAGCAAGTAGGAAAAATGCTCAATGGTGAACAGGCCCAAAGCAAGGCTCTCTTTAGATCTTCCCTACAAGTTCACACTAAGATGTCTAACATCCATGTTCTTTCAAGCAGGACCATTTCAGACTTGAGACAGATTTGGCTTTTGTAAGCTGACAAAAGAAATCTCTAAAGGGTAAGGGCAAAAATTATAGTTGAGAGAGATCTAGAGACAATGAGCAATGTGCAAATATCTTTCATTAAGTTACTATTTTCCAACCAGGTCTCCAAGGAAAAAGTCATAGAAAGTAACAGGGAACTTCCAAAAGCTAGTGTGATGGCATCTTCAAGGAGTCCCCCCATACTCTTCCCACCCAGTGTTTTTTATTCTCCAGTCTCCACTGGTTGAATTCCTGTGAATCTGGATCATCGATATTTTTGTCCCCATTTTTGTTCTTCATATATAGCTAGGAGGCACTTCTCACATAACCAAGCTGCATCCGTAGACAGGAGATTCTGTTTTGGAAGCCTCGATAATTGGAAACATTTGAGGTGGCACACATGCTTTATAGATTTACTAAATCTCTCTCCCACCTTCTTCACTATTTTTCACTTCCCCCTTAAACTTATGTAGTTCTAAAAATGACTGAAATTGATTTTTTAAATCCGTTTACACTGATTAACAATTTAAAGCCCATTCTCTGTTTAACAAGTCCTGCCACCAAGAAAACCACCAGAGAATCAAAACAGTGGCTAGAGACTTTCCCAGAATTCATAATATAGTCTGAAAACAGAGGAAAATACAAATCCTTCGACATCCCTAGCCAGGCTTTGGTAACTAGTGTGGAGTGACGAGAAAACCAAGGGTTGTCAAGAGCTGCAGCGTCTTGGGGCAGGGCATCCTTACTCCAGGCTGTGAGAGCCAATTGTCTATAGCATTTGACAACCTACCAGCACAGCTGTGGTTATATGGCAACATAAAGGCATGACCCCAAAAAATCAGACTCATGAATGAGCAGGTATGGAACTTACAGCAAATAAAGCAAAAAGAATACTCTCCTAAACAAATCTCTCTAACAAGTTTTAGTTCATATTTAAGGAGCATTCAGAGTATGTACAGGTCTGTGATTGTAAATACAACTGAGAGTTGAGAGCATTTTCTAGATACTGGAGATACAACAATCAAGAACTCATGGGAACAATGACTGTGCATTAATGAATCCTAATCATTCTTCCTCATGAGAGGAGGAAGTGGAAAGAAAACAATGAAGATTGATATATGGACTTAGTCTTATTTTAAGAACTCAAAAGGATGCATGGTTAGAATGAAACCAAAGGACACCCATAAACAACATTAGTAGAGATGCTTCATGAAAGAAACAAGGGAGGTAGGGAAGGGGACAGAGAAGGAGAGAAAGGGGAGAAAAAAGTCATTCCATAAAATGAAGATATGACTGTTTTGTAGACAAATACACCCTTGAATCCCTATAGCACATACCCACTCAAAGTTCATTATTAATAAGCAGCTTACATTTGAGCCCTGACAAACACCTCTCCAGCTTCAGAGGCCACATCTCACTGAGTACCAATAGCTCCCTTCAGTCTGGGAAGAAAAGAAATAAAACCAAAGATATCTGGGGTTTTAAAAGTGGCTAATTGGCTGGTAGGGGTAGCTCATGCCTGTAATCCTAGCACTTTGGGAAGCCCAGGTAGGCGGATCGCTTGAGCTCAGGAGTTCGAGACCAGCCTGAGCAATATGGCAAAACCTCATCTCTTATAAACAAATAAATAAGAAGGGTGATAAAGAAATGTCACTTCATAATCTCCCAGCCAGAAGAGCTACTGGTCTGCTCCAAGGTATCTCTGAGAAATAGCACGCCCATTACCTAATTTCCACTCATTCCCTTCCTACCTAAGTGAGCACCTACCTGAGATCTCCGGAAAGAACGATGAATGGGCAGAGGAAGATAAGATAGAAATATACACGGGAGCAGTAGAATTCAACAACCCACTTTATAAAGCTGGCAAGTAGAGAATACAGTGTTAAAAATATGGGTCAAAGCCATTTAGAAAAAGAGAAGGAAGAAGGCATAACATCAAACAGTTTTATCAAATAGTTATGCTTAGTAAATAGACAATTTTATTCTGCCTCCAGGATTTCTGCAGTACTGTAATCTTATTGCCACCTCTTATTTGATAGTTTCATTTATTCAGCAATATCATGGTTATGGCTTTATAAGACAAGTAAAACTGGTATTTGACTCCGCTATGCCAGCTCCTCTCTGAATACCACTGCACTTCCATGTCAGCAAAATATCTAGGGAAGTCAGGACATGATGAATGTTGGCTGAAGTATGTAGGGCATATTAAATATAAGTGGCAATAAAACAATGTCCATCTTCAAATATCTAATGTTTTCCCTGATCTTCAATCAGAACAGTAAGAGAAGAAAAACAAGAAAAAAAAAAAAAAAAAAAACCTGTTTAATAGAAAGAAACTGCATAGACTTGTCTGAATCTCTCTAAATGACAGAATATGGGGTAATGTCCCCAAAGTGACACTCCTGCTATACAACAAACATACTTCTTTCCCAGAAGGAAACAAATAGATCCTTCAAAAACAATAAGATTAGACCAATCAAATACTGGATTAAGCTTGAAGAAAGTAAACTACATGCACTTCCAATCCAACTAAACTGGTCCACTCACTGCTAAATATGCCATGCATTCACATTTTCAACTATCTGCAGGACATGTGAATTTGTATGATTCATCATTGTGTAAAACTCAGCATTTCAAAAATAAAACTCACTTCCCTAGATAAAAGCGTTTTTGAATCTTACCAAATCAGCTCCTCCTCCCAACAGCCCTATCTGGAGGACCATCATACTCTCAGCACCTAGGCCTGACATCTCTCTCATTCCTGTATAAAATCTCTGAACTCAAACCTACAGTGTTTCTCCCATGAACATTTTCTTTTTTATTCTCTCTCTCTACCCCATTTGAGACTCCTACTGCCTCTCACATGGACTATTACAGCCTCCCCTACCTGGTCTCCTGGCGATGCTGACCAATTCCAAATACTGCCAGCTGAATCTTCTTAAAGGATTAGGTTGGCAAGTAATCCTCATCCTTAAACACACCACAACCACCACAGAAAACTTTTTTAGAAATTTTCTAATACGAAGACAATCATTAGCATCATATCTGAATGATGACAATGAAGGGGGAAGGAGTACAGGACAAAGAGAAGAAGGCAGGATGGAGGGCTGGGAGACAGAGAGGGGCAAAGGGGAGCAGGAAAAGGAAATGGGTAGGGGAGGGGAGGAAGTCTAAAGTTTACCGAGCACTAGTCTAAACGCTGTACATTTATTAACTCATTTGATCTTCACAAAATTCTGATGAGATAGGGACTATTATTATTCCCTATTTTACAAATGAGAAAACCTGAAGCACAGAAAGGTTACAAAGCTTGTAAGTGAAAAAGAACCAAGAAGGAGGCACACACAGGCTGGAGGTAGAAACATGGTGTTTCCGTGATAAAAAGGACATTGCCAATGACCTTGTCCAACCTATAATCTGAAAACATCTGATGACACAACTCTCATCCATTTTCACTCAAAATAGTATTTCAGACTTAATGAATATCTACAGGATGTCCACCATGGAACAGGCATTTAAACACACATTAACCTAATCATTCTAGTAATACAGAATACAGAGGCAGTATATATTGCTTCCAAAGAAGAGAAAAACATTGCAGCCTTGCTACACGTAATCATTTTGTAAGTGGCAGAGTCATGATTAGAAGCCAGGTTTTCTGATTTCAAATCCAGTTTTCTTTTGACTCAACAGTGCCACAATTACAGGGCAACAGATTATGAAAGGTATTCTACAATCTACCCTCATATACCTCTGACCCTATTCCGTTCAATCCCTTCCAACTTTCTGCTTTAGCCTGAACAGGCTATCCTTAGCCACCAGCCAAACCTGGCATTCTCCCCATGCCAGTGCCTGTAGCTGCACCACTCATCTGGCACTCAGCTTTTACTGCTGTATATTATCTTTTTTGGGTACATATTTTGTCTTCCCAACTAGATCATATTCCCTGCAGATCCAAGAAGAGCAAAACACTTAGTAGGCACTCAATAAATATTTATTGGCTAGCTGATTGATTTTACTCACTGAGTTCCTAGGAGGTTCTGTGGGCTGCTGGATGAAAACAAAGTAATAACTGACTGAGTCATAGAATTTTTGAGCAAAAAGACTCCATAGAGATAAACTAATCCAAATGCCTTCATACCCAGATGAAGACAGACCCAGAGAGAAACCAAGGAAATTTCTAAATGAGTTGTTGTCTAAAAGAAAAACAGAGTGACATCAGCACAATGGGCATCTAAGAGCCTTGATTCTTAGCCTGTTTCCCTTTATTATACTGCTGTGCTTTTATAATTCTATAAAATAGAAATAAGTATACTGTGCACATGAATTATCTAGGTTGCCCTTCATACATTAAAAATTTATTAGCATATTAAAAATAATCTATCCACATACTGTAAATTTGAACACTCTAGTAGTAATATGTTAGCTAAATTATATATTAAACATTTAATTACAATAATTTGCAGGCCTTCTGGGGATTCAGATGATTTTTTTGAGGGGTATGGGAGAAATGATTCGAAAATGTCTGATGACCTCTTCTTTTCTCTCAAGATACATTCTAACGTAATGTAGAAATGTTTATTGTAGATCTAGGTATGTTTCCTTCATTCCTTATTTTTTTTTCTGCTCCTCTATCCTTTGAGAAACACAATTTCACAAGAAAGATCAGTATGGGGAGTGTGAATAGAGGTATCAAAAAACATCCTCAGCTTCTCTCAGTCAGTGACAGCGGGAGTAGGAATTAAGAGTTTGTGTAGTCACTCAGGGGACTTTTCTCTACTCCACCGCTCTCCTAGACTCTGGACTCAAGTCAGTAACCTCAAAGGGTCCTGATACAAAAAATGATTATAGTCACTTCAAACTTTTGTGCATAATATGGTCTTTCAATATGTGTTTGAAAGCCAACTTTCACATGTTAAACAATGGATGTAACAGTCAACTGTCATCTCTCTTTTAACATATCACACTGTTGTACTCTTAATTGGATGCAATGCTAAGCTGTACACCACAGAAGATGAAAATCATCAGATGACTACCCTGTCCCTGTCCCTGGCAGGTGGGGCAGAGAGACACGTGACAGAGGCTCGGCCTATTAAATGTTTCTGTGTGGAGACTAATACAACAAAGAGGGAACAGTCAGAATTCATTTATAGCGGTGTCCTGCCCCTGTGACACCATAAGGGAGGGTGTCCTTGCCAGACTGCTCCTAACTAAAGACAACAATTCTGCAACTGGCTTCTTGGCCCTTTGCAGCAGACCTGTTCCCCATCTCTTTTCCAAGCCTGATGCTCCAGTGAGTTATATCAGCTCTTCATAATGTCCCATACATCTTCTTTTTGTTTAGAATAGTCAGAGTTGTTGCTGTTTCTTGCAACCAGAAGGATCTTAGCAGTACATTATGAGGTTTGATTTCAAGAGTTAAATAATAAAAAGTACAGCGGGGTGTGGTGGCATGTGCCTGTAGTCCCAGCTACTTGGGAAGCTGAGGTGGGAAGAACACTTGAGTCTAGGGGTTCAAGGAAGCAATGTGTTATAATCATGCCTAAGAATGGCCACTGCACTCCAGTCTGGGCAACACAGCCTGTCTCTAAAACAAAACAAAACAAAACAAAACAAAACAAAAAACAAAACAAAACAAAAATAAATGGTCCCTAAGCATGAGTTGCACAGGTCATGCCTTCTTCTAAACTAGGAAACACGGGAGCCCAGGCCCAGGATGAGAGGTAGGTGACACAGGCTTCAGGAAGTCTTGAATGCCCAGGTAAGGACACACAACAGGATTTTCTTTTCCTGGGCTTGCTGTGTATTACCCAATTCCCATTCCAGCTGCAGTGTCTAAGGCAGATGGTTGGGCAAATCCCACTCCAATTACAGAGTCCAGGAAAGGTGGCTGGGTAGCGCTTAATCTTTAATCTTCTGTTTAGGTACTTAGGATAGAGTAAGAGGGAAGGACTCTGTCTTGCTCTGTCATCTCACCACTAGCTGAGTAGGAACTTAATGA
The DNA here is from genome assembly GCF_008728515.1 of Papio anubis. Taxonomy (NCBI): domain Eukaryota; kingdom Metazoa; phylum Chordata; class Mammalia; order Primates; family Cercopithecidae; genus Papio; species Papio anubis. Next base: position 30,495,737 of record NC_044979.1, read on the forward strand.
CATGTTTTCCACTTGAACACATAAATTTCTGTGAGGTTCCCTAACCCACCTGAAACCCAACGGTTAAAAAGGAGAAATGCAAGAGAATACTGGTGATGAAGTGAAGGTGGCTTCCAGGATACTGCCACTGGGTGAAGAATAAAAGCAAGTTTAGAAATATCCGTGAATGGCCTATTAAATGGTGGAATATATAAGAGATGAGTATCTTAAAATAAAGAACCTATCAATCTCTGGTTTTCAAAGATACCACTATATTCCAGCAAAGAGATCAATTTAGATGCTCTTAAGAATGAATGAACAAGGTAAATGTGAGGTAGGTCTGTTGTTGGTCAAAGATATATTCTCCTAGTTATTTTCTTTACATTTCTAACCAAATATGATGCCCCAACTACATTCATTTTCCTAATAGAAAAAAAAAATCGATCACAGACAGTAAACTTCTTACCAGTTAAAATAATTTCACATCTGCAGGTACCAAAAACATATTCAGCTTTTAGCTTAGCTTATTAGGTTTGTTTTCTAAAGCTTACAAAAGAGGAAACCAACATTCTAAAAAAGACAGTTCACCGCATGGCAGAGGTGTGTGTGTGTGTGTGTGTGTGTTTTTTTTTTTTTTTTTTTATTTAATTCTTTTTTTTGAGATGGAGTCTCACTCTGTCACCCAGGCTGGAGTACAGTGGCCAGATCTCGGCTCACAGCAAGCTCCGCCTCCCGGGTTCACGCCATTCTCCTGCCTCAGCCTCCCGAGTAGCTGGGACTACAGGCACCCGCCACCTCGCCCAGCTAGTTTTTTGTATTTTTTAGTAGAGATGGGGTTTCACCGTGTTAGCCAGGATGGTCTCGATCTCCTGACCTCGTGATCCACCCGTCTCGGCCTCCCAAAGTGCTGGGATTACAGGCTTGAGCCACCGTGCCCGGCCGTGTGTGTGTGTTTTAAAGAAGGTCTAATTAATGTAAGATATTGTGTCATATCAACATTTTAATAGGAAAAAAAATCCTCACCTAAATTATAAAAAATAGGTGAAGAGGGAGAAGAGCACAGCAAAACAAATGTATATGGCCAAACAGAAATGTTGGGAATAAACACTGATCAATGAATTCTCTATCATCCATACCAACAAAAGAAAGAAGTTACACATAGCATTGGTATTTATTCTTCAATACCAAAAGTCATGTAATCTTACGCACTTCCTTCAGCCCTCTCAGGCCAGAGAGCAGTTCTGAGCCTGTTTCACAAAAGCCTACATGGCACAGAGCAGGAATATAGAGCAGAGGATCTGGGCTCTAACTTCAGCTCTCTCTATAGCTGTTTCACCTCACGTAAATGTGCTAAGCCTGTGCCAGTTTCCATACCTTATTATAAAATGAGATGCTAGATCTAAATGCTCTATAAAATAGCTTCTAGCTCAGACATATTATAATGAATTTTCTTTTTGAGACAGGATCTCGCTTCGTTGCCCAGGCTGGAGTATGTGGCACAATCCTAGCTCACCACAGCCTTGAACTTCCGGGCTCAAGCAATCCTCCTGCCTCAGCCTCCTGATGAATTAGACTACAGGCGTGTACCACCACGCCTGGCTAATCTTTTTATTTTTTTATAGAGATGGGGTGTCACTATGCTGCCCAGGTTGGTCTCAAACTCCTGACCTCAGGCAATCTTCCTGCCTCGGTCTCCCAAAGTGTTGGGATTATAGGTTTGAGTCCCTCCTCCCAGCCTATAATTTAATTTTTAACATGAACTAGGATCTACTTATTAATAGTCATGAAGTGCACGTTCAATATAGATTCAAACTTCTATCCATATCTTTATAATGACACTTGATGATAATATTTGAGGCCAACAAGATTGTGTATCATTTCAATGAGCATTAAGCATACCTCACACATTTCTAGTTGTGGAGCACTATGGTAGCAGGAGGAATTTCATTATTTTCAGTGATAAGATACAGTTTTCTGCATCTTATCATTGAAAATAATGAAAAACCAAACACTCATCTTCACATTTACACACTGTCATGCACTGTATAATGATGTTTTGGTCAATGATGGAGCACATATATGCATATGGATCCCGTAAGATTATAATGGAGCTAAAAAATCTGCTATGGCCTAGAGACTGCGTAGTCATAGCCTGCAGCACAATGCATTACTCATATGTTTGCAGTGATGCTGGTAAAAACAAACCTACTGCACTATGAATCCTATAAAAGCATAGCCCATACAATTATGTACAGGCAGTAATGGTAATGGCTAACAATAATAAATGACTATGTTAATGGTACATGTATTTACTACCATACTTATTACTGTTATTTTAGAGTGCACACCTTCAACTTAAAGAAATTAACTGTAAAACAGCCTCAGGTAGGTCCTTCAAGGGTTATCCAGAAGAAGGTATTGTTATCATAGGAGATGACAGCCCCATCTACATTATTGCCCCTGAAAACCTTCCAGTGGGACAAGATGTAGAGGTGGAAGACAGTGATATGGATTATCCTGACTGTGTAGGTCTAGTCTAATGTGTATGTTTGTGTCTTAGTTTTCAACAAAGGAGTTTTAAAAAGTAAAATAAATAAATTTTAAAAATAGAAAAAAGTTTACAGAATAATGATATAAAAATATTTTTGTAGCTGTCTGATGTTTGTGTTTTAAGCTAAGTGTTATTACAAAGGAGTCAACGTTTTTTTTTTAATTAAGCATTATAAAATAAAAGTTATAGTAATCTAAGGTTTATTATTGAAAATGAAAACTTTTTAAAATCAATTTAATGTAGCCAAAGTGTATAGTTTATAAAGTCTACAGTAGTGTACACTAACGTCCTAGGCCTTCACATTCATTTCCTATTTCATCAATGATTCACCCAAAGCAACTTCCAGTCCTGCAAGCTCCATTCACAGTAAGTACCTTTTATACTCTAATTTTACTATACCTTTTCTATGTTTAGATGTTTACATACACAAATACATGCATTGTGTCATATAACTGCCTATAGTATTCAGTACAGCAACATGATGTACAGTTTTTAGTATAGGAACAACAGGCTATACCATACAGCGTCTGTGTGTAGTAGATGGCTATACCATCAGGGTTCGTGTGAGTACACTCCATGATGTTCAAACAATGACAATTGCCTAAGGACACATTTCTCAGAAGGTGTCCCAATTGTTAAGTAATGCATGGCTGTAGCTTGTTAAGTAGTATATTGGCCTATCAAGCTTATACTAGAAAAAGATAAGTAGCAGCAACATGTCAATAAAACCATTATGAGCTGTTTCTTGAGTGGTATGAGCTTGACAATATACTAAGGACCATAGGAGATTATTGCACAGTAAGTATTAAAAAGGCAGATGGAGTTGGTGACTACTACAGTCCTCTCACCAAAAAATTATTACTGAAAGAACCTTGACTGTAATTTCTTCTTCATTTTATAGGTGGCTAAACTGAGATCCAGAGATAGTAAGTAGTATTTAGTGATGGACAGGGGCTAGAACTCAGGTCTCAAGTCATAAAACAGGCATCCTTCCACCATGACAGCCTGTCTCCTGCATTCAATACACAGATTAGAAGTCAACCAGAACAAACTATGTTAAGGAGTGACTTACATGGATCTCAAGGGCATTATGCTAAATTTAAAAAGCCCATCTCACAGAATCACATATTATGATTCCATTTATGTAATGTTCATGAAATGACAAAACTATAGAGATGGAAAACAGTTGTCAGAGGGATGATGGGAAGGAAAAGGGGTAGAAGGGGTAGCACTAGGGAGACCTTTGTGATGACTGAATAATTTTCTACCTTCATTGGGATGGATGTGAATCGACAGTTGATAAAATGGCATAGAACTATACAAAGACGCTGTATCAATGTCAACTTCCTGGTTTTGATATTGTACTATAATTATATGAGATCTAACCACTGGTGGAAACTGGGTGAAAGGTACATGGGATGCACCTCTCTCTACTACCCTTGCCACTTCTGTGAATCTGTAATTACTTCCAAAAAAAAGTCAATGGGATTTTAACTTACTAAAAGGAGAGAAGAAAAGCACTAATGACTCTAAACTCCATTCTCACCTAGAATAATCAGAATAGTTCTCAACCAGAATAAATCTCTGAAGGTCAACGTAGACAAAACTTGTCACCATCCCTCTACTCCAAACTCTGTAATGGCTCCTGTCTCACTCAAAGCAAAGGCCAAGTACAGCCTACAAGTCTGCTGTCCCCATTCCCTTCTTCACTAACCCCATTTCCCACCACCCCTACCTTTGCTCCCTCTGCTCCAACCCTAAAGCCTTCTTTGCTATCCAGGACACTTGACCATAAGACCTCTGTCTCTAGCATTGCCTTTGCCTTCTGCTGCTTGCTTTTTCCCATCCTTCAGGTCCTTGCTCCTGACACCTTGCCACTGAGGCCTCCCTGACTCTTCCCTGGCTTCCCTACTAAAAAATTTCCCCCTCCTAGCCCTGGAATACCTCCCTCGACTCTTCCATAGCTTTATTTTTCTCTATAGCACTTTTCATCAACTATATATCTTCACTGTTTCTTCATCTGATTGCCCCCACTGGAATGTAAGCGCCGCACAAAATAGATCTCTCTATTATATTCACTGATTTATCCCCAGTGCAAAGAGCTGGAGCCTGGCAACGTCATGTACTCAACTTAGTAAATAATCTGTTGACTAGAGATGGAGGGAAAAAAAAAAAAAACCCCACAAACTAAAGTTAAAAAATAAAACAACCAAATAATGTTCGTGTGGCCTAAGAAAACAGGTGCAATTTGGAGATTACATGCGAATGAGGTTGAGTTTCACTTACATTTGGAAACATGAGATTTTAAATTCCAAGTCTGGCTTTAGTAAGATGAAACTTGAGAAAGACATTCACCTTTTAAGTCATATTTTCTGTTCTATCATACCAAGCAGACTAACTTGACCTGAAGGACCTCTAGGGTGGTAGACAAAGCTAAAGATCTAAATGATGCCACACAAGGCATCATCTGTGTTTCAGACCTTATCCAAGCTTAGAAATAAAGACATACCCCATGGGGAGCCATGGAAAGGACACGAGCATTTAACTCAAATACCCTCTATGAGGCAGAAAAGATATTACATACTGGGAATAAAATAGATATTTGTCACCTAGTGCTGTATGTGCTATGAGTCTTTTTTGTTGTTGCTGGCAGGGTCTGGTTCTGTTACCCAGGCTGGAGTGCGGTGGTGCAATCACAGTTCCCTGCAACCTCCACCTCCTGGGCTCAAGTGAGCCTCCCACTTCAGCCTCCTGAGTACCTGGGACTATGGGTGCATGCTGCTACACCTGGCTTTTTTTTTTCTTTTTAAAGTAGAGAAAAGGGTTTCACCATGTTGCCCATGCTGGACCTGAACTCTGGGGCTCAAGTGATTCACCTACCTTGGTCTCTCAAAGTGCTGGGCCACCGTGCTCTTTGCCACTGTGACTGGCCTACTATGAGTCTTATTATAAGTAAGCACCAAGTGCTGGGGGAAGACACACACAAGATGCACAATTCAGATTTTAGACAGGGTACCTACAGCAAAGCTTTCCTGAGAAATGAAGCTCTGAAGGATGAGTAAGAGCTAACCAGATGCTCTCTCCAGGTTAGAGAGCATACTAAGTTCAATAATAATGCATTTAACTTTTTTTTTTTTATATATAAAAGGAATGGTAAATGAGAACAGGGGAATGTAAATATAAACATGGAGAAGTGGGGAGGGGTCAGACCATGGCTTCGTATACTCCACTCGTAAGGCTGTGGAATGATTCTAAAACTCTGATGTGTGTTTCAAAAAGAGAATTAAAGCAGTAATGTAGAAAATAGATTGGAGGGCAGTAAGACTAGAAATAGAGAGGCTAGTAAAAAGAACTGCTGAGTTATTCTACGCTGACAGCATAAACCAGGCAGTGAGGAGAGACAGGATAGGATAAACCTGATATACCAATAGGTAATCATGTACTGGGAGTGAGGAGGAGACAAAGATGACACCACGATCTCTAGACTAAAAGACTATATAAATGGTGACACTGTCAAAAGACAGGATCATTTGAGTAAAGGAACAACAGTTGAATATAGGTGGGAAGCCTGCTAGAGACAGGGATAGGGAAGTCAGCAGCATCGCCATGAGATCACCCAGAGACTGAATAGTGGTAAGAAGAGGGACAAGGAGAGAAGCCTAGGAAGCACAAATATTTAAGGAGCCCTCAAAGCAGACTGAGAAAAAGTTATCAGAGTTTATAGAAGGAAATCCACAAAAGTGTGGTATACTGAAAAGATGGAAGAAAACAAGATTTTAAAAGATAAGTATTAAACACTCCAGAGAGGTCAAGTAAAAGTAAAGACTAAGAAGTGTCCTTGAGGGAAGTATTGGTGAATGACAGGGAAGGTTCAAAGTTAGAAGGTAAAGGAATGAATAGCAAATGGGACAGAATTAAAATGTCTTTTAATTCTTCTAATTAACTTGGCTATGAAGAGAAGACAAGAAGAAGAAAAGTAGATATAATAGGATAGAAGACTGAAGGACAATTAAAAATAAAATTAGTTAAAAAGAGAATAGCCAATAGCACAAAATCCCAAGGAGAACAAAAGAACTGGAATCCAGAGCATGTAGGCAGAACAATTAGTTTGGAAAGAAGAAGGTGAAACTGTCTACAGAGATGGGGAGGCAGGAGGTAAGAAAGCAAGCATAATAAGGAAGGCAAACTGGAAGCTGAGAGAACAAGAAGTTAAAGGCATTTTCCCGATAACCCTATATTTACTCCACAAAGTAAGAGGTAAGACTGCTGAGAGTGATGGGAAGAGATATAGTTGAGCAGGGGGGCTTGGTGGACAAAAATGGTCGAAGTCTAAAATAGCCATGGTAGTGAAATAACACCATTAAAACAGTATTTATGGAAAATTAATCCAGGAGTATAATGCAGGAAGATTTGAAGAGGGGGAAAACCTGCAGGTACAAAATGCTTGGATCTGCCTTGTTGAGTGCATGGAATGGAGGGATGGCAAGAGTAGAAGGAAAGAACTGATAAAAGAAATTCTTTAACATATAAATAACTAAATCACCATCTTCCTAATGAAACTGCTTTCTCTCAAAACCCCAAGGAACACCTAGGCAGGATAAAACGCCTTTAATTATTTCAGCTCCTGGTGGGAATCAAAGCTATTATTGATGGGCAGCCCCTAGCTTTTAGGTTTCCCAATCCAAAATGCTATACGCTTCTTGAACCATAGCTCATAATCCAACTTAGTAACTCATTAAATATGAATGACTATGCCTACTTAAAGCACATCTGGAATATTCCCTGTACAAGTGGTGATACATTTTAATGGTTGTCCAATCAACCTGACAGCTCTTCAAAATGAGTTGTCTAGGTTCTTGGCTTCTCTTCAAGCTCAGTGTGTCTGGCCGATATGAAAAGGAATAGACTCATTTGACAGGAGAAGAGTCTAATTTGGTGAGTACTAAAAAAGTTGGGTCTAGCCCATTGCTTAGGTTGTATTTTAATAAACTACACAGGTGATTCTTGGGCACACTGGAGTTTGAAACTTTCATTTTAATCAGCATTAGAGTTAAGCATGTTGGCTATAAAATGGGAGTAAGATACAAATGGAAATGAAAAGCAGGTATGTGGTAAATTGGGAAAAGATAAGGAGAAATGAAAAGTTGACAATCATCAGCACACAAAGGGTAGATAAAGTTATGATTTAACAAAATACCACATAAAATACCACAGTCTGGGTAACATAGTGATACCCTGTGTCTATAAAAAATAAATAAATAAAAATAAATAAATTAGCTGGGCATGATGGCATGCTACCCAGGAAGCTGAAGTAGGAGGATCCAGGAGGTCAAGGCTGCCATGAACCATGATCATGTCACTGCATTCCAGCCTGAGTGATAGGGCGAGACCTTGTCTCAAAAACAAAACAATAACAAAACCACAAAGGAGAAAAAAAAAATTACAGAATCAAGACAGTCCCTTAGAGAATGTGAAGCCAAAGGACTTAATTAAATCTTTTTTGTTTGTTTGTTTAATCTTGTACCAAAGATAAGGTATGGCACTTAGAAACAACACATCCAGTTCCTGCTTCTCATTTCATTTCTGGAGTTCATTTCCAAAGATGGACAAACAATGTTTTTGACATCTGTATGGCATCTTTCTTTGAAGAAAAACTGTGTGATACAATAATGCTCTGAGCCACATTTCCTAACCTACTTCCAATCTTGATCTTCCTAAATTAACCTCAAATTCTTTACAGATAGAAGGACAGAGATCCTGTAACTTAGTAAGGGCCATGGCTATGTCAACTATAGATAATTTGAGGGAACCCAGCATATGTGTAGATGCCCTCAGAGGGATACACTAATGTAATCATCAATAGTATTTCTCTCTCAATGGAATTCCTGCCTGACTGCTGAACTAGGTACAAGCTAATTTCCCCCATGGTGAATACTGCTGTTGAGATGCAGAACTCTCCACCATCTGTTACCCAGAATTAGCATAATGACAGATTATCTAATCCCTTACATAAATGGTGCTTCTATAACACCAGTTCACTCACATCCTCATTCATATGGTCTACCTCCACCCTATAAAAATTGGTCCTCCCATTCTCCTGGTGATGGATCTGGTCTGGAGTTTACCTCCAATCTTGCCAAAGAGTCCAGGTGCTTTGCCAATGAGAAGCTTTCCTAACCTAGTTTATTCAGGAGTGGGAATGCAGCTGTTATTCCAGATGCATCTGAAAAGGGGCACGCTGAAAATAAAGAAAAACTGTCTCTAGTAGACCAGCAAAATCCATAGTGCAGGGGAGTGCCTTCAATTAGATCACATTAAAAACTTTGACAATGTATACAAAGAAAAGGATTAGTCAGCACTGAACTGGTGAGAATGAAAAAAGGGAGAAAGACAACAGAAAGAAATCAGAAAATTAAATTGGCAGCAAAGTAATAAAATTCTAACAAGAAAGACTGCTGTTTTACAGATTCAGAAGTGTTCTAGATAGCAAGACTTAGGTAGCATTGAACAAAATACGAGAATCAGACACCCAGAAAAACAAGGACATGCTCACAAATTCAAATAACCAAGAGAGGAGCACCATCAGCAAGAAGTGGATGGATGGTTGCTGGTGTCACCAAACAGAAGTGGTGAACTGTTCTACCCCCAGTGACCAGTGTAGAGACAGCTCAATTGGAAGGAAGTGAGAAGCCATCAGATTGTATTGAAAACAATTTCCAGGCCGGGCGCGGTGGCTCAAGCCTGTAATCCCAGCACTTTGGGAGGCCGAGACGGGCGGATCACGAGGTCAGGAGATCGAGACCATCCTGGCTAACACAGTGAAACCCCGTCTCAAAAAAAAAAAAAAAAAAAAAGAAAAGAAAAGAAAACAATTTCCAAAACATGCTGTTTCCTCATAAACTGAGCCTTTGATAGGGGTCAAGAGAAAAAGATGACAAGAAAACGTGCTTGCATATAAAGAGCTACCTAATTTCCTGGGGTGGGAGGGTAGGGGAAGACTTAGAAAAATGGGAGAAGTTTCTTATTTATCCTAAATATCTAACCATTCAAATAAATTAAGTACTTATTTATAACATTTATACATCATTAAGTATACATTTCAGAAAAGTTTTGCTCAAGCTGCACTCTGTATGGGTGTATTCAACACCGGAGTATACACCATCAATAGAGACACTTTTTGAGGTACTTTTCTCTCACTTTGAAATTTTATCATTTGTCTTATAAGCATACCATATATACATATCTTCACAACATAACCTAGGACAGGGGCAGGCAAACTCTTCTCTAGTTTTTGGAGTTAAAGTTTTATGGGGACACCACACCCATTTGTTTGCACATCATCTATGGCTGCTTTACCACTACAAAGGCAGAGCTGAATAGCTGCAAGGGAGACCATATGACTCTCAAAGCTGAAAATATTTACTATCTGGCCCTTTGAAGAAAAGTTTGCCAACTTATACCTTAGAGCACTGCTCTTTAAGGTGAGCTTTAACAGGTTACTTTCCATGGTGCTTGTAATGAGGGGGTCACACTCACAGGAATAATTACTATATTTGTGTTAAAAAAAAAACTTAGCTATTGTTTTACGATTCTGGCAATATGACCTTCATATAGCACTGGTTAATTCATATGTTCAAAACAAAGTAACTAAGGGAGCATACTGTAATATGACAGCCTCTGAGAAGAGGTAAAGCAGCCATAGATGATGTGCAAACAAATGGGTGTGGTGTCCCCATAAAACTTTAACTCCAAAAACTGGAGAAGAGTTTGCCTGCTCCTGTCCTAGGTTATGTTGTGATGATATGAATATATGGTATACTCTAAGGATAAGGTGACTTCCTCTTTACTAAGCAGTAATTTTTTTTTAGGGAAGAAAGGCTATGGCATTTATTCAAGGTATTAATACTCTGGCCAAAAGACTCTACAGTAAATAAACTGGCACCTTGCTTCCACGGAACATTCATAATGCTTCCATTAAGAGTAAGGAATGCAACCAACACTGTCTTCTCCGCTTTTAAGAGCAGCAGGAGGTACAGAAAGAAGCTGTGTGGGATACTGGACTTGCTGTGCAGTGTTACCTCCTGAAGATTTTGTGGGGAAAAAATGAATTACTACATTTAGATACTGCCTGGCACACAGTAAGCATTATATATGTTATATATGTTGGCGGTCACTGTTGTTGTTATTAATTTTCATTATTAGCATGGGCCTAGTTACGTCATTCCTCCTGGACTCAGCTGCCTTGTTTGCAAAATGAGGAAGGTGGAATAGATAGTCCTATCGATGTCTTTCTACTAAAAAATTCTATGACTTTATCAGAAGAAAAAAAATCCAAAATACAGACATCAAGGGACATGTTCTCAAAGAAAGCATCTTTTAGGAAATAGTTGAAAAGGTGAAGTCTGACTTCACAAGTCCAGAGATCCAGGAGACGAAGCTGTCAGTGCAAATTCTTGCTTCAAATGCAACTGTGCTGGGAAGAGGTCACCCTGAGCTGATAAAGATATCGTGTTCACCTCTTCAGCAGCAGTGCACAGCCTGGGAGAGCACCCATCCATCCGCAACACTCTCAATCATACACGCCACTGCAGAGGCAAGATTCATGGCTTCAGCAACAGCCCAGTGTTATCCAATATGCATGAAACCAAAGTTTCCATCATTTCCAGTGATCAAAGGCCAGTGAGTGTTAAATCCCAGAATACCAGGATTAATGAAGAAGTCATTAAAAACCCAGCATTAAATCACTTCTGTAGCCAATGCCGAGAGTGATGTCTGTAATACATTACAAGGCTGATTTAAAAGAAACAAGTTCCAATTTAGAAATGAATTACCTGAATTTTTTTTAACTGGTTGGATGGCTATCACAGCAATTTTGTTATTACAGGGGAAAGAGAGAATGGGTAACTTATAAATTATGCTGCAAATGGTGAATTGTCCTAAGATCACAGGGCACTGGATTCCAGGGCAAAAAACCTCTTAGAGACATATTAAGAGGGAGACAAGACTCCTGGTAATCAAGTCAGAATTTCTTTTGTCCCCCAAAATATTCTAGGCGGGTAGGGTGCTGTTAACTTTTCATGCTTGGGAAATAAATTTGATCTAGAAAAGTTTTAGAATAACGACAGTCTGATTCTATTTCCACAGTCCCTGCCTTTAGCAGACTAGGAAGAGTGAATGCATTCTTCAGCTCCTGCTTTTGAAGCTGCCATACATAAAAAACATGTACTTTCTAGAAAAAGACCTCTTAGGTAGTGAAATCAAAGCTAAACTGCAGAAGGTGAGGGGAATAATGTGGGGATTACGTTCTAATCCACAATGAATAGTAATGTCTTATTGCTAGACATAATCTATCAATGTGAAAAAGTCTTCAACAAATGTGTTAAAGATGAAGCATAGTGCAAAACAAAAACATGGCACAAGTGGGCATGGCCATGCTCTGCCTATACACTCCATTCTTCCCCTGAGTTCCTAGATGGGAAAATCACAGCCTCCAGACTTTACTTACTGTTTTAGGTTATAGCATGGAATGCTGCACTGATTAAAAAACAAATAAGGCCAGGAGCGGTCGCTCACGCCTGTAATCCCAGCCCTTTGGGAGGCTGAGTCAGGTGGATCACCTAAGGTCAGGATCACCAGCCTGGCCAACATAGCAAAACCCTGTCTCTACTGAAAAATATAAAAAGTAGCTAGATGTGGTGATGGGCACCTGTAATCCTAGCTATTCAGGAGGCTGAGATAGGAGAATCACTTGAACCTGGGAGTCGCAGGTTGCAGTGAGCCAAGATAGTGCCACTGCATTCCAGCCTAGTCAACAGAGTGAGACTCTGTTTCAAAAAACAAAACAGAAAAACAAAACAAATGAATGACACCAGGTAGACAGGCGAAGAGCATCCCTTCACAAGCAATGATTCTCAGTCACACTCAACACACAAAATCTTAACAGTGCAAGGTGAGGTATAGAAAATATTTCCAATTCAAAGGATCCAAACCAAAATGGAAATACTCATTCCTAATTCTCCCTCTTCTCTGCCAACTCATGATACAATGATTTACATCTCTCCCTGAAAAGCAGCCTTGAAGGGTTATCTAAGACCAGGTCATATAATTCTTAAAATATTATGTTATAAACATGGATGATATTCAAGATATTTAACAATTGGCACTGGCTAGTTTGTTATACCTGTGCTTACTGGCTGAATAAAAGCCCCTTTTAGAAAGGTGTGAAAGAAAACAGCTAGGGTCATAAATGGGGTTATATCTAGAAGCACATCAACATAAAACAGCAAATCTACTCCAGCATATCAGTTTAGATTAAAGGCTGCCAAATAATTATACTTTGGTCATCAAAATACACATTATTAATTTCATATACATAGGCTATCCCCCAAAATAGAACACCATAAACTCTAGGGCTTCTTGGATATTTAATTTTGGGTTTCAGTCTTTATAAACCCACCAACTGACATTGAGCCTGAAAAATGATTATACTTGAATTTATTTCATCACCCCAAATATTTATGACTTGGAGATACACAAATATTTATTACTTGGAGATACAGTTTTGGTTAGCTAGCAATAAGAGAGACAACAAAAGAGATTAACACCTTTTACTGCCTAAGGATTCCTTCTAGGAAGGTGTTTTAAAACAACAGTAATAATAAACAGTCGCTGGCTAGATAAAATCGATGAATTTGAAAATCAGTTACAGATAGGGTTAAAAGGAATCTTACAGGTCCAAATTCACTATACTACTGTTTCACTACACCACTGCTCTCTCAGATAAGCAATTCAACTAAGGTCACATCAGTGGCGAATGGCAATCAGGCCACTGAGTTGATTGGTGGGGATTACTAAGAATTAACTATTTGGGTAAAATATGATTACATTAATGAAGAACAAGCACCTTAAGCAGACTTTTGTAAATCCAGACTTCCAAGAAAACCTAATCACCTAAAATCAAGAGCCTGGGAAGGAAGAGCTACAAAAGGGAAAATCTACAACTAGATGTTACAGCCAAAAGGAAACTTATGGCTTCATTGCTACTGCTTGTCTCACCCATAAACATTCCCACCAGTGAAATCCCCTCTACCAAGAATCTGAGAGGAGGTTTGAAGGAATTTTACATTACCAAGAAGACACATATTAAGGAAGCATAATGTTGACAGTACTGTTAATGCCACTTTCAAAAAAGACCAGCTAAGGGCCTTAGGAAAAGAGGTTAACTGACTTGCAAGGTCACACTTTAACCTGGAGGCAGAGCTAGAAATAACCATCTCCCCACTGGCCCCTCCACTGCTCTGCCATCATGTACCTTTTCCAAACAGAGTTGGTATTGAAGAAATTAACAGAGTTGTAAAAGTGATCTGAGAACATAAACATCTGTAAGGTCTTTCTTATTCCTCCTATTACCTGTATCTATGCTGCAGACTTAATCTGAGAGCAGAAAAGATTGTTGGTTTTGGCACCTCCTGTTTCCTTTAGACTCCGCTTCTCAGTGGTTAACAATATTGGGTGCACACCAGAATCACCACTTAAAACACTAATGCCAGACCCCACCCCAGACAAATAAAGCAAGAACCTCTAGGGGTGAAGATTTACACTGATAAAACACCATGCATCAGTACTTAGATTTTAAATTTGGGTGTCACCATTTTTTGTAAGTACTCCAGGTGATTCTATCAAGTTCTGTGAAAAACTACCCAGACAGAAAACTTCAGCTAATATTACTCTCCTCAAGAAATCAAGGGCCAAGAATGATGTAATACAACCTAAGGCCCCAGAATCATAAATGTGTCATATCACCTGGCCTTCCCAAAGAACAAGGTCCTGAGAATTCTGGGAAGGGAATAGAGCAAACTTTAGTATTATTTCAGGAACAGCAAACTCATTCCTACTGGTTCTATTTAGGTCACAGGAAGCCAACCAATCAGTCGTGGTAGCAACCAGAGAGAAGATTCCTCCTTTTTGTCTCTGCAGAATAGAACTGCCAACTGGCCATGCTGTACTTCCTAGGCAGCTGTGATGACAAGAGCCCCTGCAAAACGTAGACATCGTGTAGGGGTGGGGAAGGGTGGCTCTCTGCCTCTCTGGGAAACAAGGACAAATAAGCTAACTTGTGGTCATTATGACAAAACCAAGCCTACATACCCAGTTTATTATTGGCTTGACATTAAACATCAATTAACAACAAAACAAAATCGCCCACCCATGCAAACACATATCCCAAAACAGAAAATTACATAATGGCATCTGGAATGATCTGCTCTGACAGTAAGAGCAGAACCAGTCAAACCAACGAGGTCTAGAAAGGTCCAAAATGGAGAGAGGCAGCCCCAGAGAGTCATTTTCACATCCCCTATAGTTTATGTAAATGCAGGTATACATAAACAACATTTTGTTCAGAGGAAGAAACTGAAGTAATAGTCTAGATTCTAGAAGACTATCATCCTACTCAGAGAAACACTAAACCATGCTAATTGGAAGTATAACTCTATGTTCTCCTACCAAACCTAATTATTCTAGATAAGAACAGATTTGTCAGAAGAAACTTGTTTTAGCACATGTTGCTTTTTAGGGTAGAGGGTCAAAATAAGTTTTATTTCACAGTGGTCAGAAAGGAAAAAGACGTCCAGGAAGAGGAATCCCACTACCTGTCCATTATGGTTTATGGCCCACATACCAGCCAGCTGGCATCACAGGAGCAGGAGAGTGGTGTTTTTGTTCCCCAGAGTCCATTAGCAACTGGACCAAACCCAATGTCACTGTTGCTAAGGTCCAGATTGTGGCAGCTGCTTTAGATTTGCATTGCATAAACAGAGTACAGAACTTCTGCAGGTAAAAGCTCTAGAAATGAGATCCCATGCCAGGCCTCAGACTTGGAAGAGGAAGACAGCTTGGGCCAGACCCCAGTGAGTGCCCAAGCCCTCTTGGAGGGACTTTTGGAGCTCCTACTGTCTAGAGAGACAGTGGTTGGGGCACTGAGGCATCTGGGGGCCCAAGAAGAGGCAAAGGGAGCAGCAAGGGGCCCAGGTGACCAAGTTCCCCACAGCACCTGGATCGGCTCTCCGAGTTGGCTGACCAGATGGTGGCCCGGGGCAACCTTGGCAGGCACCAGGAAATGAGGGAACAGTTGGCCATGCGGCTGAAGGGTTTGGAGTGCCAGGCCCTAGGGACCCCACAATCCCACATCCCCACGCTCCCTGGACATGTTCACTGAGGAAGTGGTGGAGAGGGAACTGGAGACCCCAACCCCTACCCAGAAAGAAGAAGCAGAGTTGCCACGAGATGGTCTGGTGGATGTGATGTGGGAATATAAGTGGGTGAACCTGGGGGATGCCAAGCTGCATGGGGCCTTCACCAGCGCCCAGATGCAGACCTGGATGAGTGAAGGCTACTTTCCTGATGGTGTTTATTGCTGGAAGCTGGACCCCCTTGGTGGTCAGTTCTACAACTCTAAATGCATTGACTTTGACCTCTACACCTGAGCCTGCTGGGGGCCGAGTTTGGTGGGCCCTCCTTTCCTGAACTTTGTGGAGGAAGTCCAAGTGTCTCAGGCAGTGAGGAAATTGGAGGCCATTTTTCAGTCAATTTCCTTTTCCCAGTAAAAGCCTTTAGTTGTGGGGCCTTGGCTGTGCTAATGGCCAGAAGCGAGGGAACTTCTCCACAGCTCCTTTGGATTCGCCTTGATCCCTGAGTGTTCGCTTCTATGAAAATCCTCCTTGGAGGTGCCTGTCGGGGTCCTGTGGCCTCCCTGCCTGGGCTCTGCTTGCCAAGTAAACACCCCCAACTGTGCTACCAAAAAAAAAAAAAAAAAAGGAAAGACTCCACTTACAAAACTAACTGAAAACAAAAATACATTAAAAAAAAAAAAGTGTTGACATTTTTCCTAAGAATTGGAAACTAGAATATTTTTTAACTTACTGATTCATAGTTCTAGTACAAGCAATAAACAAGTCCAGCAAAAGTTTAAGGGCTTTGAAATTCTCTCCTTCTCTTTGGAAAGGAAGGGGTATTTTTGGTTCCTTGCTTTGAAAGACAATAAACCACTACAAAGACTCTGTGGTCAACCTTCACTCAATGATCTGATCTTTCCACAGCTGCAGAGGGTGCTAAGTGACACAAGAAGCAATATAAACATTTCAGAGGGAAATTTCTGAAAAAGTGGTGACAGGAATAAATGAATTGTTTAGTTGCTTCTTGGTGTAAAAAAAAGAAAAGGTGATTTTGTAGTCAATGACTAAATGATCCCTTTTTCACTGGGAAGGAAGAAGGATGTAACATAGTTCCCATTGCTACTGACCTAATGCGTGATGGCTTATAAACCACATTTTGAACACAATAGCTGCCCACATTAAAGCAACAGTCTGCTGAATACCAGTTTATATGTAAGCAGATATATTAGAAATTCATAAGACTCCATGTAAAACCAACAATGGAAACCTGATAGAACAGCCCACCTCCCTTTATGAAGTTAATGCTCTTAAACATCTCCCAATCCTAACATACATACTCACCTCCAAGATCACAGTATTTGCTAAATCCTTCCAAGTTCCTTTTGTTTCCCTATTTAAAACACATTTTCACTAAAGGCAGAAAAATTAACCAAGGTATCACAGCAGGAAGGGCCATTCTAAAAGCTCCATGGACTATGGCTTTGAGTAAGCCTTTTCAGGTGGTGATAGAGTAAAAACATTTCCAAAAACACTAATTTGGTAGCCCTGTGCCTTTTCATCACCTCAGATAAACAGGTAAAGTAGATAGCTAGCTTACTAGCTAGAGCAAGCATACCCAGGGAAGTAGCTGGCTAGCACACCTCTTGATTTGAAAGGTATCCAATATACTGTTTTTATTAAAGAATAAATTGTGTACCTACCAAATGGTAAATATGTGTTAAGCTTCTTGAAATATTAAGCATTACTCATGCATATCCATTACTTCTACCTCTATGCAAGTACTTACCTTAAGGAAACATAGTATACATTCAATACTTAGGGGGAAAATGAATGCAATTCACCATCAAGAAAACTGAAAAAGTGATGTGAGGAGACTAATACAAACCAAAGTGCCTCCAACGGAACAATAAAATGGCCTAGTACCAGAGTCCTCAACCATAATCCAATGAGGCATTTTGTTTTGTTTTGTAAATTAAACCTTGGGTAGCTACTACTTACTAAATTCATCCTTAAAAGAATCTGTTGGGTAGCAATAACATTAGTGGATGAGTTGGCCACAGGGAGTGTGATGAAGAAAAAGAGAACAGAATATAAAATCAAATTTGAGCTTAAAGAAATAGCTGGACATGTGAGAGAGAAGTGGGAAAGAGGACGGAGAAAAGATGGAAGAGACTATTAGATTTAAAAATTAGGTCAATAGTGAGCAGCTCCCTGGAGGGCTTAAGGCTCACTTAAGTATTTGTTATGTCTTAGTCACTATGCTAAACATTTAAAATGCAGTATCACCTATAATCCCCACAATATCCTTATGAGGTATACTATTATTATCTCTAACTGATAGCTGGAAAAACAACAACAACAACAACTAAGGCCCATGATTACATGGTATCTAATAGTAGAGCTGAGTTTTTTTTTTTTTACCTGAGACCCATTTACTTCCAAACTCTACATTTAAAAAAGTATCCAGGCCAGTGCAGTGGCTCATGATGTAATCCCAGCACTTTGGGAGGCCAAGGTGGGAGGATTGCTTGAGCCCAGGAGTTCGAGACCAGCCTGAGCAACATGGCTAAACCTCGTCTCTACAAAAATAAGCCAGGCAGGGTGGCATTCAGCAGTGGTCCTAGCGGTGGGAGGATCACCTAAGCCCACAGAGATTGAGGCTGCAGTGAGCCATGACTGTACCACAGCACTCCAGCATGGGTGACAGAGTGAGACCCTGTCTCAAAAAAACAATTCCATAGAATCTAAATATCAACAATAGTTTGCCTTAGACTTCCTCTCAACCTTATGCCAAGTGGTCCAAGTTTTTCTGCTTCTAAATTTTATATTCTTTAAAAAAAAAAAAAAAAAAAAAAGCACTCAGCACTCAAAAGAAGTACCCCCAAAATAGGAGTTATTATATAACAGGCAATTTCCCCCTATTTTCTTTTGAAAATGTTACTACAATTTTTATTACTTTTTAAAAGATCACTCAGAATTAAAGGAAGCAAATCCCTTTTAAGCAGAATCACTACTGTGAGTTACAAGAATCTATAAAAACTCTGTTCCTATTCCCCTTAACACTGAGTGCTGTGCTGACCACAGGAATTATAAAGAGAAGGGGGCTGAGAAATGGCATAGAAAAGACCCATAAGTTTTGCTTATTGGTAGCCATGTCAAATGCCCCCTCTCCTTACCACATCAATGGCACTACAAAGAAAAAGAAAGAAAGAAAGAAAGAAAGAAAGAAAGAAAGAAAGAAAGAAAGAAAGAAAGAAAGAGAGAGAAAGAGAGAGAGAGAGAGAGAAAGAAAAGAGAAAAGAAAAAAAAAGAAAAGAGAGAGAATGCTAGCGGGAGGTCAGCAAGATCAGATACTGAGAAAAGAATAAAGCCCTGGCCAGAGTGGTGGCTCACACCTGTAATCCCAGCACTTTGGGAGGCTAAGGCAGGCAGATCACTTGAGGTCAGGAGTTCAAGACCAGCCTGGCCAACGTGGCAAAACCCCATCTCTACTAAAAATACAAAAATTAGCCAGGCATGGTGGTGGGCATCTGTAATCCCAGCTACTCAGGAGGCTGAGACAGGAGAATCGCTTGAACCTGGGAGACAGAGGTTGCCGTGAGCTGAGATCACACCCCTGCACTCCAGCCTGGGCAACGGAGTGAGACTCTATCTCAAAACAAAACAAAACAAAACACGAACAAAGCCCTAATGATGCTAGAAAACAAGAATGTGTGTTAGCAGCACATCAGAAAGTTTGCAAACCCTGAAAGGCAGAAAGCAGATGGGGTCAGACTAGTGGAGAAATGGTAGCACAAATAGTAAGAAGTAAGAGCACTCCAAGGGCCTTTATCAATAAATACAAAGCAACCCAGTGAGTAGGCTTTAGGGTCATCATCGGAGTAATGAATTAGAAACCACACTCAGAAGAGCTTGGCCAGTCAGCCAGAATCTCCTCTACTTCAATGTTTTTATTTAGGGCAGCCTTCAAGGAAGTCCGCCTCTGATACTACCTGCCTACCTACTCACTTTTGTGACGAAGCTGTCCAAGAGAAGTAGACTTACTTAACTGCAGAGAAACACCATGTCTACCCCAAGTAGTAAAGTTGTTCCTTCATAAATGCAGATGAAACTTTACAAATATTTAAGGATTTATCAAAGAAAAAGAACAAAATAAAGACAACATTTAATCTAAGAGG
Source organism: Papio anubis (assembly GCF_008728515.1). Taxonomy (NCBI): domain Eukaryota; kingdom Metazoa; phylum Chordata; class Mammalia; order Primates; family Cercopithecidae; genus Papio; species Papio anubis. The sequence continues at coordinate 30,515,617 of NC_044979.1, forward strand.
AAACAGATAATTCAGACAACAGAAGAGGGTGTCATTTCTTTTTTTTCTTCTTTTTTTTGAGACCGAGTCTCGTTCTTTCGCCCAGGCTAGAGTACAGTGGCGTGTTCTTGGCTCACTGCAACTTCCGACTCCTGGGTTTGAGTGATTATCCCACCTCAGCCTCTCGAGCAGCTGGGACTATAGGCGTGTGGCACCACACCCAGCTAATTTTTGTATTTTTTTAGTAGAGACGAGGTTTCACCACGTTTGGCAGGCTGGTCTTGAACTCCTGACCTCAGGTGATACGCCTGCCTCAGCCTCCCAAAGTGCTGGGACTACAGGCATGAGTCACCGCACCCAGCTTTCTTTTTCTTTTCTTTCTTCTTTTTTTTTGTTTTTTGAGAGGGAGTGTCACTTTGTCACCTAGGCTGAAGTACAGTGGTATGATCTCAGCTCACAGCAACCTCTCCCTCCAGGGTTCAAGAGATTCTCCTGCCTCAGCCTCCCAAGTAACTGAGATTACAGGTGTCCACACCCCACTAATTTTCCTATTTTTAGTACAGATGGGGTTTCATCATATTGGCTAGGCTGGTCTGAATTCCTGGCCTCAAGTGATCTGCCCGCCTCAGCCTCCCAAAGTGCTGGGATTACAGTTGTGAGCCATCTCGCCCAGCCTTTTTTTTTGGAGACCGAGTCTTGCTCTGCTGCCCAGGCTGGAGTGCAGTGGCACAATCTTGGCTCACTGCAACCTCCATCTCTGGGGTTCAAGCGATTCTCATGCCTCAGCCTTCTGAGTAGCTAACAGACATGCATCACTACACTCAGCTAATTTTTTTGTATTTTTAATTTCAGACAGGGGTTTTGCCATGTTGCCCAGGCTGGATTCGAACTCCTGGGCTGAAGTGATCTATCCACCTCTACCTCCTTAAGTGCTGGGATTATAGGTGTCAGCCACTGCTCCCAGCCAAGGCTGTTATTTCTTTTAATTTTAAATGTTCTCTGAGATATTAGAGACAAATTGTATTCACAAACTAAGAACAGGGTGCTATTAAGACAGAACAATTAAAGAACAAAAATTTAAATATAAATGCTGAAAGAAAAATCAATAAAATGGGCTAGATTAAAAGAACAGTCTGTAAATTTTATCAGCATAGAAATAATTTCAGTTTTAGAATTACCAATATATTCATGATGCCTAATACAGTCCTTAGTACATACCAAGCATTCCACTAATACTTGATAAATGAACTAATGAGTGAGTGGCTAAATGAATAAGTGATATGAATAAATAAACAAGAGTGTGGATGAATGAAAATAAGTCAATACGCATGGCTGGCCAGCTGTCTGGCTAAGCATATAACCTGGAAGATCAAGTTGAAGACATCTCCTTGAATATAGAACAAAAAATGCAAAGGAAGTTTTAAAATATTTAGAGAAACATTACAACAAGACATGAAGCAAAAGTTACAACATAAATAGATTTGGAGAAAAGCCTCATTCTCTTCTGGGTTCTCCACGGTATGCTTTGGGAAACTGACAAGGGGGAGCTTCCCAAGGATCAGTGCAGTAAATATTCAAGTCATCCATCCACAATCCGGCATTCAACTCAACTGATAGTATAAAAAGCAAAAAGGGGAAAATAAGAAGCTCTCACATACTTCAGTAAAGGATTGTGCTGATTTGCAGGATTCAAGGGTGCCATTATGAAAAGCTAAACTGAACTTCCATCTAGAAATGATGGTAATAAAGTAATCTGAAACCACATTTTTAAGGGAATGAGACTTGGCAGTATGAGGTTGCCATTGATAGCCAGCCACAAAATATCTGAACAAAAGAGACAGATTTGTCTGAAACTCAACAATATTTTCCTGACTGTAATCCCAAACCCTGTGCAACAGCCAAGTTCCTTCTTACAGTGTTTTATGGGACAAGTATCTTAAAATGATTGCTATGCTTGAGCTGGCAGAGGACAGGCCTAGTTATTCAACTACTTCTTTCTCAAGTATTGTTAACTAAATGCCACAGAGGTTTCTGATGTCCTCAGAATGGATAACGCACGCTTCTACTACTCAACACAGGAAAAGCAGCACAATTATATTAACCAAGCAGCCTATGATTTCCAGAAAACAATCTAAACTGCTCTTTTTGGGAAGGGGGAAGGTTTGGGTTGAGTTGGTTAGTGGTTTGTTTCTGATTTAAGTGGAAAAAAACAACAACCCTCATTCTAGTGTCTTGTGTTCCTTCAAAGCAGGGGAGGAAGGGGGCTCAGTAGTCCTTTTCATTGACTATAATAAAGTGTAAGACATCAATCTGTGGGGAAAAAGGGTTGACTATAATGCAGACCCTACCTCCCGGCAGAGCCACTGTCATTATTAACACTGTCACCGTACTTTCTCAAGTGCTGAAAAGCAACTTCTGGATGTTGTGGGCCTCTCTGAGTAAGACGACTAGGCCAGAAAAGAGCGATTCAAGAGGCTGCTTTTGCCCAAGTATAGCTTGAAAGTCAGGTATTAGTAATATGTTTTAAGAATTGAAAACTCTCAGAGAGAGGAGGTTTGGCTGACAGTGAAAAACCTCAAAGCTATAGAACTGTAGTCAGAAAAGCTGGGGGCTGTATGACACTTATTCCTACTGTGACTGAGAAAAACCAAACTAGGATTAAAAAAGGATTATTCTAGTGGAGTAAGGATAAGACCTAACCTAATGCTTCAGTCACTAATAGAACAGCTGGGAGAAAAAAAGTATCCCTGCAAATTAGAACCCAAGAAAAAACAAAAGCAAAGGCAGTCTTTTCTTTGCAAATTTAATAGTCTGGTTCATACAAATACAATAAAGGTAAGCTCTATCCACGAAGACTCTAAATAGACAGAAAGGATGTTCATAAAGATGGTCTTGAAACTGCTGCATGGCAACCATTAGGGGAAAGAGGTTATCTAAGATGTCCCAAGCCCCCACAGAACTTGGACAGTACCTCTGGTAGCAAGGTCTCATGCTCTGACAGGCATCAAGGCAGGCGGCAGGGGTGATGCATGCATCAAGAAAGAAGAGCAATGCAGGGAAGCAGCAGAATGAAAATATGAGAAAAAATAAACAGAAAAAACAAAGTCACCTGTCTAAAAAGAGGTGACCTTGTGCAGAAAACAAACAGGACTTTTCATTTGCTCACCTTTCATAGTTCCTCTGTGCCATTCTTTAACTTTCACAAAATGAGCCATGTGTATTGTTTCCTATCATCCTGAAATACTTCACATAATGGGAAACAATAGGGAAGTGCCTTAGTGACTGTATCTTCTGGATATGTGACAGTTTTCATGGTTGAGGGGTGAGGTGATGGTGAAAATGACTGTGTGTATGTGTGCGGCTTACCCTAGTTATATTTTGTAGATGTCCCTTTCTAAATGTGAACACATTTTCTTCTAACACTTTTCTTTGAAAATGTGATATGCAGAAAGGCATGAGCAAGGAGTTAATAGATTCTAAGGGTTTGCCAAATTGGAGCTCAAAGTAATTGGGAAGTCCAGCACAGGGAAAGGTCACCTCGGAAAATCTCACTCTTCAAGAAGGCTCTGGCAAGAACGAAAGAAGGAGATTTTAATCACTGCAGCTAATTACATAGACGACTAAATCACAAGAAGAGTTATTTAAGTGTCTTAAATACAATAAAAAGTAATTAACAGGAAGCGCCATCTTGACAGCTTCATGTCACAAACCAGGCCTAAAACGATCAGCTAATTCCCAACCCAGGAGCCAGAGAATGAGAAAAGACTCAAAATTTGATCTTTTTATTTTTTTATTTAAACAGTTTTGATTAACAGATAACAATTCTTGCCAACTCCACAGTGAAGTTAATCAAGAAAAAAATTTCAATCTATTAGAGGAATGATGAACCTTGTTTTCATTGATTCCTCAGGGGGAACAGATAGGAAGCCTATGTCACACCAGCAAGGCCCTGCCAGCATCCTATGATGCGACTCCTTCCCATACATGGAGAAGAAAAAAGGATTAGAATGAACCCTATTGAAGATACAGACAATTCACACTCTCTGCAAGTGAAATGCATCTAAACTTCAGCTCTGAAATAACCCTTTAAGAGATACCATCTCATCTACCTCTTTCTTCTCAGTCCCCTAAAATCACTAGTTTCAGAGAAGCTCTTCTGTAGTTACAGAAGTCTGCTATTCTCTTTAATAACAGGAAAGCCACTAGGTGCTGTGAAGGCCTAAATGTAGGTGTATAAGCTCACAGATTGCGACAAACATAATTTAGACAGGATTTCTTCTTAATTTCACATTTCTTCAAGACTGAACAGAGTGCACTTTTCAGAGGCCATGCAAGCCACAGATGCTGTCTTTACTAACCCTTCCCTTAACTGACTTGCACATTCTATGACCTCAGCATAAGGTACTGGCAGATGCCAGTGAGAGTGACTGAGAGCCACTGTACAACACCTGAGCATTTCGGTCCCAAAGAGATGAGCCATTTGTTTTTGTACCCAAATCTAGTTTACACTGGTTGTGCTTGTTGTTTTAATTACATACTTCATTAAATATCATTGAAATATAAGCACACAAAGAGTGTGTATTTACTAAAACACTCACAAGCACACAAAGAGTGTGTATTTACTAAAACTCTCACCACAGGGGCAGCTCAACCCAGTTCAACTCTATTGTTTCAGCACCGTTTAAGTTGTCTTGCAGATGCAGCAGAGCACAAATTGCAAATCATGGAGACAGGGCATGTGCAGCAGAAAAAGGTTTTACCTCCTATAACACTCAGAACCAATATTTCCTCCCTGTGGAAACAAGAAGGCCAGGACAAGACCAAAACCTGAGTACCAGAATCCTTTTAGAAGTAAAGGGTCAGTTATCCAGAAAGATCGGGTGCTAAAATCCACCATTCCATATCTTATCCTAAATGGCCAAGCTTAAAGTCCTCCAGTTAAACCTGCCCTCCCAGCACCTCTGCACACCAAATTCCCCTCCGTAACCCATAAAAGTTTGACCTAACACCCAGATTGGGAAGACAGAATTGAGTCCTGCCTCCTGTCTCCTTGCCAGCTGACCTCACAATAAAGCCCTTTCTTTTCCCAAAAACCAGTGCCATATTATTGGCATCTAGGCCCTTCGGGCAGTGAGCCCATTGCTCGATAACACATGTTTAAAAAAATTTAATAAAGAGGAAAGGCTTTAAAGTAGCTGCAAAATAAATATGTGTGGGACAACTGTAACAGATGAGGGGGATGTAAATCACAAAAATATAAGGTTCTATAATTAGTGTTTTTCAAGTCCTCATTTCAAACAGGAAGTTATGCAATTCAACAAGATATCAAATAGGTGGTCCATGCTGCCCAGACAGCAAAGATTTACAAATACGTACACATTTTTATGTTTAAAATGAAAATAAAGTATTTACGATGTAGTGTTTTTTAAAAAAGACTCTTCTCTGGCTAATGTTTATAAATCACCATTAAGTAAGATAAAAGGCTCTTAGTAGTATAACTTAATTCTGAAAATAAGCTAAATAGTTGGAGATTCTTATTTTATCAATACCTCAACTTTTCTATAACATTAATGGAGTTTCTTTTTTGAGACAAAGTCTCACTCTGTTGCCCAGGCTGGAGTGCAGTGGCATGTTCTCGGCTCACTGCAACCCCTGCCTCTGGGGTTCAAGCAATTCTCATGCCTCAGCCTCCCAAGTAGCTAGGATTACAGGCGCCTGCCACCATGCTCAGCTAATTTTTTTTTTTTTTCTTTTTTTTTTAGTAAAGACAAGGTTTCACCATGTTGGTCAGAGAGCTCTCAAACTCCTGATCTCAGGTGATCCAGCCACCTGGGCCTCCTAAAGTGCTGGGATTACAGGCGTGAGCCACTGCACCTGGCCAAGATTTTTTAAAGTATAGAAAATTCAGAAAAAAAAAGGACAAATAAAAACAAAAATAAAGTAAAAGGAAAATAAACAGAAGTGGTGGCTAAGATTAGAACACAGAATGTGTGCAGCTAGGTCTATTTGCTAGAGATGGCCTCTCTGACAGTGAGCTTCCAATTATCAAATAAAAGAATAAAATTATCTGGGAGTCTCTCTGAATCTGCTGTGATTCTGGGGGCTGCATGATAAAGAAAAATATAAAAACAGAATGAAATGATCAGTTATAAGTTTTACAGTACTGATTAGATAAAAACAAACCTGTGGTCATGCCTTAGATGCTACTAACATCCAAGTTATGCTTCATAAAGGAACAGTTTGCAATACAGTTAACAAATCACTCAACAAATTCATTGAGTTCCTACCATATGCTAGATACTAGAGCTACAACAGGGAATAAGACACAAAATTCCCCATCTTCAGGGACACAACAGTCTAATGAAGGATGGTTTCAGTATCAGTAAATTCCTTACATTTCTCCTGTTTGCAGCCTACCCATTTAACCACAAAGTATAATTCAGGATGAACAACCCTATGAAGAAACTCATAATGCTTTCCAGGTACCTGCCAGGCTGGTCTAATCCAAGGAGACAATTTAAGTATCTAGAAGAGTACCTGTAAAATTCTTCTAAACTTGTACATGCTTCTAAACTTCTAAAAAATTTACTATGGGAAATCACAAAGAAAATAATATTTCATACAATCCAATTACAAGAACTGGGAAGCAGAAAATTCAAGTTCATCATCTCTGGCACAAACCTGGAGTATAGACATTGTAGGTTGTCAATTAAGACCAACCAACCTGTGTTGTTAAACAGTCACCAGAGTTGACACCTTCTTACAAGGACTCAAGAATGTAACAGAAACCCAGACTGGAATAGACAGCTACCCCATATTTGCAGAGAGGAAAGCTGAAAGAGTAATCTCTGTCAAAGCCAAAATAAACACAGTGGAAATCTCAAGGTTTTAAGGCACAAAGCATGGCCACAACACTCTACTCTGTAAAGTATTTAAAATTATCTGTCTCGAATTGTCTTAAAAATAAAAAGATTACTATAAAATACTCCCTGAATATCTCATTTTAAGCAGTGTAAACTTATTTTTTAAATATTCTTCAGTGGTAACTAAATGAGATAATCCATTCTAATAGAATGTTAAATACTTGTGGAGGCCACCTGCCAAAAAAAAAGACATGTGGTTTTGTACAACGGTGAAGTTGTTTTCACAAGTACTTAAAAGCAGCAGTATCTATAGAGATGGCTTTCTGTGACAGTAAAAATATTTAGATAGAATACTAAGATTCCAGGTCTCTACAGTAGGGAAGCAGACAACTGACTCCTAGGAAGCAGTAACAAATTGGTAATAAATAAGCTATTGTAATTTATACAGATAGAAGAATGACCAAAATATGTCCTAGTTTTTCCCAGTTCAAAAATATTACTTGATTTGTCAAGAACCTGCTTCTAACAAAACCTGTGATGGTGTAAAGGTAAACATCAAATGCCTATACTGAGCACCTCCTGGCAAAGATGAAACCTCCAATTGTTATGTGAACATTAACAATATTAATAAATATAGGATCAGTAGCAGTGGCTAAAAATAGTCATTTCCAAATGTGAAAGCACGAATGAGGGGAAAGAGGCTCCTGTTAGGAGACTTTCATGAAGCTAAGCAGCTACAAAACGCTCATTCCTTTCAGAGGCCTACAATAGCTTGGAGGTACTTCTCCTAAGTGGCTTCACTGTACTTTCAGTAACACAATCCTTGTTTTGATGACAAACCTATCCTTTTTCTTCCCCACCAATATGCCCCCTTAAAAAAAATGAAAAATAACAGTTTGGTAATGAATAGCATATAAGATTGTCAAACAGAAAAGGAGACAATTACCATACTGGTATATTTTATGCAAAGTAAGAATTGCTACTGGGGACTGGCTGACTGTTGTAATATTTCTGTGGAAGCAGGGCCCAGCAGGCTTCCTCCTTCCCCTATCAGATACTTCCCCTGAAAGACTCTTCCTCAACCTCGCTGCCAAGAGACCTTGGAATCTAACCAGGTTATGGCCAGTACAGCAGAATAGGATGACCTCATCATCTACTGATTACATACAAGAAAATGTCCAATTAACCTCTCCTCTTCTTCCCTCCTTGTTACCTGCTATTCTATACCTAGACTTCCTAAACCAATATGCAGACACCATTTTGGACAGTATCTAGGGCCTGCTTAATACTCAATAAATGGCATTATTAATAGTAATGATGTGTACTTCATAGTGCCAGGCATACAGAGCCCAATAAATCTTCAATAACAACAATGAAAGTATATGATTAGCTAACGAGTGATTATAAAGTACTTACAAATATAAAGTGCTACACAGGCACATAATTATAAACCACTGAGTTAAGAGCAGGAGAAAGCAAAGCAGAGTGAAAGGAAGGACTCAAATGAGCAAAGAACTCTTAGCTACTTGAGATGACAGCTGAGTCCCTGACAGCCAGAACACTCACATTCCTCCAATGGTGACAGTGGCACAGGTACGTTCTGAAAAGGCAGGCACCGTCTCTGTGGCTGGGCTGGCTGGTCTAATGTAGTCCACCGTCACATTGACCTGGAAATAAAGAATCAAGGGAGTTAGGGTTGCGAGTCTGCAACATAGTTCACTAACAGCCACATGTGCCTGCTCAATTGTAAAAGATCAGCTCACTCCAGTTTGGTTTTCTGAATCTAAGATTTTAAAAACCAATTAAAAGAAATAGCTGAGCAACGAACTGGGAAAAAATGTTTGCAAAAGACATAACTAATAAAGAACATTTATCCAAAATACACAAAAAACTCTTAAAACTCAACAATAATAAAACAACCTGATTTAAAAGTGCAAGAGATCCAAAACATACAGGTGGCAAATAAGAATAGGAAAAGATGTTCCACATTATATGTCATTAGAAAATTGCCAACTTAAACAACAATGACACACCACTGCTCGTTGCAGCATAGTCAAAATTCAGAACACTGACAACACCAAAGGCAGGCAAGGATGTGTAGCAATAGGAACTCTAATTCATTGATGGTAGGAATGCAAAATGATACAGCCACTTTGGAAGATAGTTTAGTGGTTTCTTACAGAACTGAACATGTACTCTTACCATTTGATCCAGGAATACAGCTCCTTGAAATTTACTTGAGGAGTTGAAAACATGCTTACACAAAAGCCTGCTCATGGATGTTAACAGAGGCTTTGTTCATAACTGTCAAAATGTGGAAGGAACCCATATATCCTTCAGTAGGTGAATGGATAAATCGTGGTATATCCAGATGACAGAATATTATTCAGTGATAAAAAGAAATGAGCTATCAAGCCATGAAAAGACATGGAGGAAGCTTAGACATATATTACTAAGTGAAAGCAGATATTCTAAAAGGCAAACTGTATGATTCCAACTATATGACATTCTAGAAAAGGTTAAACTACAAAGACAATAAAAATATCAGTGGTTGCCAGGAGTTAGAAGGAGAGAGGGAATTTTGCCAGGAGTTATAGGCAGAGAATAGGGAATTCTTAGCGCAATGAAACTATTCTGTATGACACTATAATGGTAAATACATGCCACTATACATATATCAAAGCCCACAGATGATATAACACCAAGCACAAACCCTATGGACTTTGTATGATAATGATGTGTTAAGGTAGGTTCAACAATTGTAATAAATATACCACTCTGGTATGGAAGATTGTGTTGGGGAGGGGGGGTGCATAAGGTATATGGGAAATCTCTGTAACTTCTGCTCAATTTTCCTGTTAATCCAAAACTGCTCTTAAAAAAAAAAAAAGAAAAGTCCATTTTAAAAAGAAAGAAAAAAGCTGACAACCAAAGACGTGAGTCAAAGAACTAAACACACAGGGCCCCACAGCAATTTGACTTTACGGAGAAGAGGTCTGCAACATTCCTGTTGGACTCCTAGACATTATGATAAAGCAATGCTTTAACCTTTTCTGGGTCAGACTACATTGAAAACCTGTATTTAAAAATATGAACTGCCCCCATAGAAAAACTGCATATAATCTGTCTGTCATAGCTTCCTAAGGACCAGGTTAAGAGTTATTAAGAAGAGCAAACAAGGTAGGCACAATAGCTTGCTCCTATAACTGCAGCACTTTGGGAGGCCCAGGTGGAAGAATTGCTTGAGGCCAGGAGTTCAAGATCAGCCTGGGAAACAAAGCAGGACTCCCATCTCTCTGAAAAATAAAAATAAATAAATAAAAAGAACAAATAAGATAACAATTACAAAGATGCTTGGAATTGGTTTCAGTATGTAAATCAAAAAGATACAGCTAATTAAGCCCAACACCAATCTAGTTGAGAGTTAAACAGTGTGGAGGTGGGGGAGATAGAATGAACTAGATGAATACTTAGGTTTTGAATTAATTTTGCAGACAGGAAGTTAGGAGAATAAAATGGGAAAATGGTTTAACCCTAGAATACACTAAATAAATGGATATGGACACACTAAGCAACGCTTTTTCTTTATGAAAACTTTGAAGATAAAGATGTGGTATCCTGTAGCAAACATATAGGGCATGTCTTTACAGAATGAAGGTGTAGGCTTGGTTTGGGTCAAAACCAAGGTTTATAAACCCACACTGAAGAGGTATATGGGGAACAAAGAGACTGAAGCCATCTCCACAGTCTGGAATCCCTTTTCTAAACACATCTTCAGCTCTCACTGATCAGCTTAAAGACAGCATATTGCAGAGAAGCATGGAGTTCAGCCACACTGCTATTGAGCACCATTACAATCCTTTCAAACTGTCTTCTCTTCAAAAACTCATTTTGAAAATGAACATGGAAATCTGGAAAAGGACAGATGCCTCAAAATTCCAACTGCCAGATCACTCACTTGAACACTCCATTGAATCACGCTTTAGAAGCAGCAGAATGGAGCCATATCAGAGCCCAAGCCAATTAAGGGCTGAGGTTAAGGTAAATCATTCTTATGAGAAGTGTGGTCATAGCACAACACCACAGAAAATAAGAAGATATAAAGGTGACTCCTAAAATTAGATACCTAGCTTTAAATTACTGCAGGGTCTTAACAACTACTCTAAAACTCAGGAAATGAGAAAAAATGTGAGAAATGTGATCAGACAGGCAGATTGAACAACTAGTGCCCTCCAACAAAAAGGTTTTTAATACTTTCCTGGCATGCTGCTGGCCAGAGTTAATATAGGCCAAAGAAAGGGCAAGGAATGAGAGGGCTGCACACGGACAGGCCTGGGTAACTCAGAACCAGGGAAGGGAAGAAGTGGTCTTGATGCTAAGTTAATACACCCTGGAACTCTCCTCAGACAAAGCCTCACAACTAACTTATAGAAGCAGGTAGAGGGTGAGGAAAACAACAAGATAGCTGGAGTCATGGCAAAAATGATACAAGAAATCACAAGTGTACAGAAGGTAGACAGTGAAGGTGGCTATACCATGTAAAGTATCTCAGGGCCCATTTTAAATAGGACAAGGCCACAGGGTATGGTCCAACTTGGGGGCATTCCCTGGGAAGTTAATAAATATGTGGAAATGAGGAAACAGGTCCATGCATCTCTTGTGCTTTCACCTAATCCATCTAACAAGCTCAAGCCCTCAATTCAACTACTGAGGGAAAAAATCAGCACTGCTTAAAAAAAAAAACTAAGTGAATCTCAAGGTTACCTTGCACCTACCAATGCCAAACCTCCTCCTCAGCAGGCAGAAAGGGGTGGGACAGCAGCTCTTCAGCACAGAGGAACATTAGCTCTCAACCCAGAGAGAGGGCTAATTCATCAAGAGGGCTAATTGACCACGCCACATGTGTGGGAGTAATAATAGGAGGAATAACAAACAAAAGTGAACACCTGTGCATCTCTCAGGCCAGAAGGCCAAAGTGAGGTGCTATTCCAAAACTGTCTTCCAGGGAAATCAATGGGAGGACAAAAAAATTTTAATCTTCAATAACCAAAAGAAACAACTGCATTCATCTGCCAAGTAATTATTTCCTATATCGAGAGAATGAGAACTGTAAATAAGTCAGAGATTAAACAGTTGTTTGTGGATGCAACATTATTAAAGAAAATCTGAAATACAAATGAGGTCCTGAGAATAGACCATAGCCAAGATATACACCTGCAGGCAGCTATGACAAATCAGGAATTAAAGTCAATGTGTAATTAGCATTTGTGTCCCTCCCCTGTGGATTCTGAGATCTCTTCCTCTACCCTGGAATTTTTCATCTCAAGATATTCATCACTGACCTGTCAATCACTTGAAAAAGAACCATGGTTTTAACAGCTCCAATTAAAACCACTGTAAATCTTAGCAACATCTTCGTCTAAATAAATGATAACCTGGATTTTCTGTTTGTGGGTATGTATGAAATGGCATGAGAGAAGAAACTGATTAATATAGATGGGTTCTCCTTTTTAAGATATTCCTGAAATATTCTGTATGCAGGTATTGTACGAATACATGACCAAAGGTTATATAACTGACTCAGACCCTGATCCCTGTTTATAGCAATGACTGACCACAAAGAGTCCTGGGTTCTTGCTTGGTGCTACTTGAAGCTCTCTTACAAATGAGGAACAGAACATCTTTGGGTTTCAGTTTCTCTTGACCTTAAAAATGAGGGCACTAGATTAGAACGTGAGAGCATCATTTCACTCTAGAATTCTAAAAGATAATTTAGTCAGACATGGGGTACTATATACTGTTTTCTTAAACCTTTGTGTTTCCTACCTTATATTTACTACACTGTATTGGAACACACCAACTGTAAGCTCCAAGAGTGGGGAGACCATGTCTTACTCAAAGAGCTAGCATGGGCTTGCAAGGTAGCAGACTATGCAGTAAATATTTGTTGCATGAGTAAATATATAATCAAGAATCTTTTCAGACATAACATTATGAAGGATACCTTTGAAGTGGGAAGCTGGGCATCCTGAGGACCATTTTGTCAAATTCTTGACCATCCTGCTGTTTTATATAGCAAAAATATATTTATTTAAACCGTGAGGGGTAGGGAGGAGGAACTGAGGGAGAGGCAATATTTTAAAACTGTAATAAAGCTCTAGTGCAAAAAACCATGAAAGATGAAGCAAGCCAAATATGGAACATATATACTTACTCATATTATTTATTTGTCAAAGAGGTTCTCAAAGACAAGAGGGTAGCAGGCAATCTTGGTCTATTAGATTATAGAATTTTCCTTGAAAGCAATTTCAGGGACCCTTCAGAGGAACTAAGATGGTAACTTCAAACTAAATTTATATATTAATGGCTTGTAAAGTCTGGAATAGTTTAGAATAGAACAGCTATGGGCCACACAACAGAATTCTCAGGCTCTCTGGATATTCTTCATACAATGTGTGACTAGAACAGTATCAAACCACCAAAGAACTTCACAGACTGATGTTGATGATAACAAAATGCCAAAAAAACTGAACTACCTAAGCATAAAAGGTTAGAGGAGGTAGGAAGGAAAACAACTGCAGAGCCACATTTCCAGGTTGTAGCCTGAGCTTAGTTTTACTATAACTAGAGCTGTTACGTGAGGCTTTGGGGCATAATCACCACATAATCCTACCCACTATTCCACGTAGCCACTCATAAATTCACAAAGAGCTATAATAAACACCTTGTCTCTCAAAATAACCCCTTTAGAACCCCTTTCATGACAGAATTTCCAGGCTTTATGGAAAGCCTCTACACAACCCTGATATGGAAAAGATGACACCATCTGGCGTAAGTCCCACTGATGCTGCCTAGAAACAAAAGTAAGTAAAACAAAATGTTTCACATAGGCTCAATAAGAACACGGACACTTTGGAACAGCCAGGCTGCAGTGGCTGGTTCCCAGCAATTCTAGAAAGGAGCTGTGTGAACTTGGATAAGTGACCTAACTTCTCTGCTTATGTTTAACACATTAACTGTGCGTATCTCACTGCTATAGGAAGATCATTTAGAACAGTGCTTGAATCATTGTAAGCTCTATCTAAGTGTCAGTTATTTTTAGATAAACATGTACTAATTTTCTTAGGGCAGTGTCTGGCACAGAGTTAAGTGCTAAATAAGTATCCATGAGATAAACACACACAAATACATACATGCATAAATCAGATACATGTTGATTTAAATCATTAGACTTTGGAAATCATCAGGCAGAAAGACTAAATTAAACACACTTCTTAAAGAGCCACAGCAAACAAAAATATGTAGTACCTCATACATATTCATCCCAGCTTAGAGCTAAGTAAGGATTATTTTAAAGAATGATACACTATTTAGTATTTATTTAGATATTTAACAGGTTAATTGCACTGTTACCAGTTACTGTATATTTTATTTACCAAAGACAATTGAAGCAGAGTGTTGTGAACCATCTCAAATAATAGGTTAACCATGGATACGTGGGGCAGGATACTTCTTGCCTTACTAAATTAGGAAGACAATGAACATCAAATAGCAACCAAATTTCCATTTGCTTGGGGTTAACAGCGTAGGATATAATACATTTCTCTTCAAAGGTTTTAGCCTATAAATTGTTAAGTATGATGAGTTCTGAGATCCTCTCCAAAGAACCAATGCATCAGTATGTTCAGCTCCCTTCTTCTCTGTTCCCCATTTTAAAGTTTAACTTCCTCATTCTCCTTGCCCCTAGTTTCAGTAAACAACCTTTTCCACCAGTTCTAATCAGTAGTTCACATCTGTTCCCCTGGTCACCTGTTCTGTCTTGAGTCACGCCTGGTCACCTGCTCCATCCTGAGTCACCCCTGGTCACCTGCTCTGAACTGAATCACCCTGAGACACCTGTTCCGTAACCGCTCTTCCCACCAAACTACTCACCCCACCACTCCGGCTCGTACTCCTGCCCTCTTTAAAATAGCCAATCGGAATTAGCTTAGACTGTGCAGTCCCACCCTAGCCAATAGGGGAGCAACATAGCAGTAGGGGCTACCTGCCCCCTTCCCCTCCCTTGTTGAAGTGTGCTCTTGCCATTGCTCCATCCACGAGTCACACCCTTCTATAGAAGTAAAAATTGCCTTGCTGAGAAAATTAAATTTATGTTTGAGTGCCATTTCTCTTGCAGCACCGAAAATTTATAACAATAGACCTTCCATACAAAGTGCTCCTTAATATTTAAATAATATAGTCTTAAAAGTTACATATATTTTTAAACATTTTAAAACACACATCAATCACCCATTCATCGAGATACAGGAAAAGCTTCAAAACAAATTGCTAAGGAGCCTGTTAGTCCTGCCTCTGGGCATGCTCTGAGCTTACCTCCAAGCTAATTCAGACATAAGCCCTTGTGGAACTGTTCATCTCTCAAGAGAGGATGTCAAACTTACCTCCTTCTAGGCAAGTACTGTGTAATGGAAATACAATAAGTGACGAATGAGACCCACATGTGTATGTTCACATTTTCCTAGTAGTAATGTTGAAACATTAAAAAGAAACAAGTGAAATTAATTTTAATATTATTTTTTATTTAATGCAAAATTTCTAAAACATCATATCAATATATAACAAACATTATAAAAGTATTCAGATCTTTTTTTGTATTAAATCTTTACTATCTGGTGTGTACTTTACAAACATCTCAATTTGGACCAGCCACATTGTAATGCTTAAAACTCACTGGGCATTCCTAGAGTATCAGTGAAGGCACAAGTCTTAGCCTCATTCCTCTATCCTATCTGTGATTCTGATTTCTCTCTGTATTTTCCCCTGTGAACTTAAGTTTTACGAATCTTTGTAAGCATTCTTAAACCAAATATGAAAAAAAGATATAAAAACTCTATCAAAAAATAAAATATTTAGCCTTCACTTTCTTTTTCAAACCTATTATCTGACTAGATTACAAAGATAAGCTACATACATTTTTAGTTCAAAAAAAGAATTTCAGGTGTGAGGATAAATTTATACACTGGGGGAAAAATCCCCTAGTCTGTACTATTGTAAAATATATTCTATCCAGTAGCTTGGTGTAGGTATTCTCAGTGCCCTCTACCAATTCAATAGCTGAATTTTATTAATTCTTGATTTGTCAACATGATTCTAGAATTCTTTACCTTAGTGTTTGAAGTTTATTCTAAGGGATGGATGGTGGGTAGATGGTGGCCAGAAACTCAGGTTAAGAAATACTGTTTTTGTAGCTAATAATTAAGGCTTCTGTTAATTGCTGGTATTATTAACAAGAAAACAAGTAACTGGTAGATGTAACCTATACATTTTTATAAATTTTTATAATTATAAAATGCTGAAATTTACCTCTTCCATCAGGACATCTTTGAGCTCTGCAACAACCTTTACAAATACGTTCAGAAAAAATTATACATTTTGTTGTCTCATCTATACTACAAAGATTAGGAGACATAAACCAATGTTCCCTTCCTAACTCTCCAATCCAGCCCAGATGTATTCTGTAACACCCTCTTCCAACTCATTGTAATTAGGTGTTTAGGCTGGTTGTTTATTCACATGTATTTATGCTGCTCTCTCCCATCTAAAATCACCCTTCCCGCCCCCAAACCCCAAAACTATTTTGAGTACATTTCATTTTCATCAATGGAATTTTAATCTATAATGCCTATAAACCTTTATAAGCACAGTTAGAAAGTGTTCTTATTTGATACATTTTTGACAAAATGAGTCTCCTACCCCAACCACTCCTCTGTCCCCAGGATGGGCAGATGCTTTTATCTGTTTTGAGGGGAAAGGTAAAATACAGCTGAATACAGTGTCCGTGGAGATGCTGAGTCTCTATCTGACATCAGGCATTCATTTAAGTGGACATCACTGCTCCCTGATAAACCTTCACTTTGGTAAATATTTAATTAGGAGCATATACAAACTCGAGATCCACAAAACATTAAAACATTTTAGGTAAGGGGCCATTAGAAAATGGCAAAGATTTCTAGAAGTAGTGATAACAATCTGAAAACAAACATAATAAAATGATCTGAAAATATACTGACCATACAGTTTACATATGGCAGTTAATAACAGGCACATATAAACATCAAATTTTGACAAATGACAATATTTTAAATAAATCTGAGGGGTACCTTAGAGAAAGACACAGAGATCACTATTTTCAAATAGTTTCATTAAGTCTCTTGATTCTTCAGGCCTTATAATCCTACAAACATACTTAAAAAGTATAACGTGTGTTTGTGCTAATGCTCCATTATCTTACTCATTATTTTATCACAGGCATAACTCATACCAATACCTACTTTTAATACAACCCTGCTTGTCCCTAAGGAGGAAAGTCAAAAGGTTTCAGAGGCACTACTGGAAATTGTCCCTTGTGTCGCCTATATGTCCCTTCTTATTCCTCACCAGAGCTGCCATCTCCCATTGCCTTCCTGTAAAGGATGAAAGTTGAGGGTGGGTCTTTTTTCTCCTTTATACAAGTGTCAATCACAGTCATCTATGGCCAAAATTTCCAAGGTCACCAGCAGTCAGGAGAAATTAAATCACTTTGTCCAGAACTCTCCCTGGAGGAGTTCCAGCCACACAAGCAGCACAAATTTTAGATTGAGATACTTCTGCCTTTATATTGAATACACCCAATGTCAGCCAATCTTTAAAACAATAGCAGTGATGAAACTATGAGGAGAGGAACAGGAATATGAAGAAAGGAGACTTGCTTAATGGCTTCTAAGAATAATTAGTGGGGAGAAAGGGGATATTATTAAGAAATGGATAAAAACAAATGGTTACATTACATTTGCCCTGTCTTATAAAGATTTTGAATGCCTGCACCCACCAAAATACCAGGGAAATCTAATCAATAAAAGTGGAGACTAAAGTATTCACCCTGCCAAGAGTGCCAATAAGCTCCTATTTCCCTGGGGACTAGGTATTGCTTGGGTGAGCAAAACCAGAACAGAAAAGCCATCCTGCATTCACTACAATTCAGAGCACTCCCATTTATCCAGCATGCCCATGAGGTGGCATCAAGAAGTCACTCAGACAAGGAAAATATTTGTTTAGGTAAATTTTAAAAAGGCCAAAGTTAGAATGGTGAGTTGACCTCAAGGATGTATATAATGATGCCAAAGGAAAATTATGAAGAAAAAACACAATTCTTCAGGAATGCATGCCAATGACTAAATATCCCAAGGATACAGCACTTATGTATATAAATTCTCAGTTTTGTGGGTAAGTAAGCATTTCAAGATAATCAGGTATCAACATCAACCCTTCTTCCTGTAAACATACCACACCATCCCTCTATTTCACAAAGTAGAGGCCTACTAAATGAAGCAAGGCTCCATGATCAAAGGTACTGCGTGCATAGAACAATGACAACTAAAGTCACAGACACTGATCAAAGACCATCCTACATTGTATCTGCATCTCCCTTCAAATTCAGGTCTCCTGATTTACGGTCATTGTTTCGGAAAACAGTAAACAGGTACACAACCAACTCCTTGGCCTACAATTACACACATTCACAAACTGGGCAGTTACCACTGGAGGCCAAGTCTAGATCAAACAGTGTTCCAGTTTCCACTCCTAAATTATCAGAAACATGATGCAAAAATATTGCTTAGCTTTCCAAAAAAATTAAAAATAGAAATTACCATATGATCCACCAATTCCACTTCTAGGGATTACCAGCAGAATTGAAAGCAGGATCTCAAAGAGATACCTCAATACCCAGGCTCATAGCAGAATTTATTTACAACAGCTAAAGGAGGAAGAAACTGACATACCCATTGTTGGATGAGTAGATAAACAAAATATGGTAGATACATATAATAGAATGTTATTCAGCTTTAAAAAGGAAGGAAATTCTCATTATCTCGAGGACTTTATAAGTGAAAGAAGCCAGTCACCAAAAAAAAACAACAACAACAACAAAAAAAACAAAAAAAAAAACTTACTTACAAAAAATAATACCGTGTGATTCCATTTAAATAAGGTACCTAGAATAGTCAAATTCTTAGACCAAAAATAGGAGCGTGGTTGCCAGGGGATAGAGAGATTTGTTTAATGGGTATAGAGTTTTGATTGTGCAAGAGGAAAAAGTTCTGGGGATGGACAGCGATGGCTGCACAACAATGTGACTGAAAGTGCTTAATGTCGGTTGGGCGCGGTGGCTCATGCCTGTAATCCCAGCACTTTGGGAGGCAGAGGCGGGCGGGATCACAAGGTCAAGAGATCGAGACCATCCTGGCTAACACAGTGAAACTGTCTCTACTAAAAATACAAAAAAATTAGCCGGGCGCAATGGCGGGTGCCTGTAGTCCCAGCTACTCGTGAGGCTGAGGCAGGGGAATGGCGTGAATCCGGGGGGCGGAGCTTGCAGTGCGCCGAGATCGCGCCACTGCACTCTAGCCTGGGCGGCAGAGCGGGACTCCGTCTCATAAAAAAAAAAAGAAAAAAAGAAAAGAAAGTGCTTAATGTCACCGAACTGTACACTTAAAATTAAATAAGAAGGTAAATTTTGTTTTATGTATCTGCCTTTCTCTCTCTCTCTCTCTCCCAGGCTGTTCTGCCCACACATTACCTAAGTCAATAACTTAGCGGCAGGAGCCAGGCAACTCTAAACCCAAACCCAGCTAACTCCCGAATCTACTGGTTACTTCAATAAGGCAGTTCAGGCTGGGTGTGGTGGCTCACGCCTGTAATCCCAGTACTTTGGGAGGCCAAGGCAGGTGGATCATTTGAGGTCAAGAGTTCAAGACCAGCCTGACCAACATGGTGAAACCCCATCTCTACCAAAAATACAAAAATGAGTCAGGCATGGTGGCATGTGCCTTTAGTCCCAGCACTCAGGAGGCTGAGACACGAGAATCACCTGAATCTTGGAGGCAGAGGTTGCAGCGAGCCAAGATGGCGCCACTGCATTCCAGCCTGGGCAACAGAGCAACACTCCATCTCATACAAAAAAAAAAAAAAAAAAAAGATAGTTCAATCACATTCCTAAGAAAATACATGGATGGTTTCCCAAAACCATAATTAGAAGGCATGTTCAATAACCCCTAAATAAGGACACAGAGGTCTCCAGTTATCACATAAGATAAAATAGTCTACCTTTTAGGCCACCTTTCTCAGGATATAAAATACACTTGTCTATTTTCTTACATTCTGAGAAGAGTCAACACTCTAAGGAAGTGGTCCCCCAACCTTTTTGGCACCAGGGATCGATTTTGTAGAAGACAATTTTTACACGGATGGTGGGGAGGATGATTTCAGGATGAAATGTTCCGCCTTCAGATCATCAAGCATTAGTTAGATTCTCATGAAGAGCATAAGACCTAGATCCCTCGCACGTTCAGTTCACACTAGGGTTTGCACTTCTACGAGAATCTAATGCTGCTACTGATCTGACAGGAGGCGGAGCTCAGACAGTGATGCTAGCTGGCCTGATGCTCATGTCCTGCTGTGCAGCCTGCTTCCTAACAGGCCAGAGACCAGTACCGGTCTGCAGTCCAGGGCTTGGGGACCCTGGCTCTAAGGCACAAGCTGCACGTCTACATACCACAAGTCAACCCAAGTATGCCTTTCTTACCATTTTTCAGAGGCAGTTGTAGAAGGGAGGTAAGAATAGTCTATGGTTCATTGACTTCCTATAAAATTGACAAATTTTGATGTCCTGCACTGTGACAGAATTTTTCTATGAAGAATCATCTACCTTAGATATCTATCACTTGCAGATCTACAGAATTTTCAGTGCATTCACCACCATTTTCCCACCTCTATCTACTTCTCTAGTTGCTGAACTTAATCACTGTTGTCTGTGCTTTTGTCCAATGAACTTCCAATTTCCACATGCTTCTCTAAGTGGTATTTTTCACTGCTGGCAGAAATCTAAATTATTATAACATCATTGGAGGTCAGGCTGGCAATTCTAACATTTAGTATGTGGATGTCCTTTAATCCAGCAGTTCCACTTCTAGGAATTCAGTCTACAGAAACAAAGATGTACATACAAACATGGTGTCCTTTGCATTCATAGTACTTTAACACAAATGTATAATTACAAGTTGAGATTTAAGTAATCTTAAATCTCATGAGTTATAAGTTGGCAGAAACCTTGCCTATCTTTTTCACCTACACATTACCAATACTTCTGAATAAATATGATGTAGCTGCTGAGAACAAGTGGGAGCTACACATTCTGCTATGGAAAGATGTCCAAATAGAAAAGCAAATGAACAATGGTAAATATGACATAATCCTATTAGTGGAACGAAAGCGAGGGAAACATGGAACAGAATCCAGAGGAACACACTTGGCACTGTAGAAGGGCTTATCCTCAAAGGTGCAATTATAAGGTACTCCCAATATTTCACATCGTACATTTCCACAGGGACTAAAATTTTTAAATTACATTTGGAAAGGGGAAAATTTTGATTAAGTCTTAAGAAAAACAATTTGGTGAACTAAGTAAATATATAAAGAAAACATCTACCTTTATAAACAAAAAACAGCAAAAAACACAAAAAAAGTAGCCTCCTCACAAGCAGGGTCTTCACCTTTGAGCATCTGTTTCATCACAATAGTTCCCACACTGAGGCCATGGTCACGGCTCAGTAGTGTCTGCCAACCAGTAAGGTTTATGCAGGGCAGGCTAAGCACTGTTAGAAGGACACGATCATGAGGGCTTCCGGGTGCCCAGTGGTGTACTGTTGCCATGGCAGGTGGGCATCACTAGCTGCAAATGAACTGCCAATCTCACTCTGAGCTGATAATGATCCTGCCACCACCACCTGCCTGCCATATGTTTTCTCTACTTGTCACGTAACAAGGAACTGCATTTTGGCATGCTGATCACTGACAATCTAATACTACTGGTTGATGTTTGTTATACCTAGCTGCAGTCCTTCAGAGAGAGCTGGAAAAGAGTGGAAGAAGGATATAAAATAATGCTTTGCCTACTGACCATTCACTAAGACCCAACACTTTGCAGTGGGTTAGCCAGCCAGTTCTAAGACAGTTGGTAATACGCGAAGGGCTGTGACCCATCCCCCTTGTGCCCTCTGATCCTGTTTCTCATCAGCAGAGTAGAAAAGGAACCCCGACTTCCCGCTAGAACAAACTGGATTCATTCTGTCTCCCTTAACCATCACAGTACAGTCAATAAAAACCATGGAGTTTTGGTTTTTACTTTAATACAAAGGTAAGCACAGGGTGTGGCATCAGAAGTCAAGAATTCGTGCTCATGGAGCCCTTTCGCTGAGCAGCAGATCATCTGATGAAGAGAATATAATATGGAAAAATAGGGTTCATGTACAAATAAACTGCCTCCCAATTTGCCCCTTTTACTAGAACTCTAACTCATACATTTATAACTGTATATCCCAGAGAGTCTCAAAATAAACATAGGGCTTGTTATCTACTCCTAGTCAGCAAACTAGGAGCTAGTTTCTGAAAAGAGGGAGAGAAGAACAGTTTCAACAGAGTTTAGGTAAAAGATAGTAAATGCACAAGAGACTGGAATCAGTTAAGCAGGTTAACCAAACCCCTCATATTCCCACTGATAATGAGAATGTAAAGATGATTATCCAACAGCACTTTCCATGAATTAAAAGGTCACTGGACACATATATCCTTCTCTTAATGATCCTCTTCATTCTGCTATGGAAAGATGTCCAAATAGAAAAGCAAATGAACAATGGTAAATATGATGTAATCCTATTAGAGGAACAAAAGTGAGGGAAACATGGAACAGAATCCAGAGGAACATACTTGGCACTGCAGAAGGGCTTATCTTCAAAGATGCAATTATAAGGTATTTCCAATTATCTTCAAAGGTGCAATTATAAGGTATTTCCAATTATCATTAGCACCAAGGTGCAATTACTAAGGCCTATCTTGGCACAATTATCTTCAAAGGTGCAACCTCTGCCTCCTGGGTTCAAGCAATGCTCTTGTCACAGCCCCCCGAGCAGCTGGGACTACAGGTGCCCACCACCACGCCCAGCTAATTTTTGTATTTCTAGTAGAGACAGGGTTTCACCTTGTTGGTCAGGCTGGTCTCTAACTCCTGACCTCATGTGATCCACCCACCTCGGCCTCCCAGAGTGTTGGGATTACAGGCATGAGCCACTGCACCTGGCCACCAAGGCCTTCTTGATTCAGCAACCACATATTAACATACAGACGTACTATTTAATTAAGATCAAATTTATGTAACATGAAATCCACCATCTCAATCATTTTAAGGTGTACCAGTTCAGTGGATTTTAGCATATTCACACTGCTGTGCAACATCACGCTTATCCAATTCCCTGAAAATAAACTATATCCATGAAGCAGCCACTTCTTTTTCCCAACTTCCCCTACCCCTAGCCCCTGGAAACCATCAACCACCTATAGATCCCTATAAAAATTTTGTATAAATGGAATCACAAAATATGTAGTCTTTTGTGTCTAAATTCTTTTACTTGGGACAAGTTTTCCAGGTTCATCTATGCTGAAGTATACAGCAGACTTCATTCCATTTTTAGCACAGAATGTACTGATTGTAAGGATATACCATACTTCATTTATCCACTAAGGTGTGCTTTTGAGACTGCAGCTATAATAAGAGAAAGTATGCTGAGAACCACTTTAATAAAAAATCTTGTAATAATATTATTTTTAATAATAAGAGAAAGTGTATTGAGAATCAGTTGAGAGCAATCAGTGGCCTATGGAGAAGCTTTCACTGACAAACACAAACTAAGCTATCAGAGTCAAATCATATAAAAGGAGTATTTTAATCTCCTAATCTGTCCACTTCAGAGAACCTCAACCAAATCCATTTTTTTAAATTAAAAGTCTCTCATAATGAGGAAGAAATCTTTCAGTGTCTCCAGGGATGGCCCAAACAATAAACCAACCTACCAATCACCTCAGAGGACATGAAACTGCCTCGCAGCAGGTCCTTTGCTCCAGATGAAGAGTACAGTCACTGTTTAGGATGCAAACAAGACACAGACATAAAATATGTGAGGGAGGGGGCCGGGGGGCGGGCTCCCTAAAGGCTTTTCCCTCACCTGCTGCATTTGCTTCCAAGATTCCTGGCACGTACTCATTCAAACGAATCAGACCGTAATTTGGGTTTTAAGGACTCTCCTATCTTAGTTAATAATACATAGTCTGTTGGAATGTATCGCTAGTA
Organism: Papio anubis; assembly: GCF_008728515.1. Taxonomy (NCBI): domain Eukaryota; kingdom Metazoa; phylum Chordata; class Mammalia; order Primates; family Cercopithecidae; genus Papio; species Papio anubis. The sequence continues at coordinate 30,539,677 of NC_044979.1, forward strand.
TACACAGCAACAAATCTCTCCCTGATGCATCACCTGCGGTATTTCCTGTGTGATGCTCTTCAGATCGGCTAACCTGACTCCTCTTCCGCCCCTACCTCTAAGAAGTCAGATGGAAAACTAATGATACATTTTTCTGCAAGACAGTAGTAAAGCAATAAACAAAAATGACCCAGGGAGCTCTGTTCCACGATTTAATATGGAAAGAATTTTTATTCTTGGGCTACTAAAGAAAAGTCTCTGTGTCTTTTAGTCCAGGAGATGAGTCAATACCTCAAGAATAGAAGAACTGTGTTTGCTCTGGAGGTAACATTTTGAGCTATGAATTTATTATCCTGGTTGTCAAAAGACCAGCCCAAGAAGGCAGTAAAGATATTTAATAATAATTTGACACTACAGATTTTCCAGAAAATTTTAGACAACTCTACAAGAAAGAAGAACAAAGCCAAAATTTCTAGCAGTTCCAGAGAAAATGCCCAGGCAGTAAGAGAAGCATCATGATACAATAACCAAAACTATACAAAAGTACCAACCTTCAAACACTAGAAAATCCTCAAATAAGGTTTCCAACTACAGGTAAGAATTTACTGTAATCACTGTCCAAGATCTTCACAGAAATCACTCTAAATGAGGGTGGTCAAACAATCCCCCAAAAAAGTAAAGGAATGATCCAAAGCCCCACCACTTAAACAATATATACATATATATATCAGAACAACCAGAAGGTATAGGAAATAGAAATGAAATTTGCAGCTGGGTGCGGTGGCTCACACCTGTAATCCCAGCACTTTGGGAGGCCAAGGCAGGCAGATCACCTGAGGTCAGGAGCTTGAGACCAGCCTGGCCAGCATGGTAAAACCCTGTCTCTACTAAAAAAAAAATTAGCTGGGCATGGTGGTGGGTGCCTGTAATCCCAGCTACTTGGGAGGCTGAGGCAGAAGAATCACTTGAACCTGGGGGGCTAAAGCAGAATAATCACTTGAACCTGGGAGGCAGAGTCTTCAGTGAGCCAAGAACATGCCATTGCACTCCAGGCTGGGCAACAGAGCAAGACTGTCTCAAACAAACAAACAAACAAACAACAACAACAACAAAAAACTTGCTACATTAGAAAAATAGTAAGAAAAATGCTAACTATATATGTTATTAAAGAAACCAAACAGAAAAGTAATGCAAATAAATGTATTAAGGAACAACTACATTTCAGGTTAATTATATCTAGTATAGTTACATCTGAAATATTAAAAATAGGTGCATAATATACGATTCCTTTATTTTTCTCTGTAAAAGACAAACCAAGATGCATAGGCATGTTGAGAATAAAATGATACTTATTAATAAAACCCTCATAATAAATGGTTAAAATTGACAGAAGGTTGTAAAATGAAATGCCATATCAGATCTAATAAATATTTGATTAGTGACATCTTCTATAATTTCTGTGAATATGCATCATGATAAACATAAGAATAGAATAAAATAAGTAATATCCAATGATAAGTCTGGGCTAAAAAGTCTAGAAAAACAATACATAGTTAATAGGGCTGGGGAGCGGTGGAAAGATACATCAATAACATCTACAATGACAATGCAAGAGTTATTAATGATTCACAGAAGTTAAACAATTTGCCCCCAAATTATGAAAAGGGGTCTTTTGAAAGAGACGTGAAATAGAAATTGCCAAGTCATATAATTTGCAATTAGGTTAGGTTATAAAAGAATAAAAATAAACTATATCTGCATAGGAAAAATTAATTTTAAAAAATGATCAATATTTAAATTTTTAATGATTTAATTATTGGAAGATTTCATTTTCAATTCCAACTCTTAATTGGTTAAGTGAGCTTTTAAGGGATAAATTAAAATGAAAGTCTTACTTTACATCAGAATGAAAAGGGCCACAGTTATCACCTAGAGCACTTGTACACTATAAGAGAAAACAGTTTCAGAAGTTATGTGGCTTCCCCAAGTTTAAACATCTAGTTAATAAAAGAGTTATAACTAAGATCCTAAATATCAGAATAATATCTGAAGTGTGAGGATAGGAAACCACAGTAAAAGGTATAGTATCAACATCATTTAAACAAAGAAAGTCTATTTTATGCCTGGATTGAACTTCAGTCTGGAAGGGGCAGCCCAAGGACCTTTCAAGTTGGAGTCATTTTAGAAGTTACTCTTTAAAAGAAATGAATGACACAGGGAGATGGCTAAGAGGGTAGTCCGCAAGAAGACTGACATACAGAGACCTCCAAATTCTGTTAATGACTCTGGCTCTCTCCAAAACTACCCACCCTATAGCTATACCTCTTGCTGATCTATATAAAAGTACATCAAAAATTTTAAAAATTTAAAAAGACAGTAGTTGTTGTATGTTGTTTTTAAATAAAGGAATAATAAATTAATCATTAGTACCTAGGCTCAATTTTTTTAAGATTAAAAAGGGAATGAAATTAAAGTTTAATATGAGAGAAGTAAAATCCCAGGAAACAAAAAACGTTGACTTTTTAAATGAGATAAAATACAAGGACATAAAAGGATGGGAAAAAGCTATTAGACTTCTTAAATGACCAAATCCTATCTAAGAAAGTGCGCAACACTGTCAATAAAAAGACATAGAAGATTTTTGTCTTTAACTCTTCTAACCTTTACATCCTCCCAAATCTAGATGACTATAATTTTGTAGGGCTTAGTGAATCTAGTTGATACCAATATACAGTATGGCTTATTTATTAAAACAAAATAAAACCACACCACTATAGTTCAAAAAAATAAATAAATAAATAAGATGAACATACACCTGTTAAATAAATTATACACTCATGGGATAAAATAACATAAAGCCATTAAAATCAATACATAAAAGTTTATTTAAGGATGTGGGGAGATGTTCAGACTCCACTGTCAATTTTATTTTATTTTTGAGACTGAGTTTCGCTCTTGAGGCCCAGGCTGGAGTGTGGTGGCACAATCTTGGCTCACTGCAACCTCCACCTCCTGGGTTCAAGTAATTCACCTGCCTCAGCCTCCCAAGTAGCTGGGATTATGGGTGCCTGCCACCATGCCCAGCTAATTTTTGTATTTTTAGTAGAGATGGGGTTTTGCCATGTTGACCAGGCTGGTCTCAAACTCCTGACCTCAGGTGATCCACAGCCTCGGCTTCCCAAAATGCTGGGATTACAGCCATGAGCCACCACCATTTTAAAAAAAGGACACACAGACAGATTAGAATACAAATGTGTACGTGAAAGAAAATACCCCACAATGTTATTTGAATTACTTTTATTTTTCCTTTATACTTGCCAAACTTAGTATACTAAACATATATTGCTTTTATAATCAGAAAAAAATACTACAGAAGAGACATGGAAGATATTCATGGTTCAGGTATGTTCTGGCCGAGTGCCGTGGCTCATGCCTGTAATCCCAGCACTTTGGGAGGCCAGGGTGGGCGGATCACCTGAGGTCAGGAGTTCAAGACCAGCCTGGCCAACATGGCAAAATCCCATCTCTACTAAAGTACAAAAATTAGCTGGGCATGGTGGCACACACCTGTAATCCCAGCTACTCGGGAGGTTGAGGCATGAGAATTGCTTGAACCTGGGAGGCAGAGGTTGTAGTGAGCCAAGATCACACCACTTCAGCCTGGGCAACAACAAAATTCAGTTTCAAAAAAAAAAGGTGGCCGGGAGCAGTGGCTTATGCCTGTAATCTCAGCACTTTGGGAGGCCAGGCAGGTGGATCACGAGGTCAGGAGATCGAGACCATCCTGGCCAACATAGTGAAACCCCGTCTCTACTAAAAGTACAAAAATTAGCCAGGTGTGGTGGCATGCGCCTGTAGTCCTGGCTACTCAGGAGACTGAGGCAGGAGAATCACTTGAACCCAGGAGGCGGAGGTTGCAGTGAGCCAAGATCGCACCATTGCACTCCAGCCCTGGTGACAGAGCAAGACTCTGCCTCTTATTTAAAAAAAAAAAAAAAAAGTATGTTTTAAGGTAACATTAGTAACTGTCATTCCTAAAAACCAGTGACACATGTATTACAGTCAATAAGGGAGATTAGATTCCCTACATATAATTCTCCAACAGGCTTGTAACCAACCCACCAATTTTTATTCGGTGTCCACATGTTCCTATTTCCTTTCAAGTAACAAAACTATTACAGTTGTACATACATTCCAGAAAACAGATAAAAAATTTGGCAAATACACTACCTGACGCAGAAGACAATGGGGTTAGTCACAAAGAAGATGAAGATTAGAGGTTTGTAAAGCTTTCCAAGGTCAGGAACTAAGAAAATAGGATGGTAAACAACAGCAAAATGGTTAGAACTACTAAAAATGATGACATCCCACTGCTCATCAAGTATTTTTTAAAGCAAGCTTAAAAAAAAAAAAGAATTCATGAGGAGTCTCGTATATGTGCAAACATTAAAGGAATACTCCATCTTCTTTTTTTAGCACTGGAACTGCTACTCTTGCTAAAGTGATGGAAGAGAACAAAAGATAAAGTGACTGGGACAACGAAACTGGGTAAAGATCAGAATTTTCATTCCAGGCTATACAGAGCTAAAATGGATCCTAAATCTAATTGCTTTAGTCCTTAAACAGCTTATCAAGAATCAGGTACCAAGAAGGAAAACCACAGAGGTGGCCTTGAACACTTGTTATGTCTCCAGTGAACAAGGAGAGAAAACAGATTTCATCTATATCAGGGAATATGGCTTATAAAAACAAAATAAAACCTCAATACTTTCCTAAGAATAAAACACCAACTGCTTTTCCATGAAGAATTAAAAGAACTGGTAGATAAGTTTTCTGATATGACAAATAACACTATTGCTGAGGACATAAATAAAATCAGATTTTTTTCATTACCTATTGCAGTTAGTATGCACTTACTTTTGAAAGGGGTATTATTTAAAATCAGTGGAAACTTAAAGATACCACCATGGGGAAAGGACAGTATAAAAACATAGCACGGTGTTTGCAAAAGTAGTTGTTTACTTTTTTTAAAAGTTTGCCTACATTTTTTAATAAAGCAGCATTTCTGCTTCATTTTTGTTGTTGTCATAATCAATATTTAATACCAGGGTAAATCCTTCATTGCTTAAGTGTTGACTATGATATGAGTAAATAAAATGCATCACTCTATAACATAAATCACAACAAATCTCTCTTTTACTTTAAATGTCAAGGTCACTTTAAACAAAATATGCTAACCTATAGGATTAGAAATAAACTCACTTTATAATACTATCTAAATTTGATCAATACCTGAATTCACCAACACGTCCTCAATTAAGTCTAACTTTTAAAAGCAAATATGTCAAAGTGAAAAAAAAAAAAAAAGAACAGCTTGTAATGCTGGATTAATTAATTGAGCATTCATTTACAGAGCTCAAAAATGTTGAAGAGGCAAGGCATCCAACATTTGTTTCCAACTGATGATCAAACAAACTTATAGTTAGACCGGTAAGTTCAGGGGATTGAGAATCTTTAATTTTGAGCTTTAGTAAGTCTGAGACTTTCTGAGAAACTCGGGTTTTAAAAAACCTGCTGGTAGGGTGCATACTTTGCCCTTTCTTTTGTTTATTTTGGGTCACAGTAAATTAAGTCCCCCTCAGAGGTCCTGCCAGTTCCCATGGGAACCCTACCTGGTTGTGAAAAATGTGCCAAGAAACTCAGAAAACCAAGGAAACAAGATGTTGAGTTCTCTCACAACTCCCCCTTCCCAAGGCCATTCCCACTTCCTCCCAGACTCAGAACATCCTAGTCAGGGGAACTAAGCACCTGGGGGTGAAAATGACTTTCTAAAGAAGGACATGCAATAGACTGTAATCTTGCTGGATTGGTTTTGAAAGCAACTACGAGGTGGTGGGTTTAAGGGAAATAAGGCTGGCTGCCTTCTTCCTCATAAGAACTCACTCTGTGTCTCCCCCGACCACACTGCTCACTTTGCCCATCCCCTTCTCTCTCTCACTCAGTCTTATCAGGACCCAGAACTAGTTCATTTTATTTGTCATATTGTGTACTGCTGCTCTCTGTTCTTAGTTTTCCTAAACCCTGACTCAGTAGTTTGCTGTTATCGATTACACTCTTACAATGTGCCCAAGCACTGCACTAAATGTTTAACATATATCACCTCTTTTAATGGTCATGACGGGACTGAGTTAGGTAATGCTACCCCAGAGATTCAAACTCATGTCTATTGGGTTTCAAAGCCACCACAAACAGCCAACAACAAGATATTGATTAAACATTCCATGATATTAAATGATAAAGTACCTCATGTAGAAGACTATTTAATGACATGGAAAAACCATCATATTGCAGGTTACAAAGCAGTAAGTAACATATAATTACGAGCTAAGTTGAAAATTATGCAAACACAGGTGCATTAAAAAAAAAAAGATTAGAGTAATACACACTCAAGTATTAACAGATGCTACCCTGGGTGTTAGGAGTTTCTTTCCTTTATCTTCTCTTTTTTAAAAAACAAAAAATTTTTAGAATAAACAAGTGCTGCTTCCATGATTGAAAAAAATGAGCAGTAGAATGTTATTTAAAACAAAACAGCAAAAAAAAAAAAAAAAATATATATATATAGTATCATAAACAAAGACAGAATGAACAATATCACCAGTATTAACAGAATTCACAGTGGCATTTTCAAGTAGGAAAATTATGGCCATAGAGAAAACCAGACTAAAATTTTACGGGAAAGTTGCAAGCTTCTCTAAGTTGTACAGATCAAATATGATAATCCTTTACTACTTGTAAGCACATAGAATTGAAACACAAATGCAAAGACACTATTTTTGGTGGTATGTATGAAATTTAAACTGTATTTACGATGCTAGCATATGTGTAAAAAGGGAGAACACCTACCCACAAACATATCTTCCTGTGTAGGCCTAAAATAACCCTGAAAGGATTTACAAGGAAATCGTCATACTGACTACTTCTTGGGTGGTAAAATGAACCTGTGAAGGACTAGGGCAAAAGAAAAGTCTCCAATTTATGCTCCTTATTAGCATTTGAATTTTAAACCAATTAAATGCATTATCTACTCAAAATAATAATTACACACAAGAGAAAACTTTACAATGATATTGATTTCCCCATAAATAAAAATGTCTAAAAGATAAAAGGAATGTTAAATAATTCAAATGTCTGCCTATTTTATATAATAGCTTGTCAAAAAATATCCTATGTTTCCATAATGGCTTTCCTGCCAAATGACGTCAAAATGTCTGTTTCGGCAATAAAACAACCAAATTCATTTACTTTCTTGATTTGACTTTTAAAATCTTTAGAAGAAAAATTTTTTTAAATCACTGCTTTATCCATATATGTGCTTTCTACGCAGCTATTTTTTTTAACACATCCTTTCTACATCTATTTTTAAAATGTAAAGAACAAGTTATGTTATATAAAACAAAAATTTTTTAAAAATTATATCTTCCTGGCAGTTTAAAAGCTAAATTTAAAAAAATCCTGTAAGGAAAAGTACCTTTGCCTGACCATAGAAATCATCCCAATGTAAAAAGCAATCCCTGAAAGAAACAGAAAAAACAAGGATGCAGAGAAATCAATCCTGTACTGGTACCCATCAACCTGGAGACAACAGTTGGAGAACAGAGATGATGACATGGAGTCCAGGAAAAAACAATCCAATCCAAGTGTGAATTACAGAAAGCTGGGTCATCCAAGGAAAACAACATACTCTGAAGCAGGTCAGTGTTATCCAAACAGGTATTCTTTTGCTAGCTGAAACAATGTCCAAGCACCCTGCATGCTACTTGTGCCTGGGGCAGCATCGGGCTACTGCATCATTACAGCACCCAGCAAGGACACACATATACTGGCCCATCAGCTAGAATTCCTCAGGAAGGGAAACTTGGACTAAAAGGAAAGACTGGCGCAACGTTTTCCTTGTCCATGTTTTCTTTTTTCCAAAAACAATGAAAAATGACGTTAAAGAAGGCAGAGAGTTCTAAATGTACTACATAATATCATCTTGCCGAGAACATTCTGAATGTTCATTTGGGAGGATCCAAAGCCAAGAATAAACTGGAGCCATCAAGCAAAAACTTAAACGGACCTGGTTCAGAGAAAAGCTAATGCTCTGTCAATACTGGTACTGAACCAAGCTTCATGCTGCTGGAAGGAAGAACGGAAACAAGAAAAAATGGCATTTAGCAAATCACTTTTTTCTTGTTAAGGCCAGAAAGGTCCCAGGGATCCACTACAACAGCCAAGTCAGACATAAAGGCAGATGGAGCATATACATTGGAAAGTGAGTGCTACTACAAGCTTAGCATTTTGACAATTTCATGTTGGAGGCCTAAGAAACTCTGAGGAGGAGGATGGAAAATGGAAGGCAGAGGGAAAGGGGGAAAAAAGAAGGATAGAGAGGGAAGAAAGAAAAAGGTTAGAGAGAAAGAAAGGAAGGGGAAGTTTGTGTCTGTAACGTAAAAAAGACTATCAATTCTACTTTCAGTCTCCGAATGGTGAGAGAGACATCATAAATCTATCTAGACTCAGTGATCTTATTACCATTTGCCCCTTGGAAAGCTGTGATTAACTACACCAAAGCAGAAATACCGAAGAACAGCAACATGACTCATCTTTGTCTTTGATCTTCAAAAACTCTCCCATGCTGTGGAGTTCAAACTACGTGCTGCTTTGCTTCCAGACTGCTGGCAGCAAGCAAACTCCACCACTGGCAATAGGAGAAACTACGGAAAAATGTGAAAAAGCACCTGGCTAATGTCAAGAAGTCAATCATTCTGATGGCATTGGAATCCTAAAGCCATTATTTCAAAATGTAGTGAACTGACAAATGACAGAAGGAAACCACCACCGGCCCTCAAATGAGAGAAAACAATTAGGAACCACACATCCTAGAAAAGGAGGAAACAATTCCTTTCCCCAATAACTAACCAAATTGTAACCCCAACCTAACCACTTAAGCATTTCAGATAAAAAGATCTACCTAACCTGGTAGCATGAGCAGAGGTGGAGAAAGAATGAATTCAATCTCCTAGCTTGTGGGGGTTGGGAGAAGGTGGGCATAATGGGTGATTAAATTAAAGTCACTGCACAGAAATAGTAGAGATTTATATTATAGCATTCTCAGCAGACAGGCCTTTAACAATCAGTGTTCACAGTAAGTTCAAAGAATCACCCAGTGGCCACAGGACTCAGGGGTTTGTGTGTGACACACAGCCATCACGTCAGTATTCATCAAATTAACTGATATTTAAAATAAAACAATCTTTGATAACAAAAAGATCAAACTTTTGGAACCCTAAAAGTAGTCCATCAATGCAAAACAGGACAACAAATCTTCAAACTGGGCTTTATGAACTGATTTTCAGAGCTGGTCTGCTGGTTCCTTCTGTTTTTAGAGAGGGGTTAACTAAGGGCCAACATAAAAAGGGTGTGAGGTGACCAAAGACTAGATGCACTTCAGGCCAGGACTCCAGGCTCCTGAATTTTTCTACCCCCAGCCCATCCTACAAGGTGGGGCCACCTGCCTCTTTATGGTGGTCCTCCTCAGAGTCAATACTAGCAAAACTACATATTTAAAAGTAAACGTTGTTAAGTCAGAATCTGATTAGAAATACCAGGAAAACAAACTGAGTCTTTCTGGATACTTTAGTAAGATCATCTTTTTAGAGAGTAGAAAAAAGGTAACCTTCGGATTTTCCAAATTAAGAAAATGAGGAACAGTGAAAGAAATGAATTCATCCCAAGTGTAAGAATGTGATGACACACAATCTTCAACTGCATATCTTCCTGACTCTGAGGTCACAAAAATGTCTCATCTCTTCATTTTTATGTAGCCTGACAAATTTTGGACAAGGCTGCAGGTCTGCATTTGAGGTGCTAGCTTCTATAGTTCCACCCTGAAGAAATAAAAAAGTTCCTTCCATTCTGTCCTGCTCAAATTTACTCCTAATGTGACTGCTTACATTCTCTCCCTATACTATTACAAACCCAAGGAATTATAGGGGTCAAACATGATGTCCGTTTTATAAATGAAGAAATGGAGGTGTCATGAATGCAGAGACCATCAAATTATGGTTTTCTCACTCAAATGTTGAGATTCAATCAGAAAGCTAAAAAAGCCTCCCCAGCTCTCTAGCTGCACGTGACACCATCTCACCAAAACACGGTCACCTAAACTTCTAATCAAAGACTAGGTCACCTCTGTGACTTTCTTCCTTCCTTTCTTCCATTCTTTACTTTTCCTTTCCTTGCTTTTCTTTTGGTGTCTTTTAAAAATAAATGGGGGTTAAAGGTTTGGAGGTAGTGGAAACCGAGCCTGGGGTAGGAAACTCTGCTGTTTCACTGCCCACCCTGTGCATCAAACTCTACTAGGACAGGCTCTGAGGAGCTGGGCTCAGCAGCAATCTGCCAGGCACAAAGGTACATCATACAATGCAGACACAGCAGAGTGGAGCAAGGTACCGAGGTACTGACTTCCAACTCATTTGCACTATTACTGGGGAATAGGAACATTAAGAATCCCAAGCCAGGGGCTGAGGGGGAGATGGGAACAGCAGGGTTCAGTCAAGGTCCATCAACCTTATGTTACTTAGAACTTTAAAATAATAATAGAGAATTCAAGCCAAAAAAGATTAGTTTACTGCCTATTAGTTAAATCCTTCTGTGATTTTTAAGGAGAACAGGATACAAATGATGCACATTTTCAATAATGAAAAAGACACAGAAAAGCCCCAAATCAGACCTACAGTATTAAGGAGTGACTGCTCAGCTTCCCTCATGAAGACTTCACACCAGGCAACAAGCATGCTGCCAATCAGATGGAGCGATAATCCAACAATTTCAATTCGTACATAGCAAAACATAAGAAAACATATTTATCCACCTATTTTTAAGGTCTTGGTTTGTATTTCAATCAGACAGTACTTACACCTAAAGTCTCCCTGAATTAGGGCTCCAAGTCAATATTATTATACAATAGCATGAAGAAATTTAAAAAGCAGGTGACATGGAAACCATTTCCCCAGCTCAGAGCTATATGACAAGCCTTCTCCATCCCTTCTCCACATCCAAATCTTCCATATGACAAAGCAGAGGACAAATCCCACCCCTTCTGTAAAGATCTATTGAGGACCTCAATCTCATTCTCAACGTTGAGCAGAGTCTTAGGAACTGTGAGCTGATGAAAAGACAAGACAGGCTCTTTGTCCTATAGGGGTGGGGAGGTAGGTCAGACCTGGGAACTACTACAACAGAAAGGGTCACAAAAACATTATTGGAGGACAAAGAACATCAGACTTTACATGGGGAGCCAGGAATACAGAATAGAGGTAAGATTCCAGACCAAAAAAAAAAAAAAAAGTATGAAGGAAAGAAGTTGTGAAATGGGTTGGCATGTCCCCATGGAATGGTGAGAAGTTCTTTGTGACATATGTGGACAGCAATGCCGGAAGTCAGACTGGAAATGGAAGCAAGATGCTCACTTGAAGTTACAATATTTTATATACAGCTGCTTTTCCTTTGCTTTTTATTATGTAATCATTTAGGGAGTCAGATTGTTTTCTGCAGGCAAATGGGTATCAGCAGAGTTGGTGACATGGTCGCTATGCATTTTGAAAGCAATTGTGACAGTAATCTGCAAGACGGCATAGACAGAAGAAACAGGGCAAGTAGTTAAGGTGAAATTCCAATAATTAAAATGAGAGATAAGGAAGACACAGACTAAGAGATTCACCAAAACAAAAAAAACAAAAAAAAACAAAAAAAAACAAAAAAAAACACCAAACAAACAAAAAAACATGAAAAAGAGGGGTAATGATGAATTTGGTTATGGAAAAGATCGGGTTAGGGGCTGGGTGACTACTGGTTTTAACGTCTGGCACAATGGATGGGAGATGACATTTAGAAAGATCAATAGCAAAGCCAAGGCAGTTTGTGGGCAGGAGAAAAAAATCATATGGAAACTCTGAACTATATTTTGGACATGACAGATGTCAATTACCCACTGGACCCTGCAGTTGGGTATCCACTAGTCAGCAGCTGGAAGCAGAAATCTACAAGCAGAGAAAGAAATTAGGAGGGGAAATATTCCTAAGAGTCAGGATTATGACTGGAAGCTGGGGCCATTAAATACATAAGGTCACCCAGCAAGTGAGACCTCTCCTATCTGTGAAAGATAACCACAATCGGTACACTTCGCATTAATATTTATCAAATACCACCAAGTGATACATTTCTGTTATCTTACCAGTTATTCAAATCCGTTCTTACTCAACTTCTCATATGACGGATGTCATCTTACTCCAGTTAGACTGTAAGCAACTTGCAACAGAGATGATATTTTATTCATCTTTACTGCACCTCTACAAAGGTACCCAACAACTATGTGTCTTTTCTAAAATATTAGTACTATAAAAATAGGCTCTATCCCCAGTGCCTAGAACAAAGCTTGGCACAGAGTAGTTGTCCAAAAAATATTTCCTGAATGAATAACAGAAATGAATTGGCTGGGCGGAACGGCTCATGTCTGTAATCCCAGCACTTTGGGAAGCCGAAGCAGACAGATCACCTGAGATCGGGAGTTCGAGACCAGCTTGGCCAACATGATGAAACCCTATCTCTACTAAAAATACAAAAATTAGCTGGGCTTGGTGGTACATGCCTGTAGTCCAACTACTCAGAAGGCTGGGGCATGAGAATCGCTTGAACCCAGGAGGCAGAGGTTGCAGTGAGCCAAGATCATGTCACTGCACTCCAGCCTGGGCGACAGAGTGAGACACTGTCACACACACACACACACACAAAAAAAAAGAATTTGAGAAATGAATTGGTATTACTAGGCTACTCGTTAACATATTAAGGCCTTCTTAACATAGCAAGTGTTTCAGGGACTGCTTCAGGGACTGAGTCCCAAAGAAAATAAACACACCAACTATTGACCTTAGTTTTCAGAGACTACTTGCTGTTCAGCCCAGCCCACTTGTTGAAGCCAGAAGAGGTGAGAAGGCAAAGCTGCAGAAAAAAATACCTTATCCAAAAAGGCCAGATTAAGGAGAAAACCTGGGATTCCTATAGTTACTGAAGAAAATTCCTGCACAGTGCCACATGATGCTCTATGTAAAAGAGACCGTGTTCCAGAAGACAGTCTTGTGCTAATTATTCCTAATGTTCTATTCATCAACCTTGAATGGGATGAGCACAGCTCATCAAGAGCTACTGCCAGGAATGATTTCTCCCAGGGTGTATCATATTTCAAAATGCTGCTAATTACTAAGTAGAAGTGATGGAGGTCCTGTGACTAGGATGGCCATGAGACAGGGCAGCCTTCTTAAGTGGACATCAGTGTTCACGCTTCAAGGAAAGCAAACAGGACGACGGTTTGGAGGTAAGCCTATGGACAACACTGGAAATTTGCTTGGGTGTATCAATTCCTCCACACCAACTGTCAGCTGGTCTGCAGGAGGGAAGGCATTACCACCCAGGAGGAGTATTGACAGAAAGAATAAACATAAATAAAGGAAGCAAGACAAAATAGGCAGGAAATCGGAGACGAAAGAATGCTGACATTATCAAACCCTGTCTCACAGATTACTTGGCAAAGAAACTAACTACTGAAGTAGAAATCCAGAAACAAGAGGTTCGGCCAAGAGTCAGGTGACCAGATACAAGAAGCTAAATTGCTTTCCCAGGGCTGCCATAAACAAAGTACTGCAAACTATCCCCTCAAAGTTCCGAAAGCTCCAAGTTGAAAATCAAGGTGTAGGCAGGGTCATTATACCTCTAAAGGCCCCAGGGAGGTATCCTTCCTTGCCTCTTCCTAGCTGGTGCATCCTGGCAATTGGCAGCATTTCCTGGCTTGTAGCTAAAAACCACTCCAATTTCTACCTCCACTGTCACATGGTCTCTTTCTCTCTGTGCCCAATACTAGTCCTCCTCCTCCTCCTCCTTCTCTCCATCCCCCCTCCTCCTTCTCTGTCTTCTTCTAGAGTTGGGGTCTCACTATTGCGCAGACTAGAGTGCAGTAGCATGATCATGGTTCACTGAGGCCTCCAACTCCTAGGCTCACGCAATCCTTCCATCTCAGCCTTCTGAGCAGCTGGGACTACAGGTGCAGTCCACCACGTCTGGCTATAGATCCTCTTCTTATTAGGAGACCGGCCATTGAATTTAGGGTCCATCATAATCCAGTATCACTTCATTTTAACGTAATTAATTACATCTGCAAAGACCTTATTTCCAAATAAGGTCACATTCTAAGGTTCGAGATGGATGGGTATTCTGGGGAGATGCTGTGCAACCCACTACACATATCATCATGAAAACATCAGGAAGGACGAAGGACTGTCCAAGCTAGCAATACTCATGGAATAGAACTGTTACACTTTAGGGATACCTAAAGCTTCGCCAGAAGAAGATAACTGCTCAGGTAAAAGTAAAAAAAAGGCAATTCTAGGTATCAATAAAAATAATTTCTTTCACATAAGAGCAGAAAGTATCACTCAGATTTTAAATACATTAAAACAAGGGGCTCATTTTTTAAGTTACAACCACATGACCTCAATTATGAAGATGTAGCCTTTAAAATATCAGTTCTACCACCCAACTATAAGAAGGTGACAAATTTCAACCTTAGAACTAACAGACACTTGTGCATCCTACCTTCTCACACATAAACAAATTGTTCATACCCTTGGGAAAGAAATATTCAAGCAAACTAAACAATTAGCCCAATTTTACACAGTGTAACAAAAAGAGATGCCATATACATACAAACCCTGGAATGCTGGTGCTTTCCGATTGGACTCTTTCTGAATGATATGGGTTATGTTGCAGATACACAAGCAAACTTATTTCTCATTAGAAAATTTATATCTAGGATCCCTATATAGATCCTTATAAGTGGACAAAACTGCTCGTATGCTGGAGAAGAAAATGCTGAAAAAAGACAGCAATAGTCAGGTTTCCTTTCCAAATGAGCACATCTGCATCCAGCCTCACTTTACACTTGTCTACAACATAAGATATTCTGCACAGTATCATCAAGCCCAAGCTCAGAAGAATCTATTCTCTGTAAACCAGGAGGTATAGGAAGTTGGAAGATTTGCAATTCAGCACATTTTATAGGGTTTTTTGGCACATAAGGGTTATTTTTAAAGTGGGAAAAAAAGCCTGTCCTCTCCCTACCCCCAAACACAGCTGAGCTGATTCAGCACAAATCTCCCCTAAAATAAAATCTTGGTTTGCAGAGAGTAAGCATGGAAAGTTCCAGCCCCAAGGACGACATTTCAGAAACCTAGCTGAAAAGATCAGGAGTGGGTGGCTTAAGACAAGCCGACCACAAATCATGTTATAAATATAGGAACATTCACCAGAAAACTATGAGCAACTTGGGAGTCCAAGTAAGAAAGTCTTTAATAATAAGCAAATTAATACAAGAGTATTACCCAGAGATATGAGAATCTCGAGGACTCTGGTAGCTAATAAATCATGTCCCTCAGGTGAGCATACAGAATAAATTTCCAGGAATGCAGTTGAAACCTCTAGTTTCTTCATTTAACTTAGAGATGCTTTTTGAAGAGGATATTACAATATATATCATACAAATAACACACTTCAAGGCTGAGCGCAGTGGCTCATGCCTGTAATCCCAGCACTTTGGGAGGCCAAGGCAGGTGGATCACCTGAGGTCAGGAGTTCAGGACCTGCCTGGCCAACGTGGTGAAACCCCATCTCTACTAAAAATACAAAAAATTAGCCAGGCGTGGTAGCAGGCGCCTATAATCCCAGCTACTTGGGAGGCTAAGGCAGGTGAATTGCTTGAACCTGGGAGGCGGAAGTTGCAGTGAGCCAAGATCCTGCCATTGCTTGCACTCTAGCCTGGGCTACAAGAGCAAAACTCCGTCTCAAGAAACAACAACAACAAAAAATAACACACTTCACCAAAGAACTGTATGCTCAGCTCAACACCCTGATGGTCCTCAAAGCACAGGGGTACTTTTCAGAATCTGCAGGAAAAACAACAACAAAAGACAACCAAACACTCATTATTGAAAAGACCATTTAGGTGGCAGCAGGAAGAAAGCTACCTTGCTGAGCTTCCAGAAACAGGCAACTCCGGTCATTTCTGTTAATCAACCTTCTCTAGACAAGAGAGCTCAAAAATCAAGGAGTAAAAGATTAGGATCCTTCCCAAAACCCACAGAGTAAAGGGCATCTAAAATGAACATGGTCTCCAATGCATGTTACACATTACTACCACTTCCAAGCAGGAGAACTCTTCCTAGAAAAATGCATAGTCGGAAATTACAAGTCATTCAAAACAGCTCTCAATTTGGCAAATATCTTCAGTCATTTGTTCAAAAAATTTACAGCCACACTGAACAGCTGGCACTGAGGAGGCAAGGACAAGCAACCTTGTATAAACCTGTCAATTTAAATCACAATGCATTCACAACCTTAGGGCCTGCTTTGATCATTAATGTAAAGGACTTTCCATAGCATGAATGAATCAAATTAATACGAGGTGAAAAATGTGGAGATGACAAAAGAAATGTTTATAAAATCCAAACTTAAATAGAGGTAATTAGGAACAAGAATCCCCAGACTACCAGCTTTTTGTACTTAACACAGCTGATTAGGTAACACACTGCAACAGACAGAACATACAAGTGTTTTTAAGGAAAAGGACAACCCTGATAAATAGCCAGGGAGAAGGGTGGAACCCTCCTCAGGAAAGCTCTGTGCCCTTGAAGAGCTCTCACTAGCACAGTGAAAAACTGCTCCTGCTAAGGAATGTTACTCCCGGTACCTTTGGAGATCTATTCTCGTATGGTGGAACAAGCACCTACAGTGCCCCTCAACTTCTCCGTGACCCTGTGCCCAGATAAAGCAACATCTGTCCTTCCTTTCTCCCTGATGCTCCCAGAAGTTGCACTTATGCCAAGGGAACGAAGAGAAAGAGAAATCAAGCTTCAAAATTGGCTTAGCAATGTTATCGAGGACTTCACATTGCTGTATATCCTAGGCGAAGAACATGTAATCTGACACTGCTTTTCTCTGAAGAACGACTTGATGAAACACAACTTCACAGGGACATCTCAAAGACTAATGAGATAATGTCTAGAGGGCTAAAGGCACTCTGAAGGCTGATATATAGTGCCATTACCACCTCCTGATAGCTACAGACTACCTGAAGAATCTACTTTCTTGCAGCATGTAAAGTATTTATTATATACAGGAACAGACATAATTCCAAAAATACCACGACCCTGTCTACATCTGAGTCAGTATACACAATAGAGAAATAAACATTTCCAAAAGTCTTTAATTCAGCATAGCAACTAAAAGCATTGGCATCTGAGTAAAGTCTTTTCTGTGGGCTCCAGTTTCTTTACCTGTAAAGACCAGAACAGCATGTAGATCTTGCAGGGTGGAGGCGAAAATTAAGAGTAAAAACAAAGCTCTTAGAGTTCAGTGCTTACTACGAAGAGGGAACCCAATAAACAGCAGTCCTAACTCTTGAAGATATAATCGGCATTCTATCAAATGCTTTACCAAAAAAAAGTCTGTCTACTTCACAGAAGAAATTTCAACAGCATGAAAATCATAAAATGGTAGCCACCAAATTACAAATGAGCCACATCTTCAAAACTCTGCTTAGACATTCAGAATATTTTATTTTATTCCATAGAAACAAGGCTATAAACAGTAGTTGGGTTGCCAACCTAGCTCACAGAAGCACATTTACCCAGAATAGAGATAATATCATTACATATATTAACCATTTCCAGATTGATTTTGGATTACTGATATGAGGAGGCAGTCTAACACCCTGATTCTGGTGGCAAAACCAGTAGGAAGGTCACATAGGAGTCCAGGCTAGATGAGATATAAGCAAGGTAGGATCAGTGCACTGGAAAGGAGGCATCATTCAGATATATATCCAGCAGAACTAGGTGAGGGACTGGAATAAGAGGGTGTCAAAGATGTCTGACAGCAATAGATAACGGGGTAACTCCCATAACACTGGAGGAGAGGCAGTTGTCTGATAGAAGATCAAGAGATTAGTCTTGGAAATTCTGGATTTTTAAGTCTGGTACACATGGAGATCATTTCCAATCTGGTACACATGGAGATCATGTACATCTAAAAGTACATACCTCAAGAAAGACAGATTTTGAAAAGAGAACAACAATCTAAGGCAATCTGGATTTGAAATAACTCACTAAATGATTTATAGCCCCGTAACTTCCCAAATGTCTGCACTGATCAAGAAAAATGCCCAATTTTAAGTGCCAAAATGAGCTGGGTTAGTTCATATAACAAATTTCAATGGCATGAAAACTACACAAAGACCACTGCTAGTTTACAAATGAGGCTCATCCCCAATATTTGCTCATTCAAAATAAATAGTAAAAGAGACATTAAAGGAATAGGCATATATTTTCAGGATAGTCTCTGATGATAGGACAGTTTACAATGAGCGTCTACTGTCAGCACTGAAGCTTCAATGCACGCTGGCTTCTTGCAATTCCATCTTTTCCATCATTTTTGAAACTCCAGTTGTCCAAACAAATTCCAAGTTTAAATACAATGATTCGCATGGTGATAGAAATTCTGCAATTAAGGGACAGGAGCTATAGAAATGACTCATATGTCATTTAAAAAAACTGTATCACATGGATAAACCATATTGAGTCTCAACTTTAGATATTTTACAAGATAGCTGGAGGGAAATCCCAATGAAGATCTCAGTTACTACCTTATTCTCCTGAAAGCAAAATGACTAGGGTAATGCAAACTGATCTCTAAGCATTAAGGAAAAAAAAACTTATAAACACAGAAAAAGATTGCCCCTGTTATCAGAAGAGGACCACAGCCTAAGGATACCAGTCTCACCATCTTATTCACACAGTGAGAAAATCATTCTGGAGAACCGGAAAACATGTTAAAGTTATTACAAATTCCATTTCATGATAAGCCCGTGAAGAAATTAACACAAAACTCTTTGCTGTGAATATTCCTTAGTCAAGATTTTAGTGAAAGAGGGCAGATGGTAAACAGGAGATGGGAAGGGAGTTCTACTAGGCAGTATGGCAACTGAGGGAGTTTCCAAAACGCTTCAAGGATACACACGTATTCTTCTACCACTCTCTCAATTAGAAACACACACACACACACCCCCTTTAGCACCAGCACATACTCATCTTCTGAAAGCGAAAGCCCTCATGCACATCTAATTAAATAACACTGGAATTCATGCAATGGGTTGAAAAGGCAATAAAGTCAGCAGAACCAACAAAGAAAGGGAAAAACACTTCTCATGATGTCAGATTAATTGCACACTGATGCACTTCTCATAATCTCAGAACCAGGAATATATCATAACTGAAAAAGTAGTGCTATGATAGATTCTATATAAAAACACTATTAAGCAAAATCAAACCATATACTTTACTGGCATCTGGACAAACATGAAATACTACTATCATCCTAGATTCTCATAACTCAACTTCATGAGAGAAGGCAGGCAAGTAATGGCCCCAGTTCACAAATTACAAAACAAAGCCTCCAAGAGAAGTATGGGTAATTTAATTAAAGGCATTAATCCAGAATTAAATCTAGGAAGTGAATCCATTTCCAAAAACTAGGAAGGAGGTCATCAAAGCCAACAAAACACCTTAGCAGTTTACCTTCAATCTTATTTCTCTGCATTCTAGCAACTCCTCAAAATTATCATATTATCGACTCCCTGAGAAGGTCAAATAATAGTCTAGGCAGAGAAGATGATTTTACCTCCACTATCTTTCTTAAGCTGTGACAGGCTGCCCTAATCAGCTTTCATGCACATAGGCACATAGACACACATGCTCCCTCGTGGTGCCTCTTAATCACCACGTGCCATGCTGAACAGCTGCAGAGGTCTGAAGGGAATTGGCAGAAATGTGCAATGATGTGCTAGCCACTCCCCTGAGGCATCAACTGCCCTGCCTGCTCCCAGAGGCCGGAGCACATGGGTGTTCACTGTGGCAAGTGATAGGCCCAGAAGACAGGCAAGTGGTTTCAGGTGGTGAGTGAGGAAAAGCAGTTTGCATCAGGAATGTTCCAGCCCAGCAGAACTAAGTTGCATCCTACTCACTACTCAGGGATACAATATTCATCATTTATACAATGTCACTCTGGGGAACAAAACTTGAGCTCAGCACAAATAGAATACAATCAACTCTGCTGCACAGGAACCAATAAAGGAGGCTTCTCTCACCAAGAGGGAACCTAATTGATTAAGAATTGACTCCATATCTGACACTGGAGGTCAGTCCTTTTATCCTGTGACAGAACACTTTACAATGGCCTGACATACAGTCCTTGAGAGCAGAGCCTGGGTCTAACCTTCCGAGACCACTCAGCAGCTACTGCAATAAGCTATGATCTATGGTCCCAGGGATGAAACAGAATCAGGGTTAGGGCAATATTCAAAGAAACCAGGTGAATGCCATAATACATGCCACACAACTGGCTGCACACAAATCAGATATGTGCTGCCACTCCTTTCAATGTGATTTCAGATAAATTTCAATAGAAACCCAAACTTGTGAAGAAATTCCTTGGCTATCTACAAGCAATTGTTTATGAGCCAATAAATGAGTGAAATGATATCAACTTGGTGGAATAGAGATGTTAGACATTTGATCAGAAAACAGGAGATCTAGAAATGGAAAGAAGCTTAAAGCCATCATTCGCACTCCACGAATGAATACAGCATGCTGTCAAGTTTTGTACAATGACAAATGAGCCTATTCTCTGAAGAAACCTGAGTAGATTTAATACTCATTTCAAGAATCCAGTTTGGTTTCTCTTCCTCAAAATTAGCAATTTTACCTTATGTCCAACTTCAAAATCTCTTACTATAATTATCATCCTAGTGACTATGATATACAATAAAAATGGCTGTATTTATAATTAAGATACACCATTTTGGTATTAGTACAAAAGTCAGAGCCTTATTAAACCTGTCACAAGGCCAGGTACGGTGGCCCATGCCTGTAATCCCAGCACTTTGGGAGGCCAAGGTGGGTGGAACACGAGATTAGGAGTTCAAGACCAGCCTGGCCAACATAGGGAAACCCCATCTCTACTAAAACTACAAAAATTAGCCAGCCATGGTGGCATGTGCCTGTAGTCCCAGCTACTTGCAAGGCTGAGGCAGGAGAATTCCTTGAATTCGGGAGGCAGAGGTTGTGGTGAGCCGAGATCGCACCACGGCACTCCAGCCTGGGCAACAGAGCGAGACTCCGTCTCGAGAAAACAAAAACAAAAACAAAACCTATCACAGGATCAGTGGTTCAGGCAAGGAATGCTAATATGGCTTTAGTGTGTTATGGCCAGATTAAAAAAAAATGGTTTTGCCTTTCTGAAGATACAATAAAAACTCACCCAAAATATATTTCTCCTAAAATCCAAACTGAAACTAAGTGAGGAAAAGATGAATCACAGTACCTCCTTGAATAGCATTCTTTCAATTACTATCATAGGAACCATCCCATTCATGTTCTTTGTTGATCCAGGACATAAGAAACAACCCAGAACTCTTAGGGTTGGGACATGAGGAAAAATGAGGGGATGCTCAAAGGCTCACTATCAGATTCCCAGAATGCAAATTCTGTGGCCAGTCACAGAATATTACGCTCTAACAAAGAACACAAAGAAATGAAATCTATGGCCTCTGAATTGTTACATTAGAAATACAAAGTCAACATGCTGCCGGGCATGATGGTTCGTGCCTATAATCTCAGCACTTTGGAAGGCAGAGGTGGATGGATCACCTTAGGTCAGGAGTTCGAGATCAGCCTGGCCAAGATGGTGAAATTCCATCTTTACCAAAATATACAAAAATTAGCCAGGCGTGGTGGTGCACACCTGTAGTCCCAGCTACTCAGGAGGCTGGGGGGTAGAAATGCTTGAACTCAGGGGGCAGAGGTTGCAGTGAGCTGAGATCACACCACTGCACTCCAGACTAGGCAACAGAGTAAGATCTTGTCTCCCCCCAAAAACAACAACAACAACAACAACAACAACAAAAAGTCATCAAGCTACACAAAAATCTGCACACGAACTATGAGGAAGCCATATACCCCTTCCTGAAAAAAAAACTCTTACAGGGGACAGAAAATTCTGCCAGTCAGAAGAATAGAGGGAGCATTGATGCCACAGTGCATTACAATAGGCATGCTTATAGTCCAGGTCATCCCCTCTTCCCCTTATAGCCAGCCTATCCCTCAGAAGTAGCGGAAGCATGAAAAAGGAGCAAGCTTCCCTCACTAGTAAATCCCATAGCCCTGAACATTTAATGAAGGTGGCTGGAGAAAACAAGAGAGCCAACTGAATGGAGCTCAGGGCAATATGCAATTATTAAAACTGGAATTGAGCCCGGACCCTGCTGTGAGACTACTGGCAATCAAACTGTGGTCAGGGCCCTAATTTTAAACCTCTCCCATTGGGTACCATTTCTGACACATAAACACGCCTCTCCTCATATCAAAGTAATTCCACTTGACTTGATGGAGGAGTGTCATCTGCTGGTAACGGGCCCAGCTTACAACAATTGCCTCCAAAAGATTAGCTTAAGCCCAACCACTTGCAAATATACTTCTGTCATCAATTTCTTACCTTCTTCCCAATAAGCTTTTTTCGAAGAAATTCCCGGGCCTCAAACATGTAAGGAATGTCATACAGGGGACGCAGTTTCTTGTTCTTATCCTAAAAGTAAAATAAAACATGACATCAGGAATGAACAAAATCAAATGAACACGTCCTACAGCACAAGATATAGGAATGTGTCTGAAATTGGTTACCTCTTTGTATCGCGAATATTAAATGTTAAGATATATAATAAATGATTTAAAAGTATTTGGTTGAAATGCTTTATTGAGAATAGGGCTACCTTTTTCACACAACAGGCTCACAAATAAGAAATAGAGTGTTTGTAATCACCCAAACTGGAAACAAATGTTCTTTAACAGAGACATAGGAGCATAAACTGTATTACAGAAGAAGCTCAATAAGTATTAGGACACTTCAAATATTTACAGATATTTTAAATCCAATTCTATTACTCAAAAAAATCTTTATTGAGCACCTACCAACTGTTAGTTCCATACAAAGCATTCTATAAATACATGTATAATCCTGGACTCAAAAATTATGAAACTTAAAATAGGAATAGAAGAAATCCTACAGATAGGAAATAGCAACACAAAGCAGTTTTTTTTTGTTTTTGTTTTTTTTTTTTTGAGACAGAGTCTCGCTCTGGACAGGCTGGAGAGCAAGGGCATGATCTTGGCTCACTGCAACCTCCGCCTCCTGGGTTCAAGCAATTCTTGTGCCTTAGCCTCCAGAGTACTGGGGATTACAGGCATGTGCCACCACGCGCAGCTAATTTTTGTATTTTTAGTAGAGATGGGGTTTCACCATATTGGCCAGGCTAGTCTCAAACTCCTGACCTCAAGTGACCCGCCTGCCTTGGCCTCCCACCCAAAGTGCTGGGATTACAGGCATGAGCCACCACATCTGGCCAACAGTTTTGATTAAGTGCTATGCTAATACATGTGATATAGACTAGGGACTAAATGCTATAAGAGTTCAGGGAAGTGGAAAGAAGTAATCAGGAAATGTTTCATTGACAAGGCCAGATTTAATATGAGTTTGCAGGATAGTAAAGAAACAGGAGGAAAATTAAAGTTGGAAAAAACAGAAAAACCAAAAGAAGAGAGGCAGAAAGGAACAGTATGTCAACACATACACACTTACTTCATTATCTCACAGGCCCCAGATTCTTCCTAAAAGAGGTGGCTATTCTAAGCAATGTCATTTTTAGATGATATAAGAGGGTCTATCTAGATGAAGGTAACAGAAGTAGGAAAGGACAGGAGCCTGAGAGATAATGAGAACCACTTGAAGAAATGAATTAACGGGAACTGAAAATGGTGTAGAAAGGGAGGATAACGGAGTAGGAATCCAATGTGGAGTCATGATGACATGCGTAAGTCAAGAGACTTTTGTCTTTGTATAAGAAATAAGAGATCTTGACTACACCAGTTGGTATACTTCACTTTAATATTTCCCTCCCAGAAGCCTGTAAGTTCCACGACAAAAAAGACCCATTCTTTGTTTTTCTTTAACTCCCCAGAACCAAGTACAGTACCTCCCTCATCAGTACATACTCAATAATTACAGTTAGACTTAAGTAGCTCCAAAGAAACATGCAGACTGATATACAAAGATCAAATGTGGCACCTGGTATCTTCTGTCTGGCAAGGATTCTTAGGTATGATTGAGTGCCATCACCAATTCTGCTTTACGGCTTATGTTATACTTGGCTCCTTAAGAGATCTCTATTTGTAATCTATTTTTGTAAAATATCCATAATCCTGTACATGTGTCCCTTGTGTTAACCAGCATTCCCCTAACCCAGGCATACATACAAAGTATGCTAGGAGAACAGGATTGCTTTGCAGAGTTGGGAATCTCCAGGAAAATATTTGCAAAAAGTATAGAAAGAAAGGAGAAAATCAAGGACCAACCCCTACCCTAGATGTACACCATTGATTCCACATCCTCTATGCTTATCCAACCTGGCCGAACCTTTGCCATCTATTATGCACCTGACAAAACAAGACACCTCTGTGTAGTCCAAACTGTACCCAAAGAAAATATTACGTTTTTTCCTAAGTAGCCACTACTTTTAAGTAAAGAGCCTTCATCATTTTAATGCCCCATTTAAAAATCATCCTAAGGTCGATATTATGGTTAAGGGGATCTATGAAATAGATGTTTCCTCCTAGATGCAAACTAAGCCTCTATGCCTCCAGCACATAATACCAACATTTCAATTCATTGACCATGACCAAGAAAATCTCTTGTGAGACTGTAGATAACACTTTAAGTGTCAAGGAAATTTGAGTTTCATATTCACTATCCAACTGTTTTCTACTTCCTGTTAAAAAAAAAAGTGGGGGCAGAGGGCATAATTATCATCATTCCAGTGCTCTTCTAAAAAGTTAAGGTAGCTCCTTGTCCCAGATCATATGTGGAAGTCAACATACTCCAAACAGACACCTCTGGGGTGGCTGAGCTCTGATCAAGGCCCAGGTGTGTCATGATCACTGTCTGATGGGAAGAAAATGACCATGAACACGAGAATCTTTAGAGGAACAAAATAACATTGAGGTTTTCTTATAGAAAATAAAGAAAATGGGATGCGTAGAAATTGCCTGGGTTAGGGGAATGCTGGTTAACACAAGGGACACATGTACAGGATTATGGATATTTTATAAAAATAGATTACAAATTAGAGATCTCTTAAGGAGCCAAGTATAACATATAAGCCGTAAAGCAGAGTTGGTGATGGCACTCAATCATAGCTAAGAATCCTTGCCAGATAGAAGATACCAGTTGCCAGTAATAAACAGGATTTTTAATAAAGACAAAATCAATGGTTATCAGAATCAGCCCTCAGGAATAAAGAAGTGTCAGTGTATTCATATTCACCAAGCAACAGTGGACATTCTATTTTCTGAGGGTAGCTACATGATTACTAAAGTGAACATTTTCAAAGATGAATTGAACAAAATAACAACACTGACCTTACATAGCCTTATGATTTGCCTCAGAACCCAAAATCCTGCACCTTACTCTCTCTCTCTCTCTCTATATATATATATATATATATATATATATTTATTTTTTTTTTCTTTTAAAGATATGGGGTCTTACTATGTTGCTCAGGCTAGTCTTGAACTCCTGGCTTCAGGCAGTCCTCCCACCTCTGCCTCCTGAGTGGCTAGGACTACAGGCATGTGCCACTACACCTGTCTCCCTACATATTCTGAAACAGCATAGAGATAGACAGGAATGTCAGTTGGCTGTAATTCCAAAACTAGGAATAAAAGGTAAGAAACACTGTTCCAATGGGCCTTCAAATGAAGATTATGGGATGAGGTACAACTAAACATTTGAAAATGGCTGTCTAAATAAGAATCTTGCTTTTAAGACACTCCACAGGATAAAATACCCTCAAAAGAATGAAGGAAAATAAAGAATGTATTAACAAACACCCCAATAAGAAACAGGGTACCTTCAGAGTCTGATTATATGTCTCTCATGAAGCTAGAAAGAACTAATAGCACAAGCAGAAAACAAGATACCACAGAATGATCTTGTTACTCTAACCCCTCAGAGCTAGTAGCTATTGACATCTGCAGACATCTTACAAGAGAGATATTAGAAGTCCCTGAGAAACCACAAAATAAAAGCAATTCCTGCAAATTACCAGGTATATAAAAGCCTTTGAAATCTCCAAGAGGCAACTGAGGTATGGAATGTATCCTCAGAAAACAGGACTTTAGCTGAATCTTACCTGCTTAAAAAGAACTGTCTAGTTTAGATTCTAATTTACATGGAAATATTTTTTAAAAAATAAAAATAGGAAAAAATGCTTGCTTTATAAACTCGTGGGTGGATAATATACAAACCAATAGGTGCTGTAATCACTGTTCATCCTGAGAAATGACATTGCATGTAGGCCCTGCAATGACTCACATTAGAGATGGAAGAGGTAACGTCAGTCATCTGTATCTCTTACCAGTTTGGGAAGGAGGCCCAATACCCACATCTCAGCATCTGAAGATATAGCTAGCATTTTTTCAGGAAGGTATTTTTGGCTGGTTGCCAAAATTGGGAGTCTGGTCAATGTCCATTAGGAGGGAATAAAAGAGAACTTGAGTCAAGTCCTTATTCTCAACCCCCATTCAGGCCTAATTTTACCTAGCCCATTCTTAAACATTGTACCCACAAAACTAAATGACCTTGGGATACTGCAGGATTTTTATAAATGAGGGAGAAATGAAGGCAGAAAAAAGAATATAAATTTATTACCACTGATACACACTCAAAATGGTGAAGATGGTAACTTTTTAATGTATATTTGATCTCATTTTTTAAAGTGTAAAAAACAAAAAAAATTTAAGTCACAAATTATATATTTAAAAAAAGGTTGAAATGTGTGGCTTCATTAAAATTTTAAAAGTTCTGTACCGAAAAGACATAATGAATGAAGTGAAAAGTCAAAGAAAGCACTGACAGTGGGGATAAGTGAAATGGAAGAAAGAACATGGAGAGCAGGAGAGGGAACAGGGGTGCAGGGCCACAGCTGTAATGAGATCAGGGCAGGCCTCACTAAGATTACATTTTATCAAAAACTCAAAGAGGTATAGGATGCCCAGTCATCCGAAGAAAGGCAAAGATAACAGCCAATGCACGTTAGCAACAAAGGCAACACCACTGCAGCTAGAGCAGAATGCAGGAGGGGGAGGCAGCAGGAGATGAAGACACAGAGCTGACTTCACATTTGAAAGAATTATTTTGCCTTTTGTGTTGAGAACAGACACTGTGACAAGAAAAGGATAGAGCAGAGGAGACAAATTAGGAGATTATGATAGTAATCTGGGCAGGAAATCATGGGAGATTACATCAAGGCAGCAGCAGTGAGGAAGGCAAGAAGTGCTCAGAACTGGAAACATTCTGAAAGAAGACGGATGGAACGTTAGGAATGAAAGAAAAGGAGGAATCAAGAATGACTCCTTTTTTATCTGAGCAAATGGAAAGATGGCTGGGGTCATGAAATAAAATGGGGAAGATCACCAGTAGAACAGACAAAGGGAGAAGGGTAAGATCAGGAGACGTGCTAAGCTTCAGCTATTAGATACCTGAGTGGAGATGCTGAATGGGCAGTTGGGTATACAAACATGGATTTTGGTCTGAACCAGCAAAACACGTTTGGGAGTTGTTGGCATATAGGTAGTATCTTCTAACATTAAAAGGTCATGAATACGCAACAGGAGACTGAGAATGAGCAACCAGTAAGCAGGGCGGGAGGAAAATACCAGAATGCTGTGTTCCGGAATCCAAGAAATGAAAACGAATAGACAAGAAGGAATCATCAACTGTGTCAAATGCCACAAACTAAGGCAAGCAAAATGGGAAGTAAGATTTGCACTTTGGATCTAGCTAAGTGTGGGTCATTGGTAGTTTGATGAGGATAGTTTTGGTAGAGCACTAGGGGTACAAGCCTGGTTGAAACTACAAATGGGTGCACAAGAGAATGGTAAGAAAAAAACCTGAGGACAGCAAGAACAGTTGATCCTTGAATGACATGGGTTTAAACTGTGCAGGTCCACTTATATGTGGATTTCCTCCTGCCCTTGCCATTCCTATGACAGCAAGACCAACCTCTCCTGTTCTGGTCAACAGTAGGCAATTAGTTGAATTCTGGGGGGAATAAAAAGTTCTAGGGCTGGGCGCAGTGGCTCCCACCTGTAATCCCAGAACTTTGGGAGGCCAAGGCAGGTAGATCATGAGGTCAGGAGATCAAGACCATCCTGGCTAACATAAACCCTGTCTCTACTAAAAATACAAAATTAGCTGGGTGTGGTGGTGGGTGCCTGTAGTCCCAGCTACTCGGGAGGCTGAGGCAGGAGAATGGTGTGAACCCGGGAGGCGGAGCTTGCAGTGAGCTGAGATAGCGCCCACTGCCTGGGCAACAGAGAGAGACTCCATCTCAAAAAAAAAAAGTTCTATATATGAATTTTTGACCATGTGGAGGCTGCCACTCCTAAATCCCACACTATTCAAGGGTCAACTGTATATACAGTCCTTTCAAAAGCTGTGTCATGAAGGAGTACGAAGAGACTATGGTGGCATGCGCCTTCCCTGGCAAGGAAGCGGCAGAGCAAAGATAAGGATTTTGTTTTTGATTTCAGATTGGAGAAATAACAGGCAATGGTCTAGTGGTGAGCAAACAAGAGAGAGAAGAGAACTGCTAAAGCAATGTCCATGCCATGGACAGAATGGCTTTCCACAGAGCACCAGTAGTTCATCTGCAGGTATATGGATGGATGCAGATTCCAGTAGGTGGGTAGACAGATGTGGTACTCAGAGCTGGTGGGGGTTCTCTTCTGATTACTTTGATTTACTCAGTAAATAACTAACAATAAGAAAAAGAGAAATAAACCCATAGATGAATTGGCAAAAGATATAAACAGGTATTTCACTAAAGAATTCCAAGTACACATTAAGTATGCAAAAAAGTATAACTTGATAATTGTCAGAAAAATGTAAATTGAGATACAGTACCTCTATCATATTGGCAAATATTTTAAAGAATGTGGGGAAACAGGAATGCCCCTTAACCACTGATGGGACTATAAGAAGTTTTAATACTTTGATATGGTGCTATGCGGCATTGTTTGGTTAAAGGTGGTAACACACATACCTCTAACTACGAAATGCTACTTACAGGTAGGTATATGCCCCAGAAAATTCTCGTATGTGCAAGACAAGTGTAACAACATCTATATTAACACTGGATATAGTATAATCAAGCAATGGAATACACAGTAGTTTGGCTGATTTAGAGCAACACAGCAAATGGACAGATTTAAAAAAAAAAACAAAATTGAGCTGGAAAAGCAAGTTGTAGACTAATATAGTAAAACCCCATATAAAAGGAGACTAAAAACAGATACAAACAATAGTATATTATTCATAAAGCTATGTAAGCAGCAAAAGAATAAAAATGCACAATGGTTACTGATGTGGAATGGGTGGGGAGAGAAAGAGAAAAGGAGAAGGGGAAAAAATGGGGTTGAGGACAAGTACACAGGGACTTTCAACTGTGTCTGTAATACACAACAGTAAAAAGGAAAAATACAAGGCTCTGAAGCACACAGGGAAGAATATCAAGGCTGAAAAAGGAACCCAGATGTTTGTTATGTTATTCTATAAACTTAGATTTCTTTTTTAAGACAAAATGTTGAGGGAGAGAAAATCTCCAAAGCTGCTTTGATCACCCTTTCCCATTTCTCCCAATATTTCATGCTTTCATTCCTCTCTTCAGCAGAATAACTGGCCATTCTTTTCCTCCTAAGAAATGCACTAAATTCCATTTATTTCCTCAAAAAAAGGATACTCTTCCACAGATATATCCTTCTGTGAGGCAGTGGAAATAATTTAACTACAAACGTTCTATAGACAGGGTCAAAATCAAATTTGATTTTTATATTTAAAAGGAGACTCAACTATAATAAATGAATTAATGTGCCCAAGAGGAATTATACTCCATGACGATCTTAAAACTGACTGTTGAATTAAAATAAGAACTACAGACATGATCAGATTAAAATGGATAAGATTTCAAACAGTAAATAATGGACCAGTCCCAGTTGCCCTGCCACACATGCTATTTTAATAAACAAAGGCTGCAATTTCCATTTCAATTATAACTTAAAATAGGAGCATTACCACATGCCCTGGGCATATTTACAATTAAGGACCTTTCAATTCCCTTGGCATCCAGGAGACAGAACACACAGGGATAGCCACTGTTTTATGGTCCTTAACACATACAGTAGCACATTTCTATAAAAGGCAGGTCTGATAACTAGAAAGCTACAAGCTAGCAGTGGGAGGAGGGTTTAAAATTGTAACCACCTTGGCCGAATGGAAGGTATCTTTTATCTTCCCAAGGTACCTAACTATTCCTAAAGGACCATACACAGAAGCCTCACAGATCCAAACACCTCAAGAGTTGTTTCAAAGAAAAAGCAGCTTTATTTCCAACCAGCTCTATTTCATTCTCTCCACTCAAAATACCTCTTAAAAGTAAATACAGTCTACAACAGAGACATGATCTGAGCAAGTGCCAAATTCACAGCAATGCAATACATTTAGCATATCTTCCAGGAAGCAAAGACGAAATAGAAAACAATAGAAACTGAAATCAAACTTTAAAAAAAACCTGGAATCTACGTGAGTATACAGGTGTGAGGTTAGAAGGAGGTGATTATGAAGATAACTACCTCCCTTAAGTGTTTCACTGCTTGTGTAGGACCCTCCAATTTCTCAATCCTTCTGACAACCCTATTTGATTCTGCTGATCCCATCTTTAAGGCTCTATTAGCACGTGTGAAAAGCACTAGAACTTAAAGAATAATAATAGTTATAGATAACCCTATCAAATAGGCTTAATGCTAATAGCAGTCCTACCTGGTAAAGATCATGATCCCCCTTTTACCAGAAGGCAATTAAGGCTTACAGTTTAAGTAATTTGCCTGATGTCACATAACTAGTAATGGCAAAGCTGGGATTTTGATCCCAGGTACCCCAGAGGCTCATGGCTTGTGAGCCAGGCACTACAGCTCTTGGTTTTTGACTGCCAAAAGACAATCACCACCTGTTGGTAGTTGTCAGGTTTCAGTATGCCTCAGAATCTCGTGGGAGCTTATAACCCTGCAGACTATCAAGCCCACACCAGATAATCTGATTCAGTAGTTCTGGTGTGATTCCCACAAACGTGCTTTTTAATTTTTGTTCTTTAACACAGTCTCGCTATGTTGCTGCTCCTGGTGCAATGGCGTGACAAGGGCTCACTGCAGCCTTGACGTTCCAGGCTCATGTGATCCTTCCACCTCAGCCTCCCAAGTAGCTGGGACTATAGGTATGTACCACCACACCCAGCTAATTATTTTAATTTTTTGTAGAGACAGGGTCTTGCTGTGTTACCAGGGCTGATATCAAACTCCTGGGTTCAAGTCATCCTCCCACCTCAGCCTTTCAAAGAGCTAGGATAATAGGCAGGAGCCACTGCATCTGGCCACCTGAATTTTTAAATAAGTAGCAAGGAGGTCTCTGGGCCACAAAAATGTCTATATTTTAGCCATTTGGCCCCATGACTTTTAAATCAAAGGCAATAAAACAAAGAGGAGGTTAGAGTTTTATTAAAGGCAGAAAGCCACCCTGGGGAACTTGATTAATGCTAAAATAGTTCAATAAAAATAAAAGAAAAAGTAAGCAGGTTAATAACAATGGAAGAATTCAATACCCCTCCAACTTTTATACAAATAAGACACCAGGAAACATTGTAGTAACAGTGACGAAACAAAACTTCCAAATATTCCTTAGTTCCAGCTACTGGAAGCCTGGGTGTGGGATCTGAGAATCCAACCAACCTGGCCATGACAGGAATGGCAAAAGTAGGCACGTCTTGTCTCCTTTCCTGCCCAAGTCCACAAAGCCACCCAGGGGTCTGGACCCACACTAGCCACGGTGATAGCAGAAAAGAAGAGGCAGTGGCAATTCCAAGAAACAGTCCTGGTTACAGATGTCTCCTGGCAACTTGCCAGTAGGAGAAGAAGCGTTTCACAGGACCAAAAGTGGGAAGAAGTAAAGCAAATTTAGGCAGTCTCATGTCCTTAAAGAGACTGACCTGTTATCTCCAGTGCACAGCATATGATTATATTCCCCAGGAACCTGCACATCCTGAAATTAAAGTACCATTTTCAAGACCATCACGTAGGAAAAAAAATCTGCCTCTAAAGAGTGTTCTTCTATTCAATGACATTAGCCAACTAAGAGTATTTCAGAAGCACTTGCTATTTACTGCTCAGACACAGTAAGGATGAGAGAGGGAAGAGGACAGAGAGAAGGATAGGGAAGAAATAACAGGAGCCAAGTATGAAGTCTTTGTTCCCCCAAGACCCCGTCAGGACTTTAAATAGCTTAAAGGATCCAGGGGCTCCCAAACAATTATCCAAGTAGCAAACCATATGTGGTGCCTTCACTTAGCTACAAATACTACTGCAAGGGGTGGGGGGGGGGAGGGGAAGGTGAAATAAAAGAACAGCATCGCCCCTCACAAACCTAAATGTGAAAGGACATGAAGGCTCACAAGAAGGTGGGCCACCAGCCGCAAAGTGGCTCCCACACCCACTGAAGAAAATTGAAAACAAAAAAGATGCTGAGGTCCTGCCTCATCTTCCTTTCCCTGTGCAGGCACGGCTTTCAACATGTAACCGGACACAAACATTTCCCACCCTCGAAGTGCTCTGAAAGTAAAACTCTGCTCCAAGAGGGAATGAAGTCTGTGCTACTTTTCCTAGAGGAACAGTGAGGATTCAGCCAGTAAGCCTGGGATAATGAGGCAGAAAGGGCATCAAATTCTTCAAGAGAACAAGGCTTGAGTTCAGTTCTCCGGAAGGCAATGAGGAAAAGAGCTGCCCTCGACCTTGAAATCAAACATTCCCTGAATATTTCATGGCAACCAAATGACCAAGAGTAGCAGGCAGCTTGATGCTGATCTATTGGGCTCTTGACAGTGATTGTGGCCCAAACTTGGTGGTTTGCCTCGGTTTCCTCTTAAGAATCAGCAAAACAGCCCGAGCATGGTGGCTCATGCCTGTAATCCCAGCACCTATTGGGAGACTGAGGTGGGTGGATCACCTGAGGTCAGGAGTTCAAGACCAGCCTGACCAACACGGTGAAACCCTGTCTCTACTAAAAATACAAATTAGCCCAGCATGGTGGCGTGCATGTGTAATCCTTGGGATTACTTGGGAGGCTGAGATAGGAGAATCGCTTGAACCCAGGAGGTGGAGGCTGGGGTGAGCTGAGATCATGCCAATGTACTCCAGCCTGGGTGACAGAGTGAGACTCCATAGGAAAAAAAAGAAGAAGAAGAAAAAAAAAAAGACTCAGCAAAATAAAAATTATCTGGACTTACTTATGACTTTGTGGTGAAAACCAAGCAAAATTATTTCAAAACTGTAAAAAATCAGAAACAGGCTAATTAGTACAAATTAAGGCAAGTCTAAGTTCATACTCAAGGAACATTTTGGCAAATATAAACTCCGTGAGAAAACCAAATCTATACTTTTACTGCTGCTAAAAAGCAAAGCTACTTAGCTAAGTTTTAAGGCATCTAACATGGATGTTAACAAGAACAAAAATGTCAAGGGACAGAAGACGAGATAAGCCAAAGTTACAGCACTAATCACTTTCTGCCTTGTATTATTATAATTTAATTACTTCATACAGGTCTTAGAGCCTCTGCCAGACTACATGAGGGCAGATCTATGAAAGAGAAAAAAAGCTGTTCATGATACCTAGAAAGTGCCCAGCATCGTGCCACATTCCTAGAAATATCAAAATACTGAGGGAATATAATGGGGAATTCAGAAAGAATTATCTAAAAAATTTATTTTTGACAACTCAAACCCTATTTCTTGTGATTATGGGATTTAATAAATCTGGTTAGTAAATCTCAAAGTGAACTTTAAAGCGGGGACAGCTGTATCACTGCAGCTTCATACTATCATTAGCAAATGCATAGAATGAAGGGTGCTTATACTACACTAGTTGAATACAAACTGTTCCTCAACCTTCTGGCTACTATTACTAAATATGATTTTATACTATACAAAGATAAGTCCGTTAATGAATAAAAATTAGAAAAATTTAACTAGATATCTCCTTGTACAACTGCAAAACCTAGACCCTTTGTAATCGCTAATGAAAAAGTAGTACTCTTGGCAGCCTGTGTCTAACGTTAGAGAAAACCCGAATTTACAAAATCCAAATAATCACTATGCTCTCTTTTGACCTGGCTAAGACTTTAAAACAATTTTCTATTCTCTCTACACCTACAAGTTTGACACAATGAATTATATTACTTATGATCCTGAAAAAACACACCCTCAATTTATTATTAGCTAAGCTAGCAGAAATCCTTACAGAACACATATAATACCATTCAGAGTTCAAGTAAAGCTGAACTGATACACTAAAAATATTTCAAGTGTGACAGTTCAACGCTAAAATAAATATGATAGTAAACTACCATATAAAGAGGAATATTTTCCTAATTTGGAATCAAAAGAACTAGCTTCCTCAAAAAAAATCATGAAGTTGAGATTAACCCTAAGTAAACACGGTTGCTGGGGTTGGTATATTTTGAGGTTAAACTGGAAGAAAAGAAGGAAAGGGTAGTGAAAGATCATGGAGCTCTTCCTTTGTTCTGGAAAGACTCGTCTGCAGCAATACAGGCATGAAGTTTTGGTGAATGAAATGTACTCTTTGTGTGCTGCTTAAATGAGCAAGCAGAGCTGAGAAGAAATAAAATATAATTAGTGTCTCTGTAGAAGAGCCTCTTTCTACCTAGCTAATAGTTGTGAAGATCAACTAGAAACATGAATGAACATTTAAAGCGGGAAATTCCTTAATTGGAAATGACATTTAAAAAAATCTACAAGTAAGAAGACAGAATTTAAAAGCAGTAGAGGAAAACAAGCAGAGAGAAAGAAGCCTTCAAAGACAAAAGTAGGCCTGAAGGTTTTCAAGGTAATGGAAACCGGTACGGTAACTGGTGGCAGCAGGGACCAGTATATCACAACTGGCTATGCCCTTCTGGCACTACTTTCCTTTTCATTGGTAGCTCATAATTAACCAGTTGGCCCCAGATCGTGTTTTCTAGTAATGGAGAAATCTTCTCCCACATTTCTTACTGTTCATACCCAGGCTAAAAATGGACAGCCAATGCCCTCAGTAGAGACAACCCCGTTACTTAAAGTACAGGCACCAAGCCAGATGAAACCCATCCAGCACAGGGATGTGCCACAAACCCTCCCACAGTTATAAAAGAGGGGAAAAGAACAGGAGGAAAAGAAAATAAATCTCTGACAACAGGAAACCAATTTTCTCTGTAACAGACAGCAGGAGCGGGTGAGCCCATTCAGAGGATAATATCATTTTGTTAGAAAAATGCTTCTTTGTGAATGTCTTCCTTTCTTCACCTTATTAAAAAACAATAATTATTATTAAAGTTTCTTCTTGGAAGAACACAGAAGGGAAAATGAGGCTGAATATGACACCATTATTTAGCTGGTGCCAGTGGAACCTTCGATTGAGCCAGATTTCCAGTCAAATTTGTGCAATGAATTGTTGTGCATTTCAAAACACAAGACTGAATTACGTAAGTGCACGCAGAAAGGTCTCCCTTTTAGACACTGGGTTTCTGCTTGGTTGCTGCATCTCTTCAAGGTCTAAATTAGGATGCCAAGTCTAGTGCCACATATTTCATCCACCAAATTCAAAATATTCTAAGCCTGTGCATAAATATTCAGTAAAATGAGGCCTGTACCTTTTCAGGACAGATATCAGTCTAACCTTACAGAAGGAAGATGACTTTCTTTTACTGTACAGTCTACTTGACATCAATCAGAAAACTTCAACATTTATCACCCACTACTACCATGGAGAAATATGGGCAAATAAACTTAAAAGAACTATGAACAGCACAGACATGTAGATGCAATACTCAGCTGGCACAGCAATTTCATTATATATATATAGCTTGCCTTGCCCTACTGTGTGAAGGGACCGTTACAAACTTGAAGCCACACTCAGGAATTTGTTGGGGTTCTTTTCTCCAGCTGGTTGCACCTAGTGAACAGGCAGGCAAGTCACAGCACACAGAACAGTCAGGTGAGGGTAGAGGGGAGGAGGGCAACAATGGGGAACTTCTCCATCTATAACTGTGGTTGCTGTTCACAGCTGTTCCGTCTGTGGGGAATGACATGGGACGTGAGACTGGTGCCTTGATCTGTGAGAATACAGTTTTATCTCCTCCTTCATGTAATGTCACCCTAAATATCCTTGTCCTTCCAGCCATAAAAGAACTGAAATGGTGCCTATTTAACAAAGTTTTTATGTCAATCCTATCACCATCGCATTGTGACAATGACACCCTTACCTTTCCTACTGCTGGCACCCTAACTCCCTTAACACAAAGGGTTGGCACCACTCTAAATTTCTACAATTCATTAAAAAACAAAACAAACACCACTAACTATTTGAGTGGTGCTATGTGCTTGCACGTTAAACATATTAATTCTAATCCTCACAATAGCAAAAAAAGCTGGAATTATGACAGCTTTACTTCACAGAGACCTAAGAAGTTAGGTGCCCAGAGAAATAACATGCCCAATATCACATATGTCAGAGCAAAAAGCTCCCACAAAGATCTGTCTGCCCCAGAAACCATCACAGTTTCTATCATCTGCTTCCCAGTTGCTGTGGTAGCAAGAACTGGCAGATTACCCACTGGCTTTTCACTCACTACACACAATGTCCCCTAGACCTGAAAAGGTCAATTAATTTCAACACGTAATACATGCTTGCCCACCCTGGGAAGCTCACCAAACAGGAAAAAGTTGGATCTAGTAGTTATGCTAGTTATGAAGCTATTGTCATGCAGTTTCAAAACTGATCATTCTAAACTTTTCCTTGGTGACGTTAGGGCAGGGAACCTGCAAACCCTGTCTCTGCCTTGCCAGCTGGCTTCCTTAGCTCTGCCAATAGGGGGTGCCAGAGGCAGCTGGGACAGGAAGAAGGGGCAGATCTTTCCTATTCCTGCCAGTGGCTCCAGAGCACAACTTCTTCCTCCCAGCAATGGTAGCTTGTTCCAGTAGCAGCAAGCGAGTTCAGCTTGCTGCTTTCCCAACACTCCTAGAAATAGGTTATCACACTTCCTCAGATTCACAAGAACCAATCAACTGGCAGCACTCCTGGGAAGTCTGGGTCCCAAGATCCTGGAGTTCCAGTCCTAGTCTCCAAGCTTAGAGACACAAGCATCAATTAACAGCAGTCTATGTCCCCAGCTTCACATAGTCTCCCTCTAAATTTCCATGTTTTTATATGTTTTCTTTTCTTATTCCCCCAACCTTAGAGGGCAGGAGGTACATCTTGTAGTTATTACCTCCATGCTACCCTTAGGGTTCTTTTTTTCACCTTATTAGTATTCCCACATCTAGCTAATCATTTCTTACATTATGTTCTCTCTGTTAAAATAACTGGTGTGCTTTCTGTCTCCTTACTGGATCCTGACACCGTAGCTAAAAGCACCCTCTCTTGCAGTTCACAACTGGACAAAGAAAAGTGACCATCAGATAGCAGCAGTCCACCTCTCTTGATAAACAACACTCCGCAGAGAAAATTCCCTCTTACCTATTCCATACCACCAGCTTCACCCTGCCTGCCCCCATATACCATGACCACCTACACTGTGCAAATATGCACAAAAGATCCAATAAAAAAGGAACTAGTACTCATAAAGAGCTTCCACAGTTAAAATATGTGATGACTGAGAAATGCTTACAAGATTCAACAACTGGTAACACAAAGAGAAGACTTTCAAGTCACAGTACGTGTCTAATCCATGGAATGTGCAAGATATGAAAATTACACAATAAGAGAACAAAATAACCTATAATTTTTTCTACCTATAATATGCTGTTGAACACTCTCATGGATAGTGAATCATTTTGTGGTTTTCAAGCCCAACCACACAGGAAAGCTGCATTCATGGCTTTGTAAATTGCAATCATGATAGAAATGGAAGACTAAAGTTAGCTTAAATGTGTCAGCGTGGTTACTATATTGCATAAAATGGTATGTAAATAAAGTAAGGGTTAAAGGAGATGACAAATCACGGGAGGCCCAAAATACCAGCAAAATGTCATTTTTCTACTATAGCAAGATGAAAAAAATCCCAGATTTGTTATCACATATTTTATCATGCAATGTTTCTGAATGAAGTCTAGGAACTTCTCTTAAGCCAGCTGTCAAAAATAAGTGGAGCTGGGTGCATACCCAGGGCTAGGAGAAGGGGAAAAGGGAAATTACTGTTTAATGGGGACAGAGTTTCAGTTTTGTAAGATGAAAATGTTCTATAGGTATGTTTTGCAATAATGTGAATATACTTAACATTTCTGAGCAGTAAATAAAAATGGTAAAGATGGAAATTTTATGTTATATATGTGTTACCACAACTAAAAAAAAAAAAAAAAAAAGGAATGCTGGGCATGGTGGCTCATGCCTTTAATCCCAGCAGTTTGTGAAGCCAAGGCACGTGAATCACAAGATTCACAAGAGTTAGATGTGAATCACAAGAGTTAGAGACCAGCCTCAGCAACAGAGTGAGACTCTGTCTCTGCAAAAAATAAAAACAAAAATAGTTGGGTGTGGTGGCATGTGCCTGTAGTTATAGTTGTCTGGGAGGCTGAGGTAGGAGAACTGCTTGAGCCCAGGAGGTTGAAAGCCCAGTGAGTGGAGATAGCACCACTGCACTCCAGCCTGGGGACAGAGTGAGACTCTGCCTCAAAAAAAACCAAAAAAGAAAAAAGAAAAAGAAAGGTAAAGCTCATTTCATTCAGTACTCTGCTGATCTCTTTAATCTGGAAGAAGCATCAGGAACACTATCAAATTCAATTTCCACATTAATATAAGAATATTCAGATATAAAACACTGATCTTTGGTTAACTGCAAAGATACTTAGTTACTATTTAACAATCAAGCATGCTAGCCCAGTTCTGCTCCTGACAACTATATTCCAAACTGCTTGCTGAACAAGCTCCACGAATGGATCTTATGGTCCCCTTTTGATGTCGTTTCTCCAGCCTAGATGCGACTGCCACAGCAGTGTGAAATATTTTGTTGACTCAGATGCCAAATATTCTTCAAGACATGCTCGAATGCTGCTCAGCGACTCCAGGAAGCCTTCTGTGAATTTTCTAATAAAATATCCTGTATTCTCATAACACATCTAACCCAACTCAGTATGTATGCATCTGACATCCCACAGGTGATTACAAGCTACCCGAAATTAAAAACAGCATCTTGTTCACCTTTTTGATACCACTATGCTCATTTAACCCTCAAAGCAATTCAAAAGAGTCAGCAAATATTACCTATATTTTCATTTATGAAGAAAAAGAGGGTCAAAGAAATTGAGAGACCCTTGGCCACACCACTAAAAATAGCAGGAGCAAAAGTTGAACTCGAATTTAACTAATTCCAAAATCTATGGCCAATGGATGCTATCACAGGGCATCAAACAATATTATGATTCCTCTCTAACAGCTTAGACTTTGAGCATCTTAGACTTCCTCTCTAACAACTTAGACATTCCTTTTCCTCTCCCCCAAGCACTCAGCTCCTTGTCCTAGAAGAGCAGATTGTGTGTAAGGAGAAGGGAAGACAGGGAGCCTGAGCATCCCCCACACAGCACCACCCTCTACTCTAGAGATATGTACAAGGTGACCTCCTTACCCGAACCCAAACTCTGCCTCACCACTCGATGACAAGGATGCTGGGTGGCTCCAAGCAAATGTTGCTGAATGCAAGAAATTTCTCCAGGGTCACTGCTAATGAGAAGCCAGAACATCACGCCACTTAGCTACAGAATGTTCACCTAATAAATCTTACAGATTTGAACAAAACCCAAGACCAGGAGGTTATAAGAAAAAACAAACAAACAATTCAGAACCACTAGCCTAACAATCTACGTCACTACCTCTATATTTCTAAATATATGAGGTTTGACATTGAAACTAATTAGAAATAAAAGAAAAGGCTGTAATTTAAAAACACAAATATTTCTTTCTGAATGGTTTAATGGTAATACATGGCCACCACTATTTCTTTTGAGGATACTCCTCTTTTTCCCTTGATTAAGTTCTATTCAGCTAATTTTGATCCAATAAAAGTGCACGGCAAAGGACGAAGGATCAACAACCTAAACAAAATGAGGAATCCAAAGAAGCACATTCTACCTCGGCAAATGAATCAGCATGCTATCAGGCCCGAAAGAACTATCGTGGCCATGTAACAAGTTGAAGATGAGGCTTTAGGGAAAACCAACCTGCATGCCTTTTAATTGCAGTGTGCTAGATTTCCTTAAAAGCAGACACGTGTCTTTTGCCTGTTTGGGTGCTGCCAGCATGCTGAAGACCATGAATGTTTAGGTTACAATTAAATACGGAAACAATGCCATTATGTAGGATAGTCTTTCTACCGCAGTGAGAAACATGATATTTTAGCTATAAAAGTTCAATTATTTGTCTCACATTAATTATGAACTCAGATTTAATCAGACAGGGCTAGGCTCACATTTATACATGTGTAATTTATGAATTTTTTAAAAAGGTTTGGCAATCGATTTGAGTGTAACTAAGGGTTATGTTTAAGCTTCCTAACTGGGTTAATATACTGACACACAATTGATAGAACTATAAATCTACCATTAACAGTGAATCATCATAGGCTGTTTCTTGGCGGCAATACAATGGCCTACCTCAGAGAATCCAGTAGAGGGGGGAGACAGAAAGAGACCACTGCTGGGGGCAGCGTGGAGGGGCAGATGGCAGGCAGAGAGGCCTGCACACATATTTGCCTAAGCAAGTGTGAAGTCTTTCTGGGTAAAACTCCATTTGTTAAAATGTATGTGCCAATCACTGGAGATGCTGGTTCTCAAGAGAGAAAAATTAGAAGACAAAGCTTAACACATAGACAAAAGCCTTGTAGGATGAGGAAATATACACAAGGTACTATAAGAACAGAGGAAAAGAAGTGCTTAAATTCTTGAAAAGGTCAGATATGCTTCATGAGATGATACTGAGCTAAGTCTTAAGGATGGACGACCACTGGCTAAAGACATGTGCAAAAGTATGGCCCATTTAAGAAATAAGCGGGCAGTTGAAACTCTAACGAAAATGAAAACGAAAAAGGAAAAGAGCCAGGAGAATCAGGGCACCAGTGATCCAAAAGAGAAGAGAATTTGAAGAAGGAAGATACGACAACAGACTTAAAACATTCAAAGCGATTTCTGAAGACCAAAACATGCCCACTGGAAGTTCAGCAAGAGCAGTTTCAGTCAGATTTTAGTGGGTCGCATGGTTGATAAAATGTACATGATTAATGTACACGAAATCTTTCAAGAAAGAATGGCAGCTAAAGGCGGGTACTGGGTCAAGAGAGAACATGGATTCTGTTTAAAAAGTGAAAATCAACTTTATTAAATGAGTAAATTAAAAGGTAGAAAAAAGGGCAGCTGAGGGCATTTCTGTCACAATACAGAAAGACTAGATTATGAATGATTCATAAATACTCTATTCCCTAATCCGCTAATTACAAACTGTATGATCTGGGAATCATGTATTTATCTCCAACAGGGACTCAAACTTATTCATCTCTGTAGCCTCCAGCATCTAGTACTGAGTCTGACACATGGTACACACTCAATTAATGTTTGTTGAATAAAATTAATCTCTCTGGACTTTCATTTCCTTCTCTATTTAAAAAAAAAAAAAAGAGAGAGAGAGAAAGGGTTGACTAGATCTAAATGATGTTCCTTCTAACTCTAAATGCCCATCGGCCTGTAAATGTTACGTAAAATGGGTCAATTCCCTATGATTCCTGGAAAACATGCCACATTGTAACATTCACATTCAACCAAGGGTGTGAGAACATCAAAGCAGCACACGTTTCGCCTACTAGTGAGAATATATGCATTCTTGAAATCCTCCTTTGAGGTGGAAATGTCTCCATTAAATCAGGTCATAGAAAGGAAATCGAAGTTAGATCCCTTCAGAAAATAATGTTTTGATAAATGTAACTTTTTCCCCTCCCCTCCCCCAGTACTAGCTGTCAGTCTGCACAGACGCTGGTATGACTTGAAAACCTTAAAAAATAGAAAAGAAGCCTTTGAAAGTTTTCAAAAATTCAAAGGTAATAAATCTACAGTTGTGTAAATGTCTTACGTCTTCTAGGCCTCTCACTCGTTAAGTTTTAATCCAAATTGGGAGCTAGGGAGGAAGGAAAGGAAGAACAGAGAGACAAGGAAAAGGAACAAAGAGCCAAATTTCAAAAGTCCTCTGTATCTGCAGGCAGCTAACAGGAAATACTTGCGGTACATTAAAACATCAACACAAATCAACAGATTCTCAGAGGAGCAAATGAAAAATCAACTTCCCA
Source organism: Papio anubis (assembly GCF_008728515.1). Classification (NCBI taxonomy): domain Eukaryota; kingdom Metazoa; phylum Chordata; class Mammalia; order Primates; family Cercopithecidae; genus Papio; species Papio anubis. The sequence goes on from NC_044979.1 coordinate 30,582,386, forward strand.
TTATTATCAGGAAAGCTACACAGCCTTAAAAATTGGAAGGCAACTGCCTTGAGCCTAAGAGTTCAAGACCAGCCTGGGCAACGTAGTGAGACCTTGACTTTACAATGAAAATTTAAATATTAGGCAGGCATGGTAGTACACAGCTGTAGACCTAGGTACCTGGGAGGCTGAGGCAGGAGGATAGCTTGAGCCCAGGAATTTGAGGCTGCAGTGAGGTAGGATAGAGCCACTGTACTGTAACCTGGGTAACACAGCAAGGCCCTGCCCCCCTCAAAAACAAACAAATGAAAAACAATAAAAACCAACAAACAAAAAGCATAAAAAGACAGAAGAAAAGGTGTTCCAATGAGCAGATGACAATGATGAGAAGTTTAAAGTGTGTACCAGAAGTTCCATCACAAGGAATATGCAATCTGGGCCAGTCACAAAGGGATTTCTTATTCAGAGAGCCACTAAAAAATGGGTTATGTATAGGATATCACATCCATTAATCATTCCAAACTTCCTTGTAGTTTAACTCATATGCTCATTTCTTAAGATAAAAAGAGAAAAGGAAAAACACCATGCAGCAAAAAAACCTATAGCAAAAGGGATAAGGAAAACCAAGAGCCAGTCAAGGAGAAAGTGGAGTAAAGAAACTCACAGTCCTTGTCTTGAGGGGAGGGCTGTTACCCCAAATCATGATCTCCATGGCTTAACTCTTTAGAACAGTTAAGTTCTGCATACCAGCAGAATATATGGTTAACAAGGAGAGGGCAGAGAAATTGTTCCTAATAAGATTTTAAGTGAGTCATGCTCAGTAACCCAGATGACTTCTTTACTTATCTAACTGAACAATGTATTTTATCCAAGAAGCCATTAAAAGGGCAATGCACATGCCTAAAATACACAGCGATCAATTTAAAATGAAATTCAAGAGAAAAATGATATGGCTATAAAACAAGTAATCTTTCAAGGAGCTCAAGATTTACCAAATTTACCCTCAAATTTTCAGTTGCAATGTGGTAAAACTCTGGGTCTTGAAGGATAATTGAAGAAGCAGGCATTAGAAAAGGGAAAAGAAAAAAAAAAAAGGATGTCAACAAATCACATAAAACTGGTCCAGGCTTCAGGAAGTGTCCACAAAAATGTCCCTCAAATTTTTTTTAGACATCTTTCCTGATGCAAGCAGATGTTAAGACAGAAACCAAAAAATTGTTTTATTTTCTTCTGTACATGCTTAGAAAGCAGAAGGCACAGGAAGGAACCAGGACTAAATAAACATGCAGCATAGCTGGGGTTATTAAGGCAGGCAGATCTTCTGCAATCTCAGTATAACTTAAATTCAATGATCTGTGCCAAGAGTCAGATAATAGAAAAATTTAAGTATCCAATACATATTATTCTTAAACACTATCCTGTCAGCCACCATTAAATACCATTTTGGTGGCCTGTAAAATTGATATTTCATATCTACTGAGTGTACAATGAATAACTCTGAGAAAGCATTCAAGGCTTTAGATACACATTTGAGGTTTTGCAAATAAACCCTAAGAATCAATTCAACAGCAAGAATGCTAACTAAATTTCATGACTATTGAATATCTAGCAATTACAGTCACCTAGAAAGATATACTGAATTGTTAGATTACTTTTAGGCCAAAAGGCTTAAATGGCTTAAGCTCCCCAATGGCCATCAAGGATGGTATTTCTTAAAGAATGTCATCTCACCACTAATAAACCTGTATAAGATTTTTCTCTTTCCTTCTGTGAATAACATGTATCAGAATTCACAAGATGAATCAATATCACTTCTGTCTCTGCATTCATTAAAGAATCTTGGAAGAGGGCTTCATGACTTGCCCTTGTTTCTCTATGCTGTTTATCTTCCAATTAATTTCTACTTTGACTTCCCTTCCTTCCTTCCTTCCTTCCTTCCTTCCTTCCTTCCACTGTTCAATCTAAATGCATTCCTGGCCGGGCACAGTATCTTACGCCTGTAATCCCAGCACTGTGGGAGGCCAAGGTGGAAGGATTGCTTGAGGCCAGAACTTCTTGACCAGCCTGGGCAGCATAGTGAGATATCATCTCTACCAGAAAAGGTATGGAGATGTGTCCCTGTAGTACCAGCTACTCAGGAGGCTGAAGCAGGAGGATCACTTGAGCTGAGGAGGTCAAGAGGCTACAGTAAGCCGTGACTGGGCCACTGCACTCCAGCATGCGCAAAAGAGCAAGACCCTGTCTCACAAAAAAAACAAAAACAAAAACAAAAAACCAGCATTCCTTTAGGCCAGCCCCCACTTTCATGATCATGATCATGAGGTTTCCTCATGCCTTTCTGCTCTCAAACTACCCATGCCTTTCTCTAAACACTATTCTCTTCCAAAATATTCTATATTTCAATAAATAAAACCTTTTTTTTTTAATTTTTCCTGCTTCACTTACATTCTCCCAATTCCAGCCTCTCTACCACTTTCACTGCGTATACAAGAGGCTCAAAAACACAGGTCTGTGAACAAGGGAGAGCCTGTGGTGAAGTTTTCCCCAGTTCTCACAAAATGAAAAAAGGGAGAATGACATGGTGAGAATGGGTCTGGATGAATTTACTGTAAATTACTCCAGGTTGAACAACTGTCCATTATTCTGAAATTATACCTTTTCCATGTTTCAGAATTACTTGTTCTTTCTTTTAAGAAATAAGGATGTCAGAAGTAGGAGAGAGGTGAGCTTTCAAACTTGAAGAAGAGTTAAGAGTTTTCCAGAGGAAGGAAAGAAGGATAGGCAGTAGAAAAGAATGGAGAGTTCAAAAAGGAATATGACAAGAGGAGGTCATGCTGGAGAGGGAGTCAGGGGACAAGTCAGCAGGGGCCTCAGTTTGTTTGCCCGGCAGAGACATTAACCTGTAGAATACAAAAACGAGAAAACTTTTAGGAAGGGAAGTGATGTGATCTGAATTTTACAAAAAAGAAATGAATAGTCATACTTGAAACAGTGAGCCAAAAAGCTGTGTAATAAATGAGACAAGAGGTAAAGGCCTCAATGGTAGGGGGAGGCAGAACTGTGAGATAACATCCAGAAGTTTAAATCAGTTAATACATATAAAGCACCTATCACAATATAACCCATATGTAGAAACTTAACAAAAGTTAGTAATTTCCTGTTTACTTTTTCTTTATACCTTGGAATTTCCATTAGATGTGGTAACATTAATCCATGGATATCTAATAACCCAAGGGTTTCCATTTAACATGTTTCCTATCAACACAATGAAAATGTCAATATAAAGTAACTGGTATAGGTCCCCACCTTAAGGAACACTAATTATCCAAGTCTAAACCATACTATTTTATACATGACCAAAGTCGCCACCAAACTAGTAGAAAATTTTTTAAGTCTTCAAGGCAGAACATAAAAAGATCTGGTACAGTAGGTGCTCAATAAGTGCTTGATGATTAGAGAATTTTTCTTTCTCATAAAATTTCACATGAAGCAAAAGAGCAAAGAAAACCCAAGTTAAACTCCAAGCACAGCTGCTACAAGGATCCTCAGCAATGTGTGGGTATGATTGGCCTATAACCACCCCCTTTAACATGGCAATCTTAATTATCAATGTGTTAAGAGCATGCAGCCTCTCTAATCATAGGTATGAATACAAGCAGATAAAAGCTAAAGTGAAAGGAAATCCATCTCCCTATGACATCAAACGAATCTGCTGTAGCACAAAGCTGCTCTAGTCTGTTAACACAATATTCATCAGGGGAAAAAGAGAATCACAGAATTCTGCTAATCACTGTCTGCTGACCAGTATCCTGTCAATCACCAAAAAGGGAAAGCCTGTTCCCCATGGGCAAAAATTGTTGCATCTAATAAGGCTTCAAAAATCAAAACAGGCTGAAGTAGATAGAATAAGGGCCACTGAAGAGTTTAGGTAACAGCTGTCAGATTTCACTTCTGTAATAGCAGGCACACCTGGTTCAATGTCTGCTGGGAACAGTAACCATGGCTCTACATATCCAAATGAAAAGGGGTGCCACACTAGAAGGTGACTCATGCAATCCTCAGAAGGCATGTGATAACTAGCCTTTAAAGGAAATATATCCAGAATTGATTTCTGTCCCCAAATTCCAATGTGCAGAATCTTACCATGAGTCCCCATTCTCCTGCAGCATGTTTGCTGAATTAAAGAGGAAATCACTGCCACATACATTACTTCACTAGGTGCTGCAATAGGTCTATTTCCTATTTAGCAAAATGGGGAGGAAGGTAATGCTTCACCTGCTGGGCAGTTGTAGTCTTCAGCGTTTCTATAACAAATACATGTATGGCAGTTGAAAAACTCAGTCCAGGCCACTGGGAAAGGTCAGTGGTGAAGCAGACAACCTTCACTCTCCCTGCCCTCACTACAGCTACTCATGGTGGTCAGAAGCTCCAGTGTGCCCAACCCACAATCACACACAGAGGTCTACAGCCCTGCTTTGCAGAGGGAGGAGCCAAGTGCTCCAAGTAAGGTTTGGTTACTTTCTTTAACTTCCATATAACTTTAAAGACCTAATAGGCTGATTGAATCATGACTCTCTTGCCAAATTAAAAATCATTACTCTGTAGAATAGCCAATTAAATTCTATTTTCAGGGAACCAACAACACATCTCTGCCCCGCAAAAGGATTGTAACCTATGACAGAATGAGGCTTAAATAGAAAAGCTCCCCAGGCTATTTAATGATGCCTTAGCATGAAAAGAAATACATTCCTCATTTGAAAACCAGTTTACTTTGTTTTCTTTATTCCTATTGCTAAATAGGAAATAGACCTATTGCAGCACCTAGTGAAGTAATGTATGTGGCAGTGATTTGCTCTTTAATTCAGCAAACATGCTGCAGGAGAATGGGGACTCATGGTAAGATTCTGCACATTGGAAATTGGGGACACTCATGCACACATATCACAGAAACCACTATTGTGATTAGGATCCTATTAAATTAACTTCCCTTTTCCTCCTGGAAAACAACCAGAACTCAACTGTGATCATCCTCAACAACCATGAAGGAGGTCAGTGTATTTAGATTAATCTCCCCTGCTTAGGAGAGACAATCAAGAAACAATAGGAAGTCAGACAGGTAAATAAGGCACCAGACTAAGAATAGTTACTGAGAATCCAGCCAGGCAGGGCATGAAACTACTCTCTGCCTCCTCAAAGATGTGCAACCTAGGTAGGATCAGATATTACATCTTGATAATGAAGAAACTGGTCACTACTCAGATTAATTGTATATAACCCAAACAAAAATTTTATGGGATGCTATCTTAAGTGAAAAAGGGGAATCTGGACTAAGCACTACAAATAATTATACCTAAGTTCAGTATCTTGGGCTTCCCCTTTATGAAACGATTACTGGGAATAATCCAGGTAATTATTCTCATGTATTCTATGAGATTACAAATCTGAACATGCTTTGGAACATTTTCATTATTACTGAATTTACATTTCATTATGATTGCTTTTACTTTATTAATAAGAGAAGGCAAAGCTCTATCAAATATATAAGCATCTGGCTAATTTGCTCTAAGGTTAGCAAAAAGATATTCCTTGGATAAAAGGAAGGACTTATAAATCAAACCATGAAATAAGGTTCAGACCTGGATTTCTATTCCAAGTGAAAAAGAAAATCAGATGAACAAAAAAGTTTCTTCTTCCTTTCTTAATGCCTATGGAGCCAAAGCGCTGCTATTATCTCTGCCCCAGCAACTTGGCGTAACTGGGCTGAGTTACAATTATAAAAGAAATTCAGTATCACAAGGCAATAAATCAGTTTCCATTTTTCTCGATGAATTCTGTGTTCAATTACATAAATTAGTATAATGAAGAGGAGGGGAAGGAAGGATGATTGCCACATAGTGAAGGCAGCTTCGACAAGAACCAGCTAAGTCACTTGCAAATAATGTGTAGAAATACTAATAATAACGTATTACTTCTATGGTGATCTAATTGGTCTCTTCGTTTTTATAAGATCATAGCATCAACAGGGTCTGCGGGTTGGATGAGAACTTCAAAGTCTTTTAAGTTCAGCTTCCCACATACTGTAAAATCTTCTCCATGTTCCTACCTTCTCCTGAAGCAGCTCACTCTCTTCTACCAGACACTTTTCTTAGAAAGTTCTTTTCTTCACATTGAGCAGAAATATGTTCCCATATATCTGATCCTACTTTTATTCTTTAATGTCCCGCAGAACAAACCTAGTAATCTTTCTCACTGACTAGGCAATATTACAGTGTCTCTGCAATGCAGCCTAACAAAGAGGTCATAAAACTTGAGTTTTCTGTAGCTCAGTAGAATTCTAAATGCAGCCAAAATCATAAAGAACTCACTTTTCAGTCATAGGACACCTTAGGCAACTAAATCCCCAGTGCACTGTGAAACCCGTTCTTCAGGAGATAGACAGCCTGTTGCTCTAAATGACCAAATAGGATAAAAAGGGATCTAAAATAAAAAATTTCTTCTTCTCATTGTCTAATTTGCCTGTGAAGGCACTGAAGCAATTCTAGCAAAAGAGATAAGAATATAGTGTCATTATGATCTGTGAACAAAACCCTCAACAGAGAACACTGGGACAGGCTTTCATTATGTCAAGAAGAAAATTACAAAGGAAGCTCTCTTTGAAGAGGTAGGTGATTGTAAGTCCAAATTTTAGGTGTCAAAGAAAACAGAAATTATTTCTGATGGGATCCATACCTTAGACAAGTTAGCCTCACTGGGCCTCATACATTATCTGTAATATCAGGACATAGGACACAGGTACTTTAAAAGTCCATGACAATTTTGAAACTCCATTATTCTAACTGAAGAAAGGAATTCTGACTCAGGCACCCATCTCACCGCTTCCTCCAAAGAAGATCCTACTTATCATGAGATCTTCTAGTTGTTTGACACGTTGACTAGATTTCACAACTAGAAGCTACCATATTTTAATCAGTGTGATGTGAAAGTTATTCCGAAATATATAAAACATGTGAGAAACCAAAACTAACATGAACGATTCAGTCCTGTTGGTGGGGGTTTTCAGGTAACAAACAATTCCTGAACTTGCTATTGCTTCAAGGTAGGAATGGACCTCTTCATCCACTTAAAACAAGTGTCTATGATCTTCAAGGAACCATCTGCATGCTAAGGATACAAAAACGAATCAAACATGAATCCTACCTTCAAAGGAGCTAAAAGTCCAGTAAGGGACATGAGACGTCCCCACAGTGCAAAAATAGAAAAACAACGCCATAAAACAAGACATGGATAAAGTACTTTGGCCGCTCAGTAGGAGAGATTACTTCTGACACAAAGGACCAGAGAAGCCTCACAGAGATGGTCCCGACTGCTTGAATAATGAAGAGTGGGTAACACTTGCACACAAATGAAGAGAAAGAGCAATTCAGGCAGGAGGCAAATCAGGAAAAGCAAAAAGGACAGAGTGCATGAAGCATATACAGAAAACCACAATCTAGTTTGGCAAACTTGTGCTGTACTGTTCAGTGGGTGTGCCAGTGCCATCTGGTCAAATCTGCAGTAGGGAGGACTGTTCCACGGAGCACTTTTGACCCCTAACCATTAAGTGTTCCCAGTGACCTGTATATTAGAAACATTTCTACACATTTCCAAAGGCCCCTTGTTAAGAACCATTCTAAATTGGAGCAAACAGTATATAAAGGTCATTATAAGAAATGTTTGGAAGCTTAGGCCACATCATGGGAATATGGTCATTGTCTCTATGAAATGAGATGCTTTTTAAAAGTTGAGAATAAGGAGAGTGGCAGAATCAGAGGTATATTTCAGGATTAATGGAGCAGCCATACATATAACTGAATTAGAGAAGCGGAACAACTGGAAATAAGAAGGCCAGTTAGGACTGGTTGTTACAGCAGTCAAGGAAACATGTATTTAGGACCAGAACTACTCAGCTCTAGTGTAATATGTCACTACCATTCAGGTCAGAAGAAAAAAAGAGATTTCTCCATGTGCTGCAACAATCCCCCACCTACTGCAACATGGAACTAAGTGTTTTTTGCCTAGAAAATGTGGTATTCACGTATGCAGGTAGGTATCTTGCCTTATTACGTATGGACTAATTAGGAAACACGGTATTTGGTAAGGCATCAGCATAACAAATCAACTTAAAATGACACTTGAGAATAGGCAACTCAAAATGAAAGCCAAGATTACTAGTCTAAGTCTTTCAGACCAAAGGGAATCCATCAGAGACCCGGGAGGCAGCCAGCAGCTCCCAGCTAGGTGAGGTGGATGGGCAGTAAATGAAAAGCTAGAGGCTCCTTATAGGTGCTTTCTTAGTTAGGGATCTAAAGTGAACTCTGAGCCACTAAGTAAGCACGAGTGACAGTAATAACCACTAAATAACTATGTACCACTCAAATGTGTATTATGCATAAGCATTATTTGAGACCCATTTTAATATTCACATAAACTAAGAATTCAACAATATTACCGTTTTACAGACAAGACAACCATAGCTCAAAGATGTTAAATAACTCATCCAAAGTTAGTCACTCCTAAGTTACAGAAACCCAGGTCAGTCTGACTACAAACTGTCCTCTTTCCATGGTATTCAATTCAGAAATTACTATAGGATGACAAGAAAAGCATTTAGAAGACACGAATAGGCTGGGCACGGGGGCTCACGCCTGTAATCCCAGCACTTTGGGAGGCCAAGGAGGGCAGATCACAAGGTCAGAAGATCGAGACCATCCTGGCCAACATGGTGAAGCCCTGTCTCTACTAAAAATATGAAAAGCTAGCCAGGCGTGGTGGCACGTGCCTGTAGTCCCAACTACTCGGAGGCTGAGGCCGGGGAATTGTTTGAACCGGGAGGCCGAGGAGGTTGAAGTGAGCCAAGATCACAACACTGCACCCAAGCCCGGGGAGAGAGGGAAATCCCAACCAAAAAAAAAAAAAAAAAAAAAAAGACAAATAAATGGGACTGGCAAGGAGGTAGACAAACATGAACAGTTATGGTTATGAAACTCTAGATGGAAGGTAAAGGGCACAATGTAAAACAGAGTGCTAACTTCTGAGAAAGTCCAACAGAGCCACTAGTATAAACCAGTGTAGCTGTGAATAAAGAAGGGCACCTCATTTTAGCAAGGTCTTTGGGCTATCCTCCAGGTAAAAGGTAGAGGTAACAGATAACACACAACAAAAACACAGCATCTTTCTCCTTTCATTCATGAACTATATAAATATTTGCTTAAAAACAACAACTTAACAACTTATCTTCTGTAGTCCAAAAAAAAAAAAAAAAAATCAAAATCAGAGACAGGTGCAGGTGGCACAGGCCTGTAATTCTAGCTATTCAAGAGGCTGAGGCAGAAAGATTGCTCGAACCCAGGAGCTGGACACCAGACTGGTCCAAACAGGGAGACCCCCTTCTCAATCAATCATAAAAATCTCAAAACCAACTGATTTTCTTTAGTAAACTGACAAATAATATGTCACATTTTCCCTTTGCATACTTTCCACACTAAAGTAGGTCGTGGTTGTGTGTTTTGGAAATCAATAATGTAATATCCCATCTTATCCAGTAACATTTAATAGTTGCTATCACGTCCAACTGTCCATTCTTGACCTTGTCTCCATCCCCAAATATGGACAACCAAACAACTTCTTCAATTTATCCAATTAAGACGGAAGTCTAGACACCCAAATCTGTGCTACAAAGCTGAAAGAATCTCTTTCCTCTACCAAATCCTCCCTAATGTTTTACAACTTTATCAACTCTTCCTGAGTTTTCCAACATTTACAGCTGCCAACTCTGACAATATTTTGCATATAACATTAATATCTAAGTTTCACAAGAGTTAGGAAAAATTGATATTTTTCCCTACTGCCAAAAGAAGGCTTCATTTCCTCTGTTCAGTGATTTCTTCCCACTCGTTATGGGGAGGTAGACAGGAGAGTGCAGCAAGTGCCTTGATCATAAAATGCAGTGGAACAGCTTTGCCTTTCCTCTTAACGAGCTGGGTCACTGGATAACTTCTTAACCTAATAGTTACAAAATTCACTATTTGTGAATGAGGATGAAAAGGGCCCAAGTGACTAAAAACCAAGAGGTGAGCATGCAGCAGTCTACAGGAGAAATGTATCACAATTCTGTGGGTGACCACAAGAGTGAAGAGGAATGTGCTTTCCCTGAACTCACAGATCCCAAAGGTAAAAGGCTATGACATTCTTAAAACTAATTGGTCCCCTAGCAGAAATTTCTGTTCTGAGTTGCAGTTAAATTGGAGCCTTGTCTACATGAGCTTTAGCCTGGGCGAGTGAATGCAACCCGAACACCTTCACTCCTGTTGCTGGCCATTAACATAAGGGCTTTGAACCTTTGGTTATAAGAGATACCCAGTGTTTTGTACCACCTCTGTACTTGGATGTCTAAGTGACACAGTAACTGGAATCGCACAAACAAAAGGCTCTCTTCTCCTTAATTTCTTAACTATACCTATATACACAGGTACTATCATGTTCACATGTGTAAATATCTACCTCCTTTGATTAGTTTTAAATAAGAGGAATTATTTTATTGGCTATCAAGTTGTATCTTTCTTAGGACTTTTGTATGGGTTTTTCATTATTTACTTTTCTATATTTGTATATTTTATTTTAAAGACACATTTCATTTTGCAGAACACATTTCATTTTTATATTCTAGAATATTAGTCTTGTCT